>NW_024349803.1:1010004-1329412 GCF_902729225.1 Pteropus medius | reverse complement strand
TAGATATGTGTGTGTCTATTTTTATTAATCATGAGTTAATGTGCTACAGAACTAATGGCTTTGCCTGACAGAACTCTTTGCTTGAGAGAAAACAATTCTCCAAGGCCATTTAGAGGTTTTCTCTCATCCTTTTTTCTTAGCAGATCACATGATTTTGAACCTAAAAAAAAAAAAATCTTTGAAGTCTTTCTAACAACAACAACAACAAAACATCACTTGATAAGAAGAAGAAGTAAGAAGAAGAAGAAGGAGAAGGGGGTGGGGGAAAAGGAGAAGAAGAAGAAGAAGAAAACTAAATAGAATTTAAGACTAAATCATTAAATGAGATTAAAGAGGATAATTTTGAAATAATAAAAGCTATATTACCAGAGCAACAAAACACACAAACCATGGCTTCTAAAAAGATAAGTCGTCAAAATCACAATGACAGTTTTCATTTATTCACCCAACAAATGATAACCTACTGGTGCAGGCATTATTCTAAGTCGCAGGGAATAAGCAGTGAACAAAACATATAGAATCTCTGAGACGTGTCTCTAACTTCTAATAGGAGGAAAAAGACAATTTTTAAAGTAAATATATAATATTTATTATAATAATGAGTTCTATGGAGAAAAATAAAGCAATGAATGGAATTGGTGAAAACCAGGGGTAGGGATGGAATTTCAATTTTAAGTAGCGTGGTCCAGGAAGACCTCTCTAATGAGGTGACATTTGAGCAAAAGCCTGAAGAACACGAGAAAGAACCATGCAGCTCTCTGTAGAAGAGCATTCCAGGCGAAAGGAAGAGCAAGTGCAAAGGCCCTGAGGTGAGAGTGTGCCTGGCCTATTAGAAGAAAAGCCAGGAAGCTAGAATGGCTGGAGTAGAATGAGCCATGTGACCCAGAATCTGACTTGATCTATATATGAATGCACAGATTTCTTCTTTTCTGATTTGCCAATACCTCTTCTGTTTCAGGAACTCTTTTCTCCCGGTTTACTGAGAAAACGGAGCCATTGGGGAGGAATGGCTTTACTCTCCACCCCACCCTATACCCACAAATATAACCACTTCGTTCATCCTCACTACCTTCCTCTCATCTTGGAAGAAATATATCTCTTTCTGTTCCAGGCTCTTCGCTGCATCTGTGCTCTTGGTCCCTGATCATTGTCTGTTCTGAGAGTTATCTTTAGTACAGGGTGCTAACTCCTCTTTCCCACATCTTCAAACTCTCTCTACTAAAATAATTCTCTTTTCCTGTAAACATTCTCAAAGTCTCTCAACTTTCAAAAAAAAATCTTTTTTTCTAGATTTGGCTATTTCTGCCTCTCTTTCCTTCCCTTCTCTAAGTAACTCAAAAGTGTTGTCTTACACTTCCGGCTTCATATCCTCACTCCTAATCCTCAACCCACTGCCATTTGGCTAGAAAAACTTTTTAAATGCCAAATCTAGTGGACACCTTTTGTCCTCATCTTAGTGGACTTCCCTATTCCATCTAACTACTTAGAACCACTTGAGTCCTCCATCTCTTCCACCAAGGCAGGGAACCTGAAGCAGAGACTTTGAATTGCTCACAGTGAGCTCCTTTCCCTCTTTCTTTCTTTTTTTTTTTAACATACTCCAGAGTTATAACAGAAAACATGTTTGCCCAGCTGGACTCTACGTTCCCCCGCCTTCCCTACAGGTAGATGTGGCACTATGAGTTCTTGCCAATAAGATGTGAGCAGAAGTGATGTGGCAACTTCTTGGTCTTACCTGTGGTGCTATGGACCCAGAAATAGGAGCCACCTTTTAAGACAGTAGCATCAGCCCACCTACCTGGAACACAGACAACTCCTTGGAATAGAGCTAATCCTGCCAGCCATGGATTACTCTCATATGAGAGAAAATAAACTTATATCTCATTTAAGCTGTTGTATTTTGGAACTCTGTTATAGCAGCTTAGCTTGTACTCTAAGTGACATAGCATTGACTTGAGAGCCGGCAATCCACTGACCTTTAAAAAACCTACCCCACCTTCAATCTAATTTTGGTCCTCTTGTTAGACTCCCTTAGCACTTGTACTTCTTCAAAGCACATATCACAACTTATGATTAAATAAATTTTTTGTATAACCTGGTGGTCACTACTGATGGCCTTCCCAACAACTATCTCCCCTCCCTTCTTTTTTATCTAATGGGATCCATTCTGATATTCAAGTCTTCCTCATTCAGACTCATTTTACATAAAAAGATGAGCTTAAGCCGATCAGGTTCTCTCACTTAGATTTTGAACTAAGAAACAAATAATTAGCCACTTAGCAAAAGAATCTTAGATGGAAAGTTCACAATGTAGTGAGAGCCAGTGAGGCTACAATGGACCACGTTGCAAACCACTGGGAAGCCAAAACAAAGAATGAGACAGACCAGGAGATAGGAAAGATGCAGGTATATGAGGTTCAAGCAGATTGCACCAATGAGGATCTTTATATCATGTCTGCTGAGGACCTGTAGCCAGCTGGATCCAGGATTATCTCCCAGTTCCAGTCTCTGTTCTTGGCTTTCCATAGACAGCATCTACAATTATCCCTAAAATACACCCTCTTTTCCCTGGAATAGCAAGAGGGTTTCTCAAAATCAAGCAGGCCTGGATAAAACAGTAACTTTGGGCAAGCTTATTCCACAAATATTTTTAGAACACCAATTTTGTCCTAGGCCCTCTTATATGCACTAGCATACAAGGGAGAACAGGAAGGACTCCCTAAGCATCTCCCTGAGAAGCAAATTTAACTATATCACTCCTCTACCTGTTTATAATTCTTTAGTGGCTTCTAATTGACTTCAGAATAAAGTTTATGGTTTACAAGGCAACCTTGCACGATCCAGCCTCTGTCTATTTTTTGAACTTCAATTCTCGGTTACTTCACCCCTCCCTTCACTTTCAACACATATCAAATCACTTCCAGTTTTCCAAATGTGCTGCTGCTCTCATACTTGCAGGCCTTTGAGCACACTCTTCCATTTATTTGAATGTGATGAGCAAATGTGGTAAGAAGCAAGGACGAGGGTGGCGATGATGCTGATGATAACGCTGCCACTTAGCGAGCATTTAGATACATGCTTTATATATGTTATACTTAATCTTCATAACAGTGTCACAAGATAGGTTCTGTTTTCTCCATTTTACAGACGAGAAAACTGAGGCTTCAGAAGTTCAGTAACTTGCTTCATATCACACAAGATGTGGCAGAGCCTATTGAATTCAAGCCTCTGAAGAACAGGATGTCTAGGCCTTCTGTTTCTTGGCCATTCTTTAGAACTCATCTTTTGAAGGCAGACAAACTTGAGTTTGAATTCGGGGCTCCATCACTTCCTCAGTAGGTGGCCTGAAACAAATCATTCAGTCTCACTGAGCCTCAGTTTCCTCATCTGTAAAATGAGGTCAGCAATGGAACCTACTTTGGGGGTAATTGTGAAGTTAAAAAGAAAGAATGCACATAATCGCTTGGCATAGTACCTGGCCCAGTGCATTCAGTGAAGGATACTGTTGTTTCATTATCATCAGTATTACCTTCTTCACTTAGGCAAATAGCTCTCTCTCTTCTTCGCCCTGTCCAGATTAGAGCTCTGCATCTTATCAATGACACAACCCAAGAGCTGCTTCTCCACAGGGCCTCTTGGGGCCAGGCCTGCACGAGTCTGTGGAAGGAAGCTTGGGCAGGCAGGGGAATGGCCTGTAATTGATCCCAGTTAGAGCTGGGCAGGCTCTGTCCTCCTCAGCTGGGGCCTCAGGAAGCAGGGCGCTGCCTGATTTATGTCCCCGCTGCACCGAGAATGACCTGGTGCCCTCTCTACGTGTTCCAGCATCAGACAAGGCCATAAAACGGAATTGGTGCTACATGTTTGTTCTTCTCAGGGCCAACTTGTACCCTGTTGCACCCAGTTTAGGTCAATCCGCTGCAGGAAACTCCCTGGGAAAGGTTGGTGTGTGTGGCCACCCTGTGCGGTCAGGCTGCTGGGTGTTCAGGGATGGTGTACAGAAGGAAAATCACAGTCTCATGTGCTCTCGAGCTTCAGAGACCATTTACTGTAAATGATCTCAACCACATCCTGAACCTGGAGCTCCCCCCAGCCTCAGGCCCAGCTATCCAACTGCCTCCTGTTTGCTTCCTCCCACATGTCCCACAGGCCTCCGTCTGAACTCATGGTGTTCACCTCCCAGCTTGTTCTTCTCCCCTCACTGGTTGGCTCCACACCCAGGCCGAGAAAACTACTTCCTCTCTGGTCTGGTGCATCTTTGCACACCTCCTTCAGAGCTCGACCACCATGTTTTGTAATTAAGACAACTTACTACCAGTTTGACCATTATCTGTATTTCTGTCTGTCTCCTTCAATGAACTGTGAACTCCTACAGACAAAAGACTGGACTCGATTCATCTCTGCGCCCCCACTGCCTAGAGCAGAGTCTGGTACAGAGGACATGCCATAAACCTTTGATGAATACATGAATGGGTGGATGAATTAATGAATGAATGAACAAATAAATGAACATAGAGGGATGTCTTTCAAAGTTTTTTAAATAAAGAACAGGACTTCTTGAGAGAGACTCCTAAAGTTCCACTGAGAAAAGTGAAATTAGATAGCATGTTAGAGCCTTATTTATTGTATACTCTGAGCTCTTTCATACATAGATAGCTGAGGTCCAGAGAGGTTAAATAACTTTCTGAAGTTGAACAGTGGTTTAGTGGCAGAGCCCCTGGACTAGCCCTCAAACCTCCCAACTTTATAGTCTGCAGTCTCGTCCTCTCTTTCTGTAGGGTGAGCCTAAATGAGCTCTTCCCAGACTCCTGAGCTTGGCTTCCAAAAATACTCTCTAGAAGGCAGAGAGTATTCCTGACTATCTACAAGGTTTTATTAACAATAATGTGATTCATAGCAGAAAAATTGACTGAGCTTCTCAGAAATTTCCAGTTCTAAGAGCAAGTATAGGAATATATGACTGTGTGGCCCTTACTCACTCTAAGCTTCAGTTTCCTCATCTGCAAATGGGAGTAATAATAGCACCTATCCTGACATGATGTATGTTTTTTCTCTTTAGGCTCTTGTGATAGGTTGTATTATTATCTGCAACCATTTGCTGGATTCTCGGGAAAAAGTTCCCCCATCTCTGCCCATTGTAATAAGAGTTAGTGCATTTGGGGCCGGGAGGAGGAGTACACCTCTCTGCCTCCTTGGTGTCAGCATAGGCCATTGTTTTCTTTTGGTGAATGGAATGTAAATAGAAGTGACATATGTCACATCCAGCAGAAGCTTTAAGACCCATTACTAGGGTTCAATCAGGGCATTTTTCCTTCCACCTTTAGACTGACATGAGGGCTGCTCCTTCAGTCTGAGACACAGATTGCGAAGACATAGAGCAGCATCTCGAATGACCTGCAGCTATCATATCACTGAAGTGAAAAATAAACCTTTATTGTTGACAGCCATTGAGATCTTGGGGTAATTTCTGCTGCATAACCTACCCTACGCTAACTAATAATCTTTTGCTTATAATATAGACAGACTCATTTGGGACAACTTAAAAGGGAGGATGGGCTTTGTGGTAAGGATATCCACAAAATGCATAAAATCCCAGATGGTCCTAGGGCTAAGTATTAGTTAGTGGTCAGGGTAAGGTTTCATAATAAAGAGACTCCAAAATAAAAATCTTAAAAAGGATACACATTTACTTTTCTCAGAAAACAGTACAGAAGTAAGTGGCCGATCAGGGTTGTTAGGCAGCTCAGCTCCAGGAGGTTGCCCAAAGATCCAGGTCCCTTCCAACTTGCTGCTTCTGCTTTCTTCTATGGTATTACCCTCATCTGCACCGTGTCTATATTCCAGCCTGCAGGAGAGAGAGAAGAGGGACAACCAGTGTTCCTTTTAAGAATGTACAGAGAAGTTGCCTACACCACTCACAGTCCATTGACAAGATCTTACTTATATGGCCAGAACTAATTTAAGGAGGCTGGGAAAGTAGTTTCTAGCCAGGTGACCACGTGCCCTGATGAAATGCAAAGGGAGCTTCCTATTAGTAAACAGAAGACAGAGATGATTCGGAGGTGGCATATAGAGGCTCATGAGAGCCAATTGCATGTATTTTCCCCCCAATTCCAGATTGATCGACATGATTTGAAATCAGCCTTAGTGAGAGTATTCACACCACAGAAACTGGCGAACATTATAAATCTGGATTCCCTCATTCCCCATCACAACTGGCTGGAGAGCCAGTTGTTAAACATTGACCAGCACTGAGGGTAATAGATACTGGGAAGCAATTAGCAGTCTGCCACAGTCAGGCCATGTTTTCTTGGTGTTTCTACTGCCTTCACCTCTCATTCTTGGGAGGCTTTCTCACCTTCTGCTTTTCAAGAAGTTCTCCTTGGTTCAAATCCATCAGTGTAGTTCATCTGTTCTTGCTCTAGATTTCCTGCCCTAGGGCCGAGTGCCCACGCTTGGCTACTCAGCTATGTCCGGAGGTGGTAGAGCTGGATGGGGGATCACGCACAAAGCTGCCTTCAGAGGGGCTGTGAGCAGGACTGGCACCAGAGGCAGACCCTGTGTGTACCTAAGGAGTGAAAGTTCTTTTTCCACCCCTTTCATAGAGCTTAGTTTGTAGGAGACTCTCCTTATGCAGTTTTTCTAATATTTCTTTAATTTTTTTTATTGTGCTAAAATACACACAACATAAAATTCACCATCTTAACCATTTTTAAGTGTACCATGCAGCAGTACCAAATACATTCATCATGCTAAATCTCTAAATCTCTAATATTCTTTTTGTACCTCTTGTGATTAGATGACACAGTTTGGTGATAGATGTACTTGCTGAGGTGTCAGAAAGCCTCCGGCAGAGGCACAGCTGTGCCCTATATCACAAAGGTAGTATTTTGGGGTATAGACAGGACAGCAATGATTTGCAGGAGACCTGTGGTCCACACCCAAGGATCTAGTATAGGTGGCTGGATGAAAGAGGGCAAGACAATCCAGGAGGAAAGAAAGAACACAGACTTCAAAGTCAGACAGAAACCAGAACCCAGCCCTTTCCCTCGGTGACCATGGACAAGTTCACTCACACTATGTTCTTCATAAACGCTGTGCCTTCTGTGCCTGAACAGTTCCTCCCCCTCTTTGTCTGATTGATGCTTTAAGTTCTTCGAGGCCTCCCATCTAAAAATGGGTCTCTGCATGATTTACTCTCACGGCACTCTGCTCTTTCTTTTTGTAGCACTAGTCAGCTTTTTATTATATATTTATCTACTTACCTCCCAATTTTTCATGTTTCTGCACTAATCTGTACACTCCATGTTTGTTTTATTCAGCATTGTATCTTCGCACTGAGCCCAGGCCTGGCACAAAGATGCAATCCAATAAAAATTAGTTAAATGAATGAATGAATGGATGAATGAATGAGTAAAAGAATAAATTAAGTTAGTTAACTTCTCTAAACCTTAACTGTAAACAGGAGGGTGTTTAAAATATCTAACAGGTGAGGCAGGGGCAGGAACAAATCAAAAAACATGCCAGATGTTCAAGCCAAAGTTTCAGAGCAGTGAGTGTGCTGGAGATCCCTGCTGTGCCAGGTATTAACCTTCTAGTTGCTGGATGGTACAGAGATCTGGGGGATCCCAGGGAAGAAAGTGGGGAGAAGGGAACCTGGATGGGCACTTAGGGGACTTGATGCAGCAATCGGTTATGTATGTGTATGTATATATACATAACGCACACACATACACACACACACATACACACACACACATACACACACACACATACACACACACATACATACACACACACATATATATTTAATGTATATATATTAACAAGCATTTGAAGTTTTACTGGTACAAATCAGCTAAATGTCATCCCTGTCTATAAAATGGAAGAACCGATACCTCACTGATCAAAAGGAATGCTAGGGAAGTGACATCGATCAGCTCCGTGACATGAAGTAAAGAAAACACCAGAAGCTTAGAAAATGCTAGGGCAGAAATAGCTGTACTTCACCTTCTTGCTCCTCAACCCAACCCCCATCCCCAGGAGACAGAGTCAAGTCCTAATAACCAGGTCCAGCTGCGTGAGGGGAATCTCATTCAATTTGGAAAGGCTGTCAGTGTCTGAGGAATTGTGAATATAAAAGAACAGAACAGGACCGGGTGGTGGAAGAGACTGTGGGTCTCCAGGAGATTCCTCCTTAACTGACGGAAACTTAGAAATAGGGGTCCCTCCCACCAAAGGCTTGGCCTGGTCCCATACTAGTGTTCAAGACCCTAGGCCCTTTTTTCCTCTCTGTGTTTCTAAATTTCTCTGACCCAAAAGCTCATTCATAGTAGGAGCAGAGGCTCCAGAGCTAAGGGCTAGGGATCTTTGACCTCAGGACTCCAGATCAAGACACTTGAATTTGCTTCTCCCTTGAGAAGTCCTTGGGAATGGATCCCTTGAGCATGGGAGAATCAGTTGCTGGGGGTCCAGCTTGCTTTCTAGGCACCAGCTAAAAAATGAGAGATCCCCTACCTCTGATTTCAACACAAAGAGGAATTTGCTAAAAAGAATCCAAGGCTGGGGACAGCAATCTCAGTAATCTCAGCTCCCTGCGAAATCTAAAACTGGCTTGGCTTTGCTTTCTCACTGCAGACTGACTGGCTCTTTTTCCTGGTATGCTTGGTAGAACGTGTCCAGCTCCTTCGTTTATTTCATCTCAGTTCAACCGAGCAGCCAGAGTCAGACAGCAAGGCTTTAGCTCCGTCCAGTCCACGGTACTGGAGATGAGATGTGACTGGCTCACCTTGGTTCAGGTGTCTGCCCCAACGAATCATCTGTAGCCTGGGGTGAGGAGTGAAATCAAGGGTGTGTTTGGCTTTTCTTCTCCCAAACCTGTGGATGGGGAGGTGGAGTGGGGGAAGAGGGGAAACCACCTCTAGAACAGGGATACTGGGCAGGCAGTAGACAGAAAATATCTCCTACCTGTGATTTGTCCAATGTCACTCAGCTAGAAAATGGCACACCAAGTCCAAAGGACTCCTACAGTCTTTCCATTTTGTTCCATTTCAGGATCATGAAATTGTGTTCATTGTGTCTGAGGAACACCAGAGGTGAAGCTCAGAGCTTCAGACTCCAATGAGAATTTGGAGAGCTGATGGCAGTGAGTAGAATGGTGTTTCCTAATTCTAGCCTCCTTGCTAGACTATAATGTGAGGAGGACTGTGTGTGTCTAGCATGGGTCCTGGTTGGTAGGAGTACTTGGTAATTATTGAATGAATGAATGAATGTGCTTCTAAATCACTTATAGAGCTTGGTAAAAAGAAAGATAATAATAGTAACATTTACTGAGTACTTAGTATTCTAAGACTTTGCATGTATTAAATCACTAATCATCTTGTCAAATCAATGAGCCAAATATTACTATTTCTTTTTATAAGTAATATACTGAGGCATAGAAAGGTTAAGAAATTTGCCTAAGTTCATTGGGTTACTGGCAGAACTAATGCAAATCTAAGCAGCCTGGCTCCAGGGCCTTCACACTCATTGTACCATACAGCCTCTCAAGATGTTAGCAGCCCACCCCAGACTTAGAGTATTGGAATCTCTGGGGGTGGGACCT
This sequence comes from Pteropus medius, assembly GCF_902729225.1. Classification (NCBI taxonomy): domain Eukaryota; kingdom Metazoa; phylum Chordata; class Mammalia; order Chiroptera; family Pteropodidae; genus Pteropus; species Pteropus medius. Next base: position 1,319,811 of record NW_024349803.1, on the reverse strand, counting down.
GGGAATCTGTATTTGAACAAGTTGCACAGGTGATTCTGATGCACAGCCAGAATTAGACCTAAAACTGTGAATCTAAAAATTAGCAGTAAGCCTGGGGCCATGCAACTAAAACAAATAAGGCTGATTCCAGGATTTTAAAGCTTATCAGATAGTGTGAACACACGGCCTGCCGAATAATGTTGACTGTATCCACTTTGTCAGGAGGGAACCCAGACCCAGATCAACAAAGAACCCTCTAGGGATCTTAGAGCAGAAAGTCAGCCCAGGAGACCTGCCTATGACATGTTTTCCTAAGGTGCTCCAGCCTCAGGCTACTATCATCAGGAGAGCTGGGACAGACCATGTACCTGCCTAGTTCCTGGACTTTGATCTCCCATCTGACCTCCATCTCACCCCCGCTCTGATCTGACAACTCCTGCTGGGTTGACCCCATCTCTGACCCCAGCCTGCCCAGTTTTCAGCCTCACCACTCCAGGCCGATATCTCACATGATGACAGCGTAAGGCAGGACAATATTCGTATTGGCCAGTGATAATGGGAGCAAGACACCATCTCTTGTAATGATGTAGTGACAAATGGACATGTCAAAAGAACTGTGACTTTCAGAGTGGAATTCAGGTATCTTAAACCAACTCTGCAACCATCACAGAGTGTGGATTTAGCAACAGTAAGAACTAAATAGCCTTTGGTACTAACTGGAGCAATGCTCTTTCATTCATTGAACAAATGGTCATTGAGAGCCAATTCCATGATGGTTTCTGTGTTAGCACTGGAGGCAAAAAAGATCGACAAGACATCATCTCTGCCCCTAGAGAGTCCCCTTATGCCCAGTTTTGCTGTGGTACCCAGAGAAGATGATGCTCTATAGATTAGCCAATGAACCGAACCAAAGAGAAGATCTGCAGGATTGAATTTTCAGATAGGAGATGATTCTAGCTTTGTCCAAGTTTCCAAAGTCCATCAAATACTGGATTGACCTATGGAAGCTTAGGGGAGCTGGTAATGAGGCTCAGAACACAAATACCTTAAAAAATAAATAAATAAAACCTAGATCTGTCTGTGCACCAGAGGTTCAGGCCCAGGCATTGGTAGCCTTCCTGGTAGGCATTAAAAGGGTTCAGGATTATGGCCTGGGATACCACATTTTGTTCCTGGCTATACTCTAATTTGATTTGTCATCTTGGACAATTCACATTCCTTCTCTGGATCTCGGTTTCCTCAAACCATTTCTCTCTGAATGTCCAGCTCCTCAAATAGTGTTTAATAAATGTTTGTCAAATGAATAAATGAACCTCTAAATTCTCTTCCAGCTCTGGTATTGTGAGTCTATGAGTTGGAGACATCTTTGAGGAAGAATTAAATTGGCCAAGAAGAAAAAGTTTAGTCCCACTCCTGAGAGGCCCTGGGTCACACTCCATTATGCAAATACAATCTGCCCCTTATGATCTACCTCTCTTTTCTCTTTATCCGCTTTCTTCATTTTCCATCTCCTCTGCATTCCCTTCTACCCCAAACATATTGTTGTGGGTTGAATTGTGTCTCCCAGAAAAGATAGGTTAAAGTCCTAACTTCCAGTACTCGCGAATGTGATATTATTTGGAAATAGGGTCTTTGTAGATATAATCAAGTTAAGATGAAGTCATACTGAATTAAGGTGGGCCCTACTCCAATAGGTCTCATGTCCTTATAAGAAGAGGAAAATTTGGACACAGACACACAGGAAGAATGCCATGTGATGATGGAGGCAGAGATTGGAGTGATGATGCCACAAGCCAAGAAATACCAAGAATTGCTGGCAACCACCAGAAGCTAAGAGAGAGGCACTGAACAGATTCTCCCTCTGAGCCCCCAAGAAGTAATCAACCCTACCAACACCATAATTTTGGACTTATGGCCTCCTGAATTGTGAGAGAATAAATTTGTGTTGTTTTAAGCCACCCAGTTTTTGGCATTTTGTTACTAAAGCCCTAGGAAACTAATACAGTTGACCCTTGAACAATGCAGGAGTAGGGGCATTGACTACCCTCACAGATGAAAATCCACATATTACTTAAGTCAGCCCTACGCATATTGGGATTTCCAACAGACAATCAAAAATACAGTTGACCCTTGAACTTAGACATGGAAATAAGTGGACCCACACAGTCCAAACCTGAGTTGTTCGAGGGTCAGCTATATACCTATGCAAGGCCAATATTTGGAAATCATCCACTGATGCATGTTAACAGAGTCCTAAAAAGCACCAGTAGCCTTGACATCTCTCCAACTGTTCATTGAAAATGAGTCATCACTGTGCCTATTGTGGATCTCTGAAACCAAGAAGCCTGACTCCCCCATAGGGGAAGAAGGAAGGCCTTCCACATGATTATTTAGCAGGAAGAGATGCTAAAGGGTGGAGAGAAGGGTGGCTAGCTGCTTTTATTCCCCACTAGGGACAGCCCAAGAAAAAAAAAGAGACTTTCATCACTATAAGAGGGTGTCACAGTTATTTACTTTCACTCATTCAGTAAACATATGTGGAACATTTGTTGTGCTGGGCATTGCCGGATGCAAGTCAAGAGTATGTGTGTGTGGATGGGGGAAGAATGCTAAAGAAATATAGCAGACACTCCCTAAGTTCTATGAGCCAAGCGGGAATGGGAGGCCTGTGGCATGGTGGGTTATTAGTGTGGACTTTGGAATCAGAGTCCTGGCTCAAATCCTTGCTCCGCCATTGACTTCCATTGTTACTTAATCTTACTGGGCCTTTGTCTTATTGTAAGTATTAAATAAGATGATGTATATAGCACAGGGCCAGAGTACGTGCTCATTAATGTTAGTTATTTTCATTATTGGAGAGCAAAGATGTTCACCAGAAACAGCTCAGTAAAGCAGCAAGGTGATTATGATCAAACAGGACCCCTGTCCAGTTCAGGCCCTCATCACCTCTTGCCAGACACTGACTGAATGCTTAGAACAGCTCCAGGAGGAAGTTAGTCTCATTTTACAAATAATGTAACTGTGGTTCAGGAATGTAAAATAACTTGGCCAAGCTCATACAACAAGGAACATGACAGAGTCAAGGCTCAAACTAGAGCTCCCAAGCATATAGTCTTCCTATTTTCGGGCAATGTTTATTTGCAGGTCAGAGGGGATGGGGGGCAGCATATGGTTGGGAGGGGGCCTAAAGCATTTCACTGAAGATTATGGTTCCCTCTATAAAAAGTTCGTTATACTGGACTTAACGTTTATTTTGTTTAATTAGCAAATAAATGTATATCTAGTGCTGACTATAGAGTGTTCTAAGCACTTTATGTTAGTAAATCATATTCACAAGAGCCTATAAGGTAATAACTGTATTATTTCCTTTTTGCAGAGGTGGAAATCAAGACACAGAGAGGTTAAGCAACTTTTTCAAGGTCACACAGATAGTGAGTAGTGGAAGGAGGATTCACACTTGCTTCTTCAGCTCCTGAGACAATGCTCTTAACCACTGTTCTATATGGCATTATCTTTTGGGGCTGTGGTGGGTTGGCCATTGAAGTGTGTACATGGACGGAAAAAGGGAAGATTAATACCCCATACACAAGCCACCCTTTGGTGCTATTGCTGCAATAAGACCATGAGTAATTTGACCCTATAAAGAGAATGGCAGAATGGGGGCTGTTTAGCCCTGGGATTCTCTGAGTCAACAGCTTCTCATTCCTGACCCACTTCCTGAAAACACTTTGTGCCTCAGCTTTGGAAACTCTTTGAGCACAAAGAGCTCATTTCCTGTGGCCAGGAAGGACAGGATGAGTTCCTGATGACAGCTCATCTCCCTCATTAAGACGCCCATAAAAATGTTTCAAGGAGCCTGACTTATGGTTCCGCTGTTTGTCAGGATCCCCTCTGCAAGGAGCCATTCTGGTAATTTGGTGTGAGGAGATGTGCAGGGAAAACCAACTCCTTTGAGTCCAGGAATTATAAATGATCCTAAGAAGAGCGAATGTCATTTAGAGAGATAACAAGTCTTCATCAGCACAACAGACTGTTTCATATGCCACGAGGGATGGGAGGCAACTTCAGAATTCCAAAGCCAGCTAGGAAAATTGAGAGATTCTGTACATGTGGGTTGTCTGTTCTTATGATAGCTGCCAGGTCAGTAACAGCTAACAATTACGGTGGTTTTACCAGTGCTTATACTAAATGCTTTTTATACATTAAATGATTTAATTCTCACACCCATTCCTATCCTATTTTACAAATGAGGAAATTGAGGCAAAGAGAGGTTAACGTGCCCAAGATCACACATTAGTGAGTAGTCAGGTCAGGATTTTAACCCAAGCAGGTATGCCTTTTTTGTACTCTTGAACACCAGTCAGAGCTTAAGAGGAAATAGGGTTTTAAGTCAGCCCGGTAAGGTAAAATGTACATATGTTCAAATTATCTTTAATAATCCCTTAAAATACCTTTAAAATTTAGTATATTTGATTTGAGGCATATAGCCTTGTCCAATAACTAGTTAGAGAACCACTGAGCTAAACTAAAGGAAAAAGCAAAAGGAAAGTCTATATGTAAATGTTTATGCTTTCAACTACTCTGCCTTTAGGTGAACTATGAAATCCCTAGGGGTCAAACAAAGAGGCAGAGAATTATAGAATGTCTTTACCCACCTGCAGGGGTGGCTCTATTCTCTTTTTAATAGTTAGCCTTCATGACCTTCACACATATCACTTGTCACATGATATTTTGCTGCATTGAGAGAAAACATAGTCACATCCTAAGAGAAGAGAAACTTCTGGTATAAAAGTGATTCTAAATTCCAAGCCTAAATTAAGTAAACCTGGTACAATGAGATGCCGTGAGACTAGCTCTGGAGCCAGATAAATCTGGATTTGAACCCTAAATTTGCTTCTTACTAGCTGTGTAATCTTGGACAATTTGCTTAACTTCTCAAAGCTTTGGTTTCTTAATCTGTAAAATAATCATAGCAATATCGCATGTTGAGAAGATTGATTTTTTTAAGTTTATAAAGTAGCGAGCTTGAGTACAAAGCATAGTTATTAAGCACTAGCTATTTGATCCAAGGCAGGTCACGTCCTGTCTCTGAGCCTCATTTCTCCTCATCTGTAATGCTGTTCTGCCTACTACCTCAAAGATCATTGTAAAGAAACACTACAAAGTTTGTATGAGAATTTTCTCAGCTGCTTGCTGCACCTGGGATTGTGAGGCAGTACTAGGAGACCCCTGTTGGAGAAAATAACTCAGGAGACTCTGGGCCTAAAGTCATAAATGGGCTCAGATTTCCATTTTTGTCATTTGTCATCTGAGTCTCATCTTTCACTTCTATTAAATGGGGTTCACAGTACTTTCATCACAGGGTTACCCCGAGAACCATATTCTGCAGAAAAGTGTTAGGCACGTGGTAAATACTCAAAAAATGTTTGCTGATCTGAATCTTTCTGAGATGAGCCTAATTCAGTCCCTCTCCTACTACAAGACGGAAAAGCGCACGAGTTTGTCGGCGCGGAGCTCAGGTAGGGGAGATGCTCCCGGGTCCACTAGACTCCAGTGCTTCCCTACTTCCCTGCTCGCCCAGCCGTTGCCATGGCCACCGGTTCAGGCCCAGAGCAGCACCTAGGCGTGTTCAGCCGAATCCCCGCCTTTCCAGAGTGACCATTGGCTGGAGAGACCACGTGATGCTCACTGGTATGCTAATATATGGTAATCGCTCCACGCCCCTCCTCCCCAGGCTGTGTCCGAGTAGCCAGCAGAGTGCGCGGCGCCGAGCCGAGGGGGCGGGCTGAGGGGCGGCCCCCGGGAGAGAGCGGCCAGGTGGAGGAGGAGCGCGAACGCGACCGCAGGTAACGGGCGGGCGCGTGCGCGCTGGGGCCGGCTCGTGGCGGACGGGCAGCGCGCGGAGGGACTCGGGCCACGGCGCTGCCGGCTTAACCCTTTGGGCACCCAGCTGTCACGGCGGGGCCGGGCCGCGGTGGCCGGGCCGGGCCGCGCGGGGTGGGGCATTGCCGTGGGCATCGGCAGGCAGGCGGCGGGCGGCCTGACCCGGGAGCGGCGGCGTGGGGCCCGCGCGAGGACCAAGCAGTCCGGGCCGGCGGAACGAACGGCTGCGGTGCGCCTGGGGCGGGGACCCAGCCGCGGCGGGGGCTGCGGGGCAGCTTCGGGGCCGGGACTTGCGGGAGGCTGCGGGGAACCGGCTGCAGTACCGGCACTCGCGCGGTTTCTCGGGGGGACTGAGCCCCTCCCGCCCAGAGGCCTGCGCCTCAGCAGCCCGTGGCCTGGCGCGGCCTGTGTCTCCTCTGCGCGTCCAGCGGAGTGCGAGGAGACCCAGGGGTCGGCCTGACTTCGGCCCCCACCTCCGCAACTGCGGTCTGACAGCCCAGCGGCCGACACTTTTGACCCAGAGTCAAGCTGGGGCCCCCTGTGGGACGAAGGCAAGACTGGTGCTTAGGGGGCACTAGCCAAAAGAACTGGGGATTATCGGTTCTGGGAGGAGAGGAATCCCCTAAAGGAAAAGCAGGCCCCAAGATTTGCCAGGTTGGAGAAGGAGGGATGCCCAAGAAAGGCACTGGCCCCTTGTTTTCTGTGCTGGCTGATGACCTGACACTTATGAGAAAAGGTCACTGCTGGACACCTGGATCGGTCTGTCATGCCCAGAGGAAGCGGCTGTTTTGCGTGAGTTCCTAACAATTTTTTATAAGACAAGGTTTAAATTCATCTTCCTCCTTCACACTCCTCCTAGGTTTGATACAGAAGTGTGTTCTTTTAATTGTCCACCACCACCCCCCTGCCCGCTGCCGATTCACTGAGATTGGTGGCAGCTTTAAGCTTACGGTGTAATTTAGCTTTCACTACAATAGAAATGGTAGGATGGGCCATGTGCCACTAATATTAAGCTTGCCCTGGAGCTTCTTGGAAGTGGGGGGATGTTTCCATCACCAGTGCAGATGAGAAACTACCTAATGTGCCGGTCATATCAATTTCCTTTATGAGTCTGAAGTCAGTTTTTCTAAATCAAGGAAAAACGTGGTTACACATGAACAGTAGCAGAAACCAATTTGATTTTTTGCAAGTGAAGTGCCAGTTACACTTTCATGTTGCTCTACATGTCTTATCACACAACAAACACTAGCTATATGCCAGGAACACTATGTCCTGGGGATGCAAAGATGAATAAGATAATTACTCCTTGTCCTCAAAAAAATAGTGGGAGAGACAAATAAAATTACCAGTTAAAGTAATAACAGCATAATAGATGTGTATATAAAGAGCTGCGGATGCACAGAGGAGGGAACAATTAGCTGCCTGAGCAGGTCCAGGAAGGGTTTCCTGAGAAGAAACATCAGAAAGCAAGGTCTTGAAGGATGAATAGGAGTTTGCCTTGCAGAGAAGGAAAGGAATGGCAGCCAAAGCAGAGGAAACAGTGAATATAGATATTTAGAGTACAATATCTCTAGCCAATGGTGTTATACTGTAGCCATGGCCATTTTCCAAAACAAACCTAGAATTCTAATACCCACCACAATTTTCCAGCAGTATTTTCCTTGTTGTTGTTCTTCCTTGCTTTTTGCCCTCATCAGTTTTTCTGAGCCTTTCTCTTGGTCTTTGTCAGTCCTATTTTTCCAAGTAAGAGGCTAACATATGGAGATGGGAAAGGGATAGCTTGCAGTAGCTCCAAGGTAGAGCCTAAAAACTAGGCAGAATGGATAGCATTACAGGCATCATCCAGGAGGGCAATCTAAATTATTCAGTATGTGGAAAATACTGGTCATAACCAAGGAGGCAGCTCTGAATGTGAAATCTGCATTTGGTCAAATTGTGAGACTTTGGAAAATGAGTAATAAGATCAGAAGCTAGAAGAATCTGGAGCAAGAGAGGGTCTGGACTGTGGGTCAGGGCAGGCAGTTCAGAACTGACATCATGAATCAGGCAGAAATGACAGAGCCCGCTGTTACGAGGTGCAAGCCATGTAGGGCAGGGCTAGATCTGACAGCATCAGGCAACTACAGAAAAAGACAGCACCGTCTCCTCAATAAAATATTTCCAGTACTTCTTTCTCTGTTTCTCTCCCTCACTGTTATCCTCTTTTTATTCCAATTTCCACCCGCGATTCACTTTTATTGGGCTTCTTTTACTGAGGTCATAGGTACCAGAGCCGAGGAAATCCTGCTGCCTTAGTATCCACCTCTAAACTATAAATAGTCCATTTTACCTCATAAGCCTTTAACTTGGCCAGCCTATTTTTACTTCCCGATCATTTGCTAATAGAGCATGGATGGGTCCAGAGGTAGTAAAGTAGACCTCGTCTTCAAACCCATCTAATGTTTGAATCAGATATGGGCCTTTCGCTTTGTTTTAACCAAAACTTATTTTTAGAATGGATTGTGGTTAACTTTCAGCAAATCCCCAGTCATGAGCTATATTACAGATCAAGCTATGTAAAGAAAGTGACACTGGTGCGAAATACCCAATGTACACCATTAAGAGTGACAATTCTGTAAATGCTAGAGAATCAAGGGTGCTATTTAAGCAGTCTTCTCAATCAACATGTTTACTGAGCACCTGCTTATGTGCAAATACTGTGTTGTATTTGTGCTTTGGAAGAGACATGAAAATGAGAGAGGTGGTGCAGTCTGGAGATTATTCTTAGCTGAACAAGGTTACAGATCTCAGTTCTACCCGTTACTTGCTATGTGACTTGGACAAGTTATTTAACTTTGTTTCTTCATCTGTATTAATAATACTACCTACCTCATATAGTTGTGAAGATTAAACGAAATCACAAATGTAAAGCAGTAGTACAGTAAATTTTCAAAGTGTTGAACATTTGGTTTTATAGGTGTTGAAAAAAGAGAAAAATCATTATAGGCTAGAATTATCAAAGAAGGCTTTTTCCAGAGACATGGTGAATTTTTTTATGTAAAGAGAATGAAGGTGGAAGGGATTTCCAGAGAGGGAAAACAATGTTCATAAAACATAGGGCCAGAATACTGAAGACAGTTTTCAGGAGTCAGTTGATGAAATTGACCAATCTGGCAAGATCAGAAGGTTTAAGTAGAGAATTGTAGAATTGGAAAGGTTGGTCAAAGCCAGGTTTTAACAGGCACTGATGCTAAACTAAAGAGTGAGGACTTTATCCTGTATGATAGAAAGTCTGAAGATGTTTGATTAGAGAAGTTTGGGGTCACAAAAGTAATATTTTAAGAAGATTCTCAACAACAACATGGAGAATAAACTTTGGTACGGATAGAAAGAGAACTGTACAACCAGTTAGTAGGTTATTTAAATCCTCTAGATGTAAGGGGATATGGAATTAAATTAGGGCGATGGCAGTGAAAATAAGAGCTGGGATCAGTAAGTACTTTGAAGGAAACATGAACGGGACTTTATGACCAGATATGGAGGACAAGAAATAAGGAAGAATCAAATATAGCCTTGAACATGGGTGACATGATTAACAGAAATAGGACAGACAGAAAGGAAAACCAGTTTGGGGAAGAAAAAGAGAAGCTAAGTGCTAAATATCTTGAGGTGATACCAGAACTTATATAAGTGGACACATCCCATAAGTATTTGGAAGTGGAGGGCTAGTGTTCAAAGGACAGAAATCAGGGAGTCATATATATAGAAGGTGATAACTGAAGCCATATGATTAGCTTAGTTCACCAGTGCCAAAACATAGAAATAAAAGAATAGAGGACCGAGAACTGAAGCTTGGAGATTGCCCACACTTAGGGAGGTAGGGAGAAGAAATGGGGTCAATATGGTAGAAAATAAGGAATATCAAAAGAGCAAAAGAATCATCTATTGATTCATACAACAAATGCATTCTCTCCAGACCATTTGTGTACTTGATTAGATATGCTGTTAGCCATGAGGGTCAAGAAGTCAAGAGAAGAGAGGGCTTCAAGCTGGAGGAATTGGCCAGTAGTGTGAAATTGTACAGGAAAAGTGGAAAATATCCTTTATATTTAGTAAATGGAGCCATTACGTTTTGAAAACAATAGCTTCAGTTCATCAGGGGATGGCCATGGGGATATTACACACCAGATTAAAGAGGATTGTGGCATGAGATGCTGATAAGAAATAAAGACAGCATGTAGATCATCCTTTGTATGTTAGGCAGTAAAAGGAAGAAGAGAAAAAATGTGGTTAAAGAAGACAGAAGAATCAAGCAAAATATTTGATCTTCCCTGTATGCTTCCTTATTTTAGTCATCCTGAGATATCATTCTCATTCTTTCATATCCTGAATAGTGGTTTAGCATTTCATTTCTTAAACTTACTGCTTTGATAATTATCTGTACATTTCCTTGAACAATAATAGTATAGCTACTATTTATTGAGTGCTTACTCTGTGCTAAGCACTTTCTATACATTCTATTATCCCATTTAATCCTCACAATACTGCATTACAAACACACAACCGCTTGGAAGTATGGAGAGGCTAAATAAATTGCCTAAGATCACATAATTAATGAGTGGCAAGGATGAGATTTAGACCGAGCTCTGACTTTAAAGCTCTTCTAAAGGGCCATGCTATACTGTCCCTGAGGGCAAGACCAGCTGCATGGATGTGTGACTTGTGCAATCTCCCAGGGCCCTGCATGTTTAGAAGGGCCCTATGCTTGGTTTAACGCTCTGTTGTTGTTGTTGTTGTCTTGAAATACATAATAATTTTTTAACAAGGGCCCTGCATTTTCAGTTTGTCCTGAGCCCCACAAATTACATAACCAGTTCTGCCTGAAGGTATCAGCACTACTTCCTGAAGCTGGGGAAGCATTTTGTACTGTATCCTTTGTTTTGGTTGTGTAACCTAATGTCCTTGCTGTGTCATGGTACACAATTACATTTTCCCGTAGTCCTCTCATCTTGGACTCTTGGTATAAAGGGCAAAAGGGGGATATTTGGAAGTTCAAGTAGATAGCCAGTATGAAGAGAATAGAGAATAAAGAGGCAAGGAATTATTTACCCAGAATGGCTTCTAGAAACTCATCCATCATATCTTGAGTGTACTGTTGGATAAAGTTACAGTCCTGATGCTGTTACTCTCAATTTAAAAAAGAAATGACCTCATACCTATTCCTTTTATAGTCAGTTTTTCCCATTTGCTTGTGGGAAACTATGGAGACCATTTTTCAACCTACTGAAACAAATTGGGATTGAACAGGTATAATACAACTTTTCTGCCCACTCCGACTTTTTAGCCAGGTTGCTGCTACCCCTTCACCCCATACCGGGGACTACCCAGCAGCTTTGAACCATGTGGCCCCCTTTACCATATTTGTCTTGAATGCTCATGTTCCACTTTTGCCTTTGTTGCCCACTCTATTCTTTCATCTACCCATATGAATCACGAAAACCAGAAAAACTTCAGTTCGTTATATTATCTCTGATTTTTGGCTTTACAGTCACTACTTTTAACAGACAACAAATTAAGTCTTTCTGGTTTTCATGGTTATTGCTTTCTCAAAAACAACTTTTATTCATCCTCTTGCTTCTCCTACTCATAGTATTGACCAAGTCCTGATTCCACTTGATACTAGCTGGCCACTTGACCAAGTCCTAACACCAGCCAACCTTTGTGGAGGATATCAGACAAGACTGAGATTGTGTTGCTTTTTCCTATGTCATTCCCAATCAGAACATCTCATTATAGCACTTACCACATTATGTCTTTTTCATATATATTGCTAGAGATTGTCTTTTTCATATATATAACTTTGATTCCTAAAGCCATTCTTTGAACATAGTAGATGCCCAATAAATAGTTGTCGAATACGCTTAAAAATAGCTTGTACCTTTACATACTTTATCCTCTGTTCTTTAGAAAATGTATGTATACTGCAAAGTATCTAGCCTTGTGCCCTGTGATGAATAAACCTTTCTTCATCTCCCTATCTAGAGGCTCATGTATCATTGCTGTTGAAGATGTAAGGAAACCATTGTATATGTCAAAGACTTCTTGACTTGCCAACTTATCTACTCCAGGGAGGACTTCTTGAACTTGTTTCTATCTGTAAGTCTCTGCTCCACCCATACTCTGAAACCAATTCTGCCCTTGTAGGAAATCGTATAGTGAGCAACAAGCCCAAAGGTAATTGGTTCAATAACAAAGCCAACATTGGTTCACTATTTAAATATTTGACTATAAGCTTTATGAAGGGAGGAATTGGGTCTAGCTTATCCATTGCCATATCCTCGGCACCAAGCACTATTAGATGCCTAATAAATAATTGATGAATGAATTCATGACACTCCATTCTTGATATTCATGTTCCATTGCTGTTTCCCAGGTCCTGAGCTCTGATCACCCAGAATCTTAGGCTTCAGATCATCATTTCATGTGGCCCAGACTTTTCATCTTGGACCTTGACTCTCCTCTTTCAGTTTCTTATCATAGCTCATCTTTGGGAATTTGACCCCTTGCTTACTCAGAGCTAAGGTATCTCTTCCTCTCTTGATCTTCCTAACTAATAAGGCCAGATGCCCTTAAGAGAATATTCTTTTTTTCAACCTATAGCCAGAAACATCCAGCATACATATGAAATGTGTTTTCAAATATTTTAACTGAAGTTGAATTACATTCATGTTTCAAAAGAAACGGGACAGGCCCCTTAAGACACATGTTTTGGCCAGAAACCAAGTTCTAAAATTTTGTGAGTCTGTTGAACTGATTAACTTGTAAGCTTCAGCAATTCAATGCAAATTAATTTTTATACTAACCAGCAAATCAAAGGAGGGCAGAGAACTAAATGAGTGTGTAAATATGGTTGCCAGAGAAACTTTTCCTGACAGAAGATGGAACCTCACAGAAATTTATACGGGCCCAAGAAAGCACCGTAACCTCATCTTTGTCTGTTCTCTTTCTGATGGGGGAAGAAAACGATGTAGAAACCATAGGTACAGATAAAGGTGGCTTCAGACCTTTCTAGAGACTTGAGGAATAAATTCTCTGTCTGTAAGGGAGACTGAGTAGTAAGCTCTCCGGGGCAAATAGGACTATTATAAGGTGCTCACGCCTTCTGAGGAAACAGCTGGGAAAACAAAGCTTCTCTGAATCTACTTCCGAACTAGTATTCATTCACTCAACAAATATTTATTCAGCACTTTTTAAATGGCCCATTGCCCAGAAGGAAATATGATTATAAGAGAATGATAACAATTTGAAGTTATTGTATTACATCTAGTGGCTGTTCCTTAAATTTTGTCTAAGTTTATTTTTTGAGTAGAGGTTGATATGGACTTAAACATTTAATGCTGTTTTTAATAAATAAAATTTTGTTTCTATACAGAAAGCATAAACACAAGTGTATATTCTGCTATGTATCTATTCTTAGGTCATCACTGAGAAAAACCTAACTCATTGATTCATAAAGCCACACCCCAGGGTAGATGTTCATCTAGTGACAGTGTCATCTAAATTGTAGGTATAGTACCAGGAAAGGACAGAACCATCTCCTTGATGGCTAAAATCATAAGAGACCCTTCCTTTGAAGTCTAAAGACTTGGCTGTAAAATGCATTTGGATTGAAATGTATAACACTGTCTCATATTAATAACTACTGGAGTTTTATACTGTGCATGGTGCTTTTCATTGGCCTACAGAGAGGCAGTAGAAGGTAAGGGTTAACAGCATGGACACTATAGCCAGACTGTTTGGTTGCCAACCCTGCCTCTACCACTCATTAACTGTGACCTTCACAGCCTTCTTCAAGTCTTCACCCTGTCTGTGCTCCAGTCTTCTTGTGCATAATGGGGATAATAATAGTACCTACCTCGAAGAATTATAGAATTCAACAGGTTAATACATGTGAGGTACATGGTAAGCACTATGTATGTTTTACCTTTTATTTCCTGTGACCTCCTAGATAGTAGGGCTGATTCCATTTGGGGGAGGACTGTTGAGGTATATACAGGTATAATCACTTCCCTAAAGTTGTACACAAAGTTTGGACTCAGATTCTTTTAATTTAGCACTGGAGTTTTCTATTCCACTTAGTAAGAGAGAGAAAATGAGAATTAGCATAAGAGAAAGGAACTTGACTTCTGGAGCATTTTGAAATAAGAACTACTTCACAAAAGATGGCAACACTAAAGCATAGGAAAATGAAATTATTCTCTCAAAGGCAAAACGAGTGTTAGAAACGGGTGGAAATAATATAAGATAGGGAATGTCATACTGGGTCAGGCCAGTGGTGTACCCAGCCCAACATTCTATCTCTGATCATGAGAGCAAGGGACAATCGGAGGGGACTATAATAGCTGCCACCTATGACAAAATCTTCTAATTATAGGGATGGACCTACCCATCCTTAACTGTCTTTTATTTTCCTGCTGTGTCTTATTCACTCAAATATTTAAACTTTATTTTTATTTTTGGTCGTTAAAATCTGTTCATTTATTTTTTAAAAAAAATTTAAGCTTCTATACCCCTATGCTAGTAGCCAGGGATGCAAAAATGAGTAGAACCTAATTCTGGAACCCCAGAAGTTTATAAAAAAAGACAGACATAGAAACATGCTATTGTACTCAGTGCCATAATAGAAGTATGGACAAGCTGTTTTGAAAGCTTAGAAGAGGAATCACTTAATCATGCTTAAAATGTCACCTTCTGGAGAAAGTGACATTTGAGATGACAACTGAAGGATAAGGAGGAGTTCCTTAGGCAGACAGTGCACCTTAGAAGGAGCAATATGTGCAAAGGTGGGGTGTCTTTGTGTGTGTCTGAGCAAGGAATCTGACATGACAGGAGTATAACATACGAGTAGGGTAGGGGCAGAAACAAGGCTGAAAAGTAAGCCAGATCAAACACAAAAGGCTTGGTTTGCCAAGCTATGAATTGGACTTCCTGTTGGAGGCCATGGGGAACTGCTGAAGCACTTTAGAAGTAATATGATCAAATCGCCTTGTAGGAGGATCAAATCAGCAATGTGGAGGCTGGTTGGACAGGAGTGAGACTGGAGACAGAATCATGCAGTTAGAAGGGAGCCTCTAGTTTGACTTCTCATCCACTGCCAGTACTTTTACTATTGAATATTTATATTTGTTCATTCAACTCAGATTTATTGATGTCATGCTGAATATTGGACTAACTGCTTGAAAATACTAAAAGAAACAACACACCATCCATACCTTGGAGTCATTTGCAGTGTTTTATTTGTTCTAAACAAAAGCTTTCTTGAGTTTCAAGCTTTCCTTGTCTATCTTCCATTTCATCTCAGTCACAGTATTAGTGTTCTGGTATGTAAAAATGAGCTAGTTTGTGTTTACTTTGCCTGTAGACATGATTTTACTGTCCCTGTCATAACTCCTTCCTCTCAACCTTCATCTCTCCAAAGTGCAAAGTTCTAATCATTTAATGAATTCCTATAGAGAATGAATCCATTACACCCTTTTGGGGAGGCTTTTGATTCTTAATTTTCTCTCATTTCCCTCAAACCTTAAGGGCTATGGTAGCACTCTTAGTCACACATTAAACTCTTTGGGCCCTACTTCTTGTCCTTTACTAGCTTATAAAGACCTTACTTTCTTCATTTTTCTTTTCCTAAAGTAGAATTTTATTTCCCCCAAAGATGTGCATACCAGAATTGTAAACTGCGTTATTTTTATGTTGTGATAATGCCTTTCCCCCATGAGATTACAGTCCCCAAAGGAAAACCTCCTCCTCCCCTGAAAATAAAGAAATTAAGAATGAGATGATATTTCTACTGCAAAAGAAGTTTTTATTCAAAGTAGTAGTGTTTATTATATAATAAGTTATGATTATAATTTATTGAGAACTTAATTTATATACTAATTGCCACGCTAAAACATTACACAAATTCTTATTTAATCCTCACAGCCACTTTGTGAGATTAAGTAATCTTATTACTCCCACTGCACAGATGAAAAAACAGGCTCAAAGGGGTAAAATGATTTGTCCAAGGTCGTATCACTAAGTAAAAATAGAGCCAGATCTCAAACTCAGGCCTGTCTGATTCCAGAAACAAAGTTCTTCATACTGTGTAGTGTAGGGTAGATATGCAGGGTCTGAGTGCAGGTACCCATGATGATTAAGAGTGAGCTAATTATTTTCAATCCTCCTTTAGTCATAACTTCCATCATCAAATGTATTTTCTCCCAATTTTATTGATTCTTACTAGTTATTTTAATAAGCTATTTTATTTGGATCACAAGAAGGTACAGTAAGTTTCTAGTAACACCTGCCCCCCCCCCAAAAAAAATGTTTTTTGATGTTTGTCGTAATAGATCTGAGTTTGCATGTTAGCCTTATAGAGGTGTTATAGTTCATTGAAGATCCTATGCTTAGAGTTTTGGGACCTACCTCCACGTGAATACATTGTGCCTTGGAATGTGGTTAAGTCTGCTCCTAGTGATGAGTGCGATAAGCTGAGTAAGGTCTACCCAAAGATAGTTAGGCCCTAAATCCTGGAACCTACAAATGTTACCTTATGAGGAAAAAGGACCTTTACAGAAATGATGAAATTAAGGATTTTGACATGAAGAGATTATCCTGGATATCTAGGTGGGCCCTAAATCCAATCACAAAAATTGTTGTAAAAGAGAAGCAGAGGGAGATTTGACACACAGAGAAGAGGAGGAGGCAATGTGATCACAGAGGCAAAGATCAGAGTGATGGGGCCACAAGCAAAAGAATGCTAGCAGCCACCAGAACTCGGAAGAGTCCAGGAATGGATTCTCCCCAAGAAGCTCCAGAGGCAATGAAACCCTGCCAACCCCATGATTTCAACCCCGTCAAACTGATATTGAACTTCTGGCCTCTAGGACTGCGAGAGAATAAGTTTCTATTGTTTTAAGCCATGAAATTTGTTGTGCCAGCCACAGGGAACTAATACAATGAGAATAGTCACTTCTTGTACTGCTTAGTTCATTTTGAAGGCAAATATCATGACTTAATAAAGGTGACAAACAACTAAAATAACATATATGATAATAATTTCAGCAAGCACTTGTGTAGTGCTTACAATGTGCCAGGTGTGATTAGAAGCATTTGAAATATACTCATTCAGTCTTCATAACAACCACATGAGGGAGTTCTATTATTACTTTAATTTTTAAATGGGAACTTTGAAGCACAGAGAAGTTAGATAACTTGGTCAATGTTATGTAACTAGTAAGTAGTGGAGCAGGACCTGAACCCAGAGAGTCTGGCTCCAAAAGTCCATGCTATTAAACACTGCCACACAGAGCTTTGCACTGAAGCATTCAACAAAGGACACTGTGACAATGTCTAAAGTTTTTTCAAGCCTCTGGTTACTTCCTCTTCTCCATGTTTTCTGTGTTCACTGCATTTTCCTTCTATTTGTTGTCCTTTATCTTTAATACCTTTTCTACTTTTAATATCCTGGTGTGATTTTGATATCAGATTTTGATTTTGATTCTGGCCTCATAAAATGAGTAGGTAAAAGTTTCCTTTTTCTATTTTCTGAAAGAGTTTATATAGCATTGGTAGTATTTCTTACTCGAATCTTTAGTGGAAATTACTAGAAAAACCATCTGGGCCTGGAGTCGTAGAAAGGTTTTAAACCAAGAATTCAGGTTCTTTAATAGATAAAGGGCTATTCGGGTTATCTTCTTGAGTGAGTTCAGATAGCTCGTGTCTTTCAAGGAATTTGTCCATTTCATCTAAGTCGTTTACTATATTGGCATAAAGTTGGCCATAATATTACCTTATTATTCTTTTAATGTCTGTAGGATCCCTTTCATTCCTATTGGTAATGTGTGTCTTATCTTTTTTTTCTAATTAGTCTGACTAGAGGTTTATCAATTTTGTTGATCTTTTCAAAGAATCAGCTTTTCATTTCATTGATTTTTTTTTCTCTATAGTTTTTCTGCTTTCTATTTCATCGATTTCCTCTCATCTTTATTATTTCCTTCTTTGTGCTTATTGGCATTTCATTTGCTCTTCTTTTTCTAGCTTCTTAAGGTAGAAACTGAGATTAATGACTTGCGATCTTTCTTTTCTAATGCAGGTGTTTTGTGCTATAAATTTTCTTCTAAGTACTGCTTTAACTATATCCCATAAATGTTAATATGTAATATTTTTGTTTTTATTCAGTTCAAAATATTTTCTAGTATCCCTTGTGATTTCTTCTTTTACCCATGAGTTATTTTGAAGCATGTTGTTATGTTTCCAGGTATTAGGGTTTTCCCAATACCTTTCTGTTATTGATTTCAAGCATAATTCTGTTATGTGCAAAGAATATACTTGGTATAATTTTGATTCTTTTATATTTATTAAGACTTATTTTATGGTCCAGAATATGTATTCCGTTGTCATTTGGTTCTATATATCTAAGTTAGTGTGCTACATATCTAAATTAGATTAGTAGCATTGTTTAAGTCTTTTATATCTTTATTAATTTTTCTGTATACCTATTTTATCAATTACTAAGAGGGGAGAATTTAAATCTCTAACTGTAATTGTAAATTTGCCTTCTTTTTAGTTCTATCAGTTTCTGCTTTAAGTGTCTTGAAGCTCTGGTACTGGATGCATACATATATAGGATTGTATGTCCTCTTGATGAATTAACCCTTTTATCACTATGAAATAATTGTCTTTTTCCCTGGTAATATTCCTTGTTCTGAAGTCTACTTTGCCCAATATTGATACAGTCACAACTTTCTTATGGTTATTGTTTGCATGGTACATCTTTTCCATCCTTTTACTTTTAACCCATACACATCTTTATTTTCAAAGTAGATTTCTTATAGAAAGCATATAGTCGAGTCTTGCTTTTTAATCCAATATGAACATTTCTGCCTTTCGATTGGGTTGTTTAAACAATTTACATTTATTGTAATTATTGTTATGGTTGGGTTTAAATTGACCATCTTGCTGTTTGTTTTCCATTCATCCCAACTGTTCCTTCTTTCTCTTTTTAGCCCAGTTTTGGATTGTTCAAGTTTCTTATTTATCATTTCCTTTTATCTTTATTATTGGCTTATTGCCTATATGTCTTTGTTTTATCTTTTTTAGTAGTTATTTTCATGTTTGTAATATACATAGTCAACTTATACTTGTTTATCTTCAAATAGTATTTATCACTTTGTGTATAGCTGTTCACAATCTCTGCAGGAGCTTCCCAGGTATGATCTGAAAAAGGCCCCTATACACAGAGGGCAGGGAGAGTCTGAGGAAAGAAACAGCCCCCTCCAGATTGGTGTGTGGCAGTTTTATTGAGCAAAGGAACTTACTTATGAGGCTTGCCTTGGGTGACCACAAGACAAGGAGTTTTGCACACCAGCCTGCCAAATCTTAAAAGTTTACATAGAAGTCTTAACTGGGATCAGTTACATATACCATCCAGATAGTCTTAACACCACATTTCTGTCTCAAGGCTATATACTTGGGGCAGCTTCTGGGAAGGGGGAAGGCAAGTGGAACACACATTCCAAGGACAGAGGTGAGGTGGGGAGCCTCCGATTGCTGGACTTCAGCTCACAGGATAACCGGCAGTCACATCTTCTCAATGACATCCCCTAACAATAGTGTAAGAACTTTAAAACTATATATGTCTATTTCTTCCCTCTTGTCCTTTGTGCTATTATTATATACATCATTTAATATGTTATTATATTATTTTTATTTTAAATGGTCAGTTATGTCTTGAAATATCTTAAAATGAGAAAACATGATTTTTATATTTACTCATTTACTGTTTAGACATTCTTTTTATTTTTTTGTATTTCCATCTTTTTTTTTTTTTTTAATTTCTTTTAGCCTAAAGAACTTTTAACATTTTTGGTAGTGCAGGTATGTTGTAATTCTTTCAGTGTGTTTTTTTGTTTGTTTGTTTCAAAGTTCTATTTTACCTTTATTTTGAGAGAGATTTTTACTGGGTAAAGAATTCTAGGTTGGTGGGTTTTTTTCTTCTTCTAGTGTTTTAAAGATGTCTCTCCATTGCCCACTGACTTGAATAGTTTATGATAAGAAACATGCTGTAATTACTGTCTTTGGTCCTCTGTAATGTGTCTTTTTCACCACTGGCTGCTTTTAAGATTTTATTTCTTGAGCAGTTTTTTTCTTTATATTTATTCTGCTTGGATGCGGGCTCCTTGGATATTTGGTTTTGTAGTTTTCATCATATTTAGAAAATGTTTAAGCCATTATGTGCTCAATTATTTTTTCTGTCTCCTTCCTCCACATATGTCTTTTCCTTCTAGAACTCCAAATTCATGAATGTTAGATCATTTGATATTGTCCCACAGGTCACTGATGCTCTGTTAATTTTTATTCTATCTTCTGTTACTCTGTGCTTCATTTTAGATAATTTCTAATACTGCGTCTTCAAGTTCACTGATCTTTTCTTATGAAGTTCCTAATCTGTTGATAATCTAATTTGGTGTATTTTTAATTCCAGATGTTATATTTTAGTCTCTATATGTTTAAGGTTTTTTTGCATTTCCTTTCTCTTGTCCTCATGTTTATGTTTTCCTCTACTTCTTGAACATGTGGAATGTATTTATTAAAGATGTTTTAATATCTTTGTCTGCTAGTTATTTCATCCCCATCGTTTCTGAGTATGTTTTTATTTATATTGTTTTCTCCAGGTTAATAAGTTTCTTTGCATGCCTGGTAATTTTTTATTGGATACTGGACATTGTTAATTTTATATTCTTGGTTGCTAAATTTTGCTTTAGAATATAGTTCAGTTACTTAGAATTGGTTTGATCCTTTCAGGGATTGCTTTTAAGCTTTATTATGATGGGTTCACAGCAGCATTTACTCTAGGACTAATTTAGTCCCCTCTCCTATGACCATGCCCTTCTGAAGATTCTAATTCCTATTACATGGCCTTTCTACTCTGATGTGAACACAAACTATTCCCAGCCCTATGTGAATTCTAGGAATTGTTCTGCTTACTCCTTCCTGGTAGTTTTGAGTCGTTTCCTTCATGCATGTGTAAATCTATACTCAGCCAAAGACTCCAGGGATGCCTGTCAGTATCTAGAACTGCAGACTGACTTTCTCTTCCTTTCCCACCCTCTCCCTCTTCCTTTCTCTCCCTCTCCCTTTCCCTCTCCCTTTCTCATTCTGCAGCACCCTTCTCTCTGGTTCTCTGTCCCACAAATTCCAGCCACTTTGCCCTCCTGGATCTTTAATCTCAGTCTCCCCAACTCAGAGAGACCACTGAGCTCTGTCTGAGTTCTCCCTCCCTGCACTGAATCCTGGACACTGCCTAAAGACAGTAAGCTGGTACAATCATAGGACTCAGTTTGTTTCTTTCTCAGAGATCATAGGCCTGAATTATCTGTCACCCAGTGTCTGGAAAACATTGCTTTATGTATTTTGTCCAGTTTTTTAGTTGTTTAAGACAGAAAGATAAACCTGGTTCCTGTTTCTCCAGTGGAAGTCTCTAACATCTTTTTGAAGATCTTCCATGTTGATAGTAGGTTCCTTTCTTTAAAGAAACTCATTTCAGACTTGGCTTTTGAATATTTAAGAGGTAGATCTGTGTTTAAAGTAACAAAGGCATACATCTAGATAAATCAAAATAGGATGTAAGAGACTTAGAAACTAATTTATTATTATTAGAATGTCCAGAGGTTGAAAACGAATTTCAGAGTAGGGCTAAGGCTGCCCAGGTTGTGATTTACTGAGGGTCCATGGTTGTACAGAGCTGTAAACAGTTACTGAGTCTTGGCTATAAGCTCCCTAACTGCCCTACTATCTATTTAAATTCCTTCTTTGTCAATGGTCTTCAATGTTTAAATGTTTAGTTTGATGCCTCATCCCAATATTCAAACAAGGAGTAAAACACTCAGAACCATTGAGATAAATATCAAAATTATAGTGAGAAGGTCAGACAAAGAAAATATTAAGTGTTTAAACTGTGGAACCTTCCACCAAGTACTAACTGACTGACCCCAGAATTAATATTTTTCTCCATGTCCTTGCTGGCCACACTGAAAATAAGTGAGGCTAATTACAACAATCTGTCATTGGGCCAGGTTATGGGGGCAATAAATCAGCCTGAACTATTAACCTTGTGTGTGTTTGTATGGGGGGGTGTGCGCGCGTGTGTGCATACACGTGAGAGAGAGCGACACAGAGAATACATATGCAAGTATTTATGCTCACATACTTATTTAGCATCTTAGCATCTTATATGTACCAGGCATCTTATTTAATCTTTGTAATAACCTTGTAAATTCAGTTTTTAGGTATTACATATTAAGTTTTTAATGAAAAAGCTGAGATCCAGAAATACCTTGCTCAAGGTTTTCCACTGCACCATGCTACCTCTCATGATGCCATCCTGGACTACCCTCAGTAACACCATAATTCAGTTATCAATAGACCAGAAACACAAACTTGGGCCATTCTTCTTGTAATCATGTACTTTGGGTCACAAGAGACATTGTAAGACAGAGCTAGATAAATAATCACAGTGTCTTTTATTAGAAAAAGAATTTAAAGTCATAATTTATGTAGAGTAGATCGAGACAACAATAAGGCAGTGAGGACAGTACATTATTATCTATACAGGCCAATTTAACTGAAAAAGACTGATAGATCCCCAATACCATACCACCTGTCACTCAAAGACAAACCTCATTTGAGGTCGTAGTCACTATTAGCAAAGTCTAACAGTGTTTGCAAGTCTGTCTTTTAAATTTATGATCTTTATAAAGAGGTTTTACATTTGAGATTGCTACCATGGAATGATTTTTCTGTGGTCATTTTCCAGTTGTGCTGTGCTGTATAAAGTCCTACATCAAAGTCATATAATTTTATCTGCTTTGCTAGTAGTTTCCTTCACTTAGCTCACCATGAGGAAGCTACATCAGGGTCCTATTATAATTTATCTCTGCCTGTGCCCTGGCCTGTGTACTGGTTGTATTTCAAGATTTTACCATTTAATAGTAGGCTCAATAAATATTTGTTAATTTAGCAATGCTAGTTATCTTATTATTCATGTTATTTCTGGTACAATCTTGATTGTAGCTACTTAAAAACCTGTATGTAAAGTCCCTGGTGATAACTCAGAGTTTTTTCAATAAAGATATAAATGCTACCAGCCTATACTTTGGTTTGTGGCTAATTGGATATTAGTGCCTTACTTTTGAAGTCTACACTAGTTTTTAAAATTCTTTTTCTGAATTATGAATGAATATGCTATCCTTTTAAGAATGATGGTGCTGACATTTTCTGGTATTAGAGAAAAGTTGCACTGACCTTGAGCTTTTGCCATTTATTTGGGTAGTGGCTAGGTAGGATTCACAGATATAAGCGGTGTCAGTGCAGTTTTTTCCGATGTGAAATGTGCTAGCCTGTATAAGGAGTAAATCTACTTCAATTTTATTAGGCAATCACGTCATACTTTTTATATGTAGAACAAAAATTCAAAATTCACATCTTGTTTTTTAATTCCTCTTCACCAAAATTAGAATGAAGCTAGTAGCAATTGAGTAGCATAGAAATGATGTATTTGTGTGTATTTATATAATAGCACCTTGATTATTAAATGGCCATATAAGTAATAGTTAAGAGGAAGGCTCCAGAGCCATACTGCCTGTGTTTGAATTCTGGCTCCTCTAATTACCATTAGAGTCAGTTTGGTCAAATTACCTTACCTCTTTCTGTTATTGTATCCTGTGACTTCGATAAATTTGCCTTAGTTCTAGTAGCTTTTTGGTAGATTTCTTAAGATTTTCTACAAACACAATTATGTTGTCTGCAAATAAATAGAGTTTTCCTTTTTCCTTTCTCATCTTTATGTCTTTTTTTTCCTGCCTTATCTTGAACCTCCAGTATAATATTGAATAGACAACCAAATTGTCATTTCTACCCTTAGGGAGAAAGCATTCAGTAGTTCACTAAATAAATGTTATTAGCTGTAGGTTTAGGTTGCATAGCCTTTATGAAGTTGAGCAAGTTCTTTTCTTTTCCTGGTTTGCTGAGAGTTGTTATGATTGGGTATTGAATTTTGTCAGATGCTTTTTCTTCACCTATAGGGATGATCATGTGATCATCGTCTTTGTTCTATTAATATGGTGACTTACACTGATTGATTCTCAAATGTTAAATTTTTTTCTTAATATAACAACAAAGAAATGGAGATAATCCAGTACACATTTCTGTGCATTTGTTGAAAACTGGCATATCTTAAGATAATTTAAAATCTCTAGGCTTGTTCTTTAGTTGTCTCTCAATTAAAAAACTATATGTTAAAGACATAATAATAATATATATTTAGAAAGAACAAATGATTATATTGAGTCTTCATGATTAGCGATTTAAGTATATTTTAGTAAAATCTGAACCAGTACAAGGAGATATAATATTTATATCAGCTTTCTTATCATTTACTTTTCCCATAATACTCAAAAAGTAATCTTAATTCTTCTGAGATCTTAATTTTTAAGAAATGAATATGCTAGATAATGAAGCCAGCTAGGTAATACATAATTGTTGAGCAGTAGTTCTCTGCATATTTAGAAATTATTTTGGAGTAGTATTCATAATAAGAAGTTTCTAGGTGAAGAAAGGCTTGTTTCTTCATCTGATGATAACGAAAAGGTAGTTGGTGCCTTGATTTATCATGCTTGTTATTCATCCATAATTATGATGACCATAATATAAAGGTATTTTTATTGCTTGCTACTAGATATTGCTAGATGTGTTTTATTATAGTGACTACATTTTTGTAAAGAGGCATTTAAATATAGTAAGAGTAATTCATCTCGCCTACTGCCAATTCCAGTCCTACAAATGGAAACAGCACTGAGGGGGATTTAATCTTCCATTAAGGTTCTATTGCATAGCCCATGATCTCGCAAGGCTCACTCTGACCATTGCCTCAACAGACCTTTTGTACGAATGAAATTGAATCAAGCACATGAGTGAATAAGTGTGTCTGGATAGCAGCCCTGGAATCTCACTACCCTTTTTGTGTGCAAAGCTGCATTTCCCAGCCTTCTTTGCACACACACAGCCCGTGGTGTCAAACCCAATTAGGTGCTCTCATCTACTCTTTTACAGGATTGGCCTTTTCAGCTTCAAGGAGCAGCATGACCTGTTCCATTCAGCTGCCGCTCTCAGCCCATTCTTTAGCTTCTTCTCTTATGTTCCCATGGAGTGAGGCTCTGGGTTTGTCCTGCACATGCTCTCTGAGCGAGTCATTCACAAAGACAGCCTGCTCTCTAAGGAAAAGCAGTGAACCAGTGAGGAAGGAGATGACGAATCACGCCAGCCAGAGGGGAAGAGTAAGGCATATTAAAAACGACAACAGTGCAGTCATCCCGCAGAGACTTGAATTGAGCTGGTATGTTTTTCCTGGAAATACGAGCTCATTCCAGGCATTTATTTTTTCTATAAAGGAGTGGGTTAGGTTTGATTCTCTCCATGCAATGAAAACAATTTAGCAGCAGAGGCAATTAAGCCTTATTGACCAGCACTGCACAGAACTGCTAAATATACAGTAGACAGACCTTCCAGGGGAACACATGGAGTCATAATAACTTCCCTTTGGGTGTTCTCTCAAAATACTTTTATTTAATTTGGGTGTGAGAGATAATCTAATACCATAAAGATAGTATAAAATGGAGATTATTTGATAAAGAACAATCACATTTTAAGTATGTGACATTCTGTTACCATTATGTGGATAAATTCCTAGCTTTTAGCAGTCGGTTCAGTTCAATAAAGATATATGTTGAGCCACCTACCCACTAATGATGAATGAATGGTACTCTTTTCTGGGTGGCCAAAACCTGAGAAAAGCTGTGTATGGACCAAGAGTGGAGAGGAGAATGGAATTAGGAGAATATCGACTTCTCTGCTAATTGATGATAGATGTTTTGAATCTAGAAATGGCTGGTCTGAGGTGGCCGATTAGATGTATCATAGTGAAAGGACCTCTATTTGATAATAACCAATTTTTTCTTATTATAAAAGTAATATATTTTTATTATAGAAGATTCAGGGGGAAAAGAAAGTCAAGGGAGAGAAAAAAACATTACCCCACCACCCCAAAAGTAATGCTGTTGACATTTTGTTTTAGATCCGCCTAAGTCTTTATAAATGCATATGTTTTTTATTTTTTAAAAAAAAGGATCTTGTCATATATATTCTTTTATGCACTGCTTTTATCACCACATTGTGAACATTTTTGTGTCATTAAGTATTCTATTATATGAGAGTACAGTCACTGATCCCCTTCTGATGGGATTTTAAGTTTTCAATCTTCCCTCTTACAGTGATCCTTCAGGTAGCTAAATCTTGGTCAACACCCATGACTATTTTTCAAGACAAATTTGTAAACATGGAATTACTGAATCAAAAGGTATATAAAGTACTATGGTTCTTGATGCATGTTTTTTAAATTTCCCTCCAATTCATCTATCAGTGAATTGATAGATGAGGAAAGTCTACTCCTAAGCCAGACATTATTGAAGAGTATCAAGCTCTGTATTTGTATTTATATACCCTAGCACTCTGGCTAAATCCTCAAACTTGATGCAAAGTGGTTTTCATTGCTCTTAGTATTCAGCACATGCCTTATCACAAGCAGGTGGGAGATGAGAAAAGAGATGAATTCCTGAGAATCTAGTTCTCATGAGGTGCCCTGAAGCCCCAGGATGATGACAAATAAGGCAGGAAGACTGGCCTTTTATCATTTTGTTTTAGGTCTTAGAGAAAGTTTGGATGCTTATGAAAAACTGAAAGGATTTCTAATCGTCAGAAGAGAGAACACACATCTGTATAAAGCAGACATCATGCAAATAACAAATTCACATAATCGAAACTGTTATTTTCTTTCTGGTTAATGTTTTAAATAAGTTATCCCTTTGTTTATAAACAGAGTCTGACAGAATGTGGCCAAAATAGACTGGTTACTACTCTCCCTGTTTAAAAGTCATCTATTGGTGTCCTATCACACTTCTTCTAGGAACTTTCATTTCTGGCAATGGTGGGCTAAGTGATTAGGACCACTGAGGACATCTAGAAAAGTTGAGAGTAATAGTCTTTTTAATTTTCTTAAATGTGTTGAAGAGCTAACAAAATAAAGTAGTACTGGCCAAAATCTGGGATAAAGCAAGAACCCAGAGAAGTAAACTGAGCACTCAAAGCCTCATTTTTCTAAAAGCATTTGCTGGTCTGGAAGAAATATCTATGAAATCAAACTGAGTTTTTGGTAGCCTTATAGGACAAAGGAGATAGGAATCAAAACCTAGGACCTAACTTAGTTCAGAAATCAAATAAACCCTCCCCTTTTTAAAGCTGAGATCTTAAAGAGCTATACCATAGGACTGAGAGTAACTGGAAATAAACCAGCCCAGGGCAGTTCAAATTTGTGTCACTTAGGTCATCCGGGGAACATCAAACTCTTCACTTAGACCAGAATGGTCCCATACTAGCAGTGTCCCCTTGTGCCTGACAGAAGCAAAAGAAATCTTTTTCTAGAGGATGGTGCCATTATCCTAGGACTCAAATTCATCTTTAAAATAATTTTTTTCAAGTATAATGACCAGCAGTCAAAGATAATCAGTTCTACAAAATAACAAGATACCTGAGTTATAACCAACAGATGCAGCAGACACCACAAAGTCTCAAAAAACTTCAGATATTGTAATTATTAGACAAACTATAAAACAGCTGTGGTGACTGCAATTAAAGAGACTTTTTTAATGAGCTTGAAAATATCCACGAGAACAGGAATCTATAAAAAGTGTAACAGATTTGAAAAAGAACGAAATAAAACTTCCAAAACTGAAAAACACGATAACCCAAATTAAGAACTCAGTGAACATATTTACTAGCAAATTACACATAGCTGAGGAGAGAACTGAAAAATAGAACTGAAGAAATTGTCCACGATGCAGTAGAGGAGATAAAATGATAGCACATCTGTAAGACAGGGTAAGAGACGTGAGAGAAAATAAGAAGACCTCACATGCTTTTAATGAGAGTCCCAGAAAGTGAGGAGAAGCAATTTGCGACAGAGGCATATTTGAAGAGATGGTGGCTGAGAATTTTTTCAAACTGATATAAAAACACCAAACCACAGATTCAAGAAGCCTAATGAGTGCCAAGATGATAAATAAAAAGCAATTCACTTAAACACATCATAGATGAACTGCTGATAACCAAAGACAAATATTTAATAAATAAACAGATTACCTTCGAAAAAGTAGGAGGTAGGCTGATGGCTAACTTCTCAATAGCAACAATAGAAGTCAGAAGACCCAGGCTTCCCCGGTTCTGTCTGCAAATTATTTGTTTTGCAAAGACCTCCTGCAAGGGGTAAGTAGAGCAAACTCTGGTCCTCACTCCAGTTGCCAGAACCTCTGCCTGGCTCTGAACTGTTTCTGCCTAGAGAAAGGGGTGCCTTTTCTAATTCCCACAAAGCTTGCTAAGCCATGTACCAGTGGGGCAGCACCTGGCCAGAGAAAGTACCGTGTTTTAATTTGCATAAATTAACCAAATAAGCTAGCAGCAGTTCTGTGGAAGGGAGTAAAATGACTTCAGTATGTCTCTACTAGTTTTGAAGTTATACATTCTTCCTGTTCTTCCCATCAGTGGGCCCAGTCAGAGGAAAACTGAGCTTAGTTGGATATCCCGGAAGGAAAATTAAAGCCATTTTGAGGCAAGAAAAAAAAGAATTTGCCACTATCAAGTGTAAACAGACTTAATTTTTTATTAAAAGACAAAAATTGTCACAATGCATAATAAGTCACCTGTCTGCTATTTACAAAAGATACACTTAAAATATAAGCCAGTAGTTCTCAACTAGGGGTGATTCTGCTCCCAAAGAAACATTTGACAGTGTCTGGAGATTTTTTTGGTTGTCATAACTTGGAGGGGGACCAGTGTACTATTGGCGTCAGATAGTTTAGGGTGCTGCTAAACTACAATGCACAGGACTGCCCCCTACAACAAAATTATTTGGCCAAAATGTCAATAGTGCCAAGGTTAAGAAACTCTGATATAAATAAACAGAACATGTGAAAATTTTAAAAATAGAAAAAAGAAATACCATGAAAATTCACACCAAAAGAAAACTGATATAGCTATATTAATGACAGGTGAAATTAATTCAGAAAACACTTCTAGGAATAAAAGGTGTCACTTCAAAGAATAAAAGTCTTCATTTATCAGGAAGGTATTAGAATTTTAAAATTATGTGCACCCAATAAAATGGCATTGAAATATGTAAAGCAAAAATTTGCAGAACTCTGAGGACAAAGACAATTTTGCAATCAAGATGTTTTATGTTTACATTTCTCTGGCAGTGTTTGCTATTACAAGCAGTCAAAAAAAAAACCCCCCACTAAGAATATATAACATTTGAATTTCAACAAATTTCACTGATGGACATATATATAGATTACTATACCTAACAACTGCCAAATACATATTCTTTTCAGGGACATATGGAACATTTATAAAAGTTTACCACATACCAGAAACATAGAGCTAGTCTCAACAAATTCCATAGAATTAAAATCACACATAATTATGTTCTCTGACCACAGTGTAATTATGTTAATCAGCAAGATAAAAGTGACTGGAAACACTCTACCCAAATATATAGAAATTAAGCAGTACACATATATATAACTGATGGGTCAAAGGACAAATCACAGGAGAAATTAGAAAATATTGACTGAGTGATAATGAAAAATACTATATATAAAAACTTCTGAGATGTACACTCATTCATCTCAAGAAGTTATGGGTGAAAAAAACATCAAATTAAACCTGAAGAAAGTAGAGGGAAGGAGTAAGAAAGACAAGAACAGAAATTAATGAAATAGAAAACATTCATAGATCAGCAAAACCAAAAGTTGGTTCTTGGTAAAGACTAATAAGGTTACAAATCCTTATAAAGACTGATCAAGAAAAAAAAGACACATAACCAGTATCAAGAATGCAAAATAAGACATGCCTGTAGATCCTACAGACATTAAAGCGAACACATTTCTGAAAGAATGAATTCCAGCTTCTTATCCTAGGTGATCTACTCCCTGCATTCCTCTCATTTTATACCACTTGCTTGTCTACTATGTAGCCATCAAACATGCCACGTTTGTTTCTATCTTAGGGACTTTGCAGTAACTAGTCATTTGTTCTGGGATACAATGACTGTAGTTTGATCTCGGTTTTAACCATAACATCCTCAGCAAGGCCCTTCCTTACCACCAATCTAAAGTAACCACTAGTCATTTTCTATCACATTTCCCAATTTTGATTTCCTAATTAGCACACATATCTGACCTTTTGATTATCTTCTCCCTGCCCCAGAAATAAAACACATGAGAGTAGAAACCTTATCTTGATCACAGTAGGTGCTCAATAAATGATTCAGTCATGGAGAGGCAGACTGGTGGAAAATAAGAGGAAAAGTAGAAATAGAAAATGAAAAATCAAACTATTTAAGAACCTATTATGTACAAAAATATTGCATAAAGACAAAAAGGAGATAAGAAAACGTGCACAATGGGTTGAAAGGAAGAGAAAGGAAAGTAATTATATAGTAGCATTGTTGTGGTTCAGCAAAAGTCTTAATTAGAGGGAAAGGAACTAACTTTATTGAGCTCCATCTATGTGGGAAACCTAAATTGCCAGATGATTTTTTTTTTGAAAAGTTTCATTCCTATTTAGTGCTAAAAAATTTTCCTTGTTTTTAACCCTTTCTTAGGAAGAAAAGAGAGCGAGTTCTTTTATTCTATAAAAGGGGAAGAAGGGTGGCTATTTGTTTTCATGGAATAATATTTGTCCAGGACTACTGGTAGTGTCATTCACTAAGAGAGAATGTTAGAAAACCCATTTTGGAAGAAAATTATGAGTTGCATTTTTAACAGGTTAAGATTTAGAGACTTTTGAAACACCAAGTAGAGATGTGGACTAGATAATGGGATACATCAGCCTAGAGCTCAGAGGAGAAGTCTGAGCTGGGGATCTAAATCTTTGATGTACAGATGGCAATTGGAGCCATGGGCATGGATATCAATGTTGAAAGAGGGAGAACAGTGTATGAAAAAACAAGGTTCCCCAGATGGACCTTGAGAAACTCCAACATTTAATGGTTAGGTGGTGGGAGACAAGCCTTTGAAGGCAATTGAGAAGGAATAGCCAGGAGAATATGGTTTCATGAAAGCCACACTAAGATGCTTTTTCAAGGATGGTCAGCAGTGTTGAAAGCTGCTGATATACCAAGGAAAATAAGGAATGGAAATATTTATTACACTTAGTGACATTACAACCTTTGACCCCAATGTACGTAATTTTAGCAAAATGAGAGTAAACTCTGAGTCAGTCTTAGCTTTGTATCTACAGTGCCTTTTTGTAGGTAGCCACTTGATATATTTTTCATTTGTTTTACTGTGAAATGTTTAATTATGCAGAAGGATGTGTAATATGGATATGTAGAATATAAGGAATAATTATGAAATGACCAACTGATCACCTACGTTATAGGACCTTAGAAGATACTTCCCTGATTATTTCAACCTTCTTCCTCCAACCAGAGATATCATTCTGCCAACTGTTATGATAAGTAGTCCCTTGCTTTTTTTCTATAGTTTTACCACACATGAGTGAATCCCTAGACAATGTACTATTTTTACAATATATTTTGTAGTTTTGACTGTTTATGAATTCTATATAAATGGAACCAGACTATATCTATTCTTCTGGGTCTCCCTTCTATTCAACATTATGTTTTTCAGATTTGTCTGTGTTGATAAATGGCACTATATGTCATTCATTTTCGCTGTTGTATAGTACTCTATTGAATTAATTTACCACTATTTATTTTTACATTCTATTTTTGATGGACATTTGGGTCAATTTTGACATATCAATTTTGAGAATATATAATAGGTATAACTACAAATTAGTTACATTGGTTACTTAGTATTATTTTATAAATATTTAAAGCTTACTTCTCCCTTCCTCCCACATATCCTGAGCATTCCCACCTAAAATCTCTTGGGGTCAGGGTAGCAACTTCTATTTATTCTCTCATGTCCCTATGCCCCCAGTAGCACCAGTTCCTTTGCCAAAATCAATGACCGGTAGAGGGGATTTGTTGTAGAAAATTCAAAAGAGTGTACTGAGTCACAATCCTAAAATATGAACCACTCATTAGGTCACGTAAGGCTAGGAAAACACAAAAATTTGTCCAGAGGCTCAGCAGGCTCTTTATGTATCTCCAAAGGCATGCACATTTAATTCTATTACAGCAAATAAAAAGATTGGCCTTTTGTGTAGTATTAGCCAGGAAAACTTAGAACCAATAACTGAGCTTTTTGGCATCTATTCACCTATAATTGTATTGCTCCATAGAATTTTTTCTAAATGGGGACAGTGATGATGATAAAGCAATTATACTTTGTTTTTATGGCCCTTGTGAGCTCAGTATCTAAAGCAATAATAATTTCAATCCCTTTTATGAGTACCTATTGTGTGAATAGGCAGCCTGTCCATTCCTCATAGTGTCCCTTCAAGGGTTGTTGTCTTCATTTCATAGATGGGGAAATCAGTGACTCCATGATGTGCAGTGCCTTGTTTTAGGTCACACTGGTAGTAGATGACAGAGGTAGATCCCATCCCAGGCCTGAGTAAACCCCAAAGCCACTGCACCACCCTCTGCTTCGCTCCACTGTTCACTGTGTACATCTGTAGTAGGATTGTCCACACTTTACCTTGCATTATAGTTCCTTGTATATATTTCTGTCATCCTTACAATATTGCCAAAGTCCCTGAAGGCACAAACTGTGTCTTTTTACCCGCCATTCAAGCAGCTCTAAATAGGGCTGACAAGGTTAACTGGGTTCAATGACTTGCTCCAACAACACTTCATGGTCAATATCTGGATCAGGAGTTGAACTCTCTGCTGAGACTATCCTAGGAATCTGGTGCCTCCCACCTTTGTGTGCTTTCTAACTCTGAAAAACATCAGATAGTCCCTGGATCCATTGGATTATGTGTTTAGAAAACCAGGAATGCCTCCAGCCCTGGTTCAGCAGGTGCGAGGGTGCTGTGGGCATACGAGCACTACCAGCTCCCGAATGACCAGGAGTTGTTCACCCAAAGCAAGCATTATTAACACTTTGGTGATTTTTATTTTCTCATTTTTGCTTTTAAAATTTTTCCAAATTGCCCGTATTTTTTTTCTAAGTATTTGGGTTAAACATCACAATATTCTTAGCACAAAACGTAAGTGAAAAAGCGAAAACCTCACAGAGAACAATTGCTTATCTTCTAGCTGAACAACTCCTCTGCCATGGACTGACTCTAAGCAAGCTACCTAGCCTTTCTGAGCCATGAGTTTTGACTAGATTGTCTCCATGTCCCTTCCTTCTCTAACCATGTAAGATTTTACTTAAGGGGATGTCTTAGCTCAGGCGGCTATAAGAAAATACCATAAACTGGTGGCTTATAAACAACGGAAATTTATTTCTCATGGGTTGAAGGCTGGAAGTCTGAGATCAGGGGACCATCACAGTCGTGTTCTGATGAGAGCCGTCTTCTGGATTGCAGACTGCTGACTTCTTGTGTCCTCACATGACGGAGAGCAGAGAAAGGAAGTCAGCTCTCTTGTGGCTCTTTTAAGGGCACTAATCCCATTTACAAGGGCTGCACCCTGTGACCTCATCTAATCCTAATTACTTCCCGAAAGCCCCACTTCCTAATACCATCACACAGGCCTGTAGGGTTTCAACATAAGAATTTGGGGGGAGGAACACAAACGTTTAGTCCATAATAGAGGATAACTTTAAACAGTTCTTATCCAGTTTTAATTTGCATATAAATCACCCAAGAATCTTGTTACAATGCAGATTCTGATTCAGCAGTTCTAAATTCAGGGTGGAGCCCAAGATTCTTCACTTTCAACCTGCTGCCAGCTGATGTGATCCTGCCCGTCTGATGCTCACATCTTGAGAGGCAAGGACCACTGAGGTGACCTGACTAATGGCCTGTGACCTGTTCTAGGAACTAAGCACCTGGGATTTTGGAGTAATTGATTATTTTGAAGCTGAGCAGCTCCCACTAGAGAACCTTGAAATCCAGTTACCTAAAATGTGTCATTGCTGAAGAATACTAACATTCTGTGAGCTCTACTCTGTGCCAGGCGCTGTGCTGAGTGCTCTGAAAACATTCTGTCTCTTAACCCTCTCACCTACCAATGAAGTCAGTTCTGTGATTATCCCTATTTTACAGACGAGGTTAAAGTGCTCCAGATGACATAGCTGGTAGGAGACAGAGAGGGCATTTCAATCCGGCTCATCTGATTCCAGACCCCTTATCTCACCACTAAACCAAAGAGCAGAATGGCATTCTCAGTTCCAGCCTTGGAAGAGAACACCACAGAGATTGCTCCATCACAGGGCCTCCTCTTGTTTGTATGTGGGAGGGAGACACTGCTGTCCGTCAGCTCAGACTGCTTCCTCCAAAGAAACATCTCAGCGTGCAAACCTGTCCTCTGCCTCAAATTTTCTTGATAACTCCTAAGCGGTTTCGACTGCAGCCGTACAATAGGAAGGCTTCTTCCATGAGCCTTCTCTGTCCCTCAGCAAGAGGGTTCCTTGGCTGCGAACAGCACTTAGAGTTTGTCATTGGAAGGCCAGGGGCCTTAACAGGCCACATCCATTTTCATTTACCTTCTGAAAGAAGATTAAGGAGAAAATTCAATTTTGCCTAATGTCTCCCCCAAATGGCTAATTTATATGCTAATTAGCAAGATAAGAATCGATGAAACTGGTAATCAATATAATATCCAAGGCACCAGTAATGAAATTCATTTTGAGATGCACTGCCAGTGGAAATGAAGCAATTACACAGAATAAATGGGGCAGCTCGGGGACTAGGGGCTCCATATTGCACTTGACTGCATTATTTCCCCTTTTACTCCTCCCCTCACTCTTTCCCCACCCCCTTGAAATGAACTATCCATTCAGATCCTTTGGGACATCACATACCAGCTTCTTCCTCTGTATATTTAGAGATCTGTATTACCCCTGTGGATTTGTGGTCTGCAGGGGAAAATGGAGCTAGGGAAAATTACAGAGTCTGAAAAGACTATTGGTTTGAGATTTTTCAATTCTAGAGCATAAGTATAATTACCATATTGCCCAGATTTTCCAGAACTAATTTCAAATATTTTGTCCCATCAGACCATTCATTAAATGATGTGTCCTATAGAAGTCCAGTGTGAAGTAGGCCAGAGTGTGGCCACAAGATTTAGCCTAACTCTAGGAAGTCTTGTTTCAACCTGGACATTTATTCCAGGTTTTCAGGTTTTCGGAATTTTTTTTCTTTCTAATTTTTTTTCGTGTGTGTGTGTGTGTGTGTGTGTGTGTGTGTGTGTGTGTGTGTGTTGAGGGATAGGGATTGCAATCATCTCTGGAGATTAAGGGCACAATATTATTCATTTTGTACTTTTCAACTAAGAAAATTGAAATTTATCTTTTATCCCAGTGTCCGTTCATTGAAATCACCTGGGGAGCTTTTTCCCAAAATTTTATTATGAAAACTTTTAAACATACCAAAATGTTGAAAAAATTATACAGTGAATATTATATGTATCTTATCTATATTCTAGCATGAACATTTTACCATACTTGCTTTATATCATAAAACAAGTATATCATAAAGCAAGCATACTTGGTTTATTTCATAAAGCAAGTATGATAAAGCCTGACAGAAAGTTGGTATATGTGGCTTCTGACACACATACCCATCAGCCCATCTTATTTCTTTTTTATGCATTTCAAAGTATGTTGCAGGCATCAGTGTATTTCACCCCTAAACACATCAGCATGCATATCATTAAATAGAGTTCAATGTTTTTAGGTGAAATTTACGTACAATGAATTTCACAGATCTGAAGTATACCATTCTATAAGTTTTGACGGATGCTTACACCAGTGTAGTACAAACCCCTGTCAACACTTAGAATAATGCCATCACCCAGGAAGTTCCCTCATGCCCCTTTCCAAGTCACTCCCCACCTCTGGAAGCTCCCCACTTC
Organism: Pteropus medius; assembly: GCF_902729225.1. Lineage (NCBI taxonomy): Eukaryota > Metazoa > Chordata > Mammalia > Chiroptera > Pteropodidae > Pteropus > Pteropus medius. The sequence continues at coordinate 1,283,822 of NW_024349803.1, read as the reverse complement.
CAGAGAAAACCATCGCTCTGAATTTTTCCACCATAGGTTAACTTTTTTATTCCTAGAAATTCATCTAAATGGAACCATTCAATTGTACTGTCATATGGGTTTTTTTTTTCATCCAGCATAACATTTTTTTAAAAATTTGATCCATGTTATTGCACATCTCAGTAGTGTATTCCTTTTTATTGCTGGGTAGTATTCCATAGTATGGATATACCACAACTTCTTAGCTACTCTGCATAAAGATGCTATGAACATGTTTACACAAAACTCTTTATGGACTTATATTTTCCTTTCGCTTGAAGAAATTCCTAGGAATGGAATCTCTAAGTTATAGAGTAGATATGTATTTAGTTTTATAAGAAACTGCCAGATCGTATTCCAAAGTTGTTGTGTAATTCTTGGGAAGCTTTTTTTAAAAAACAAACAAAAAAACAAAAAAACAAAAAACCTGCCTCCCTGCTCACTCCCAGAAATTCCTAATTAATTAATTGGTCTGGAGTGGGACCCAGGCATGAATATTTCTGACATGCTCATCTGGTGGTTCTTATGTGCAGCCAGAGGTAAGAGTCACTGACAATTTAACATTTAACTCCAGATGAAAGATTTTTGAGTACCTCTACTAAGTGAGAAGGTTGATTATTTTTTTTTACTCTGAAAAATGCAAGCTTTCTGTTGCTGTCCTCTTTTTTTCTTTTCTTTTCACTGCTATAAAGACTTGGGCACCATGGTCTAGGATGACTTAGACATCACAGTGCAGACTTTATAGTAAAAAGACCTGGGATTTTCAATCCCAGTTTTGCCACTTGTTGTAACTTAAGCAAGTTTCTCTTCTGTGAGATGGGGTTTATGGTATATTATACATAACATATATACAATATAGTTTATACTGCATTCCTAGGTTATGAGGATAAAAATGCCCGACTCAAAGAATTTCCTGCAATTTACTATAGGACCAGGGTGAGAATAGAGTTATCCAGCCCTCCAGATGGGTGGGATTCCTTAACTCTGCCTTTCTAAACAAAGGCAGATTGACAGTTCCTTTCTTTGGTTCCATAATATGGCTCTGGATGGTGAGGCTGTGAATGTCAGAGATGGGAGAGCCGTCACCATCTTCCCATAATGACTGGAGTATAATTATCTTTTGTATTACAAGTATATAAAAGCTACAAGTCAATAGGGGAGGGGTTTTGAATGGTTTTCATCCCTGTCTTAATTGTCCCCATGTAACCAGCAATACACCTTGCAATACTGCTGGCCAGGGTCCCTCTTCAGAGGACGGTGAGGAGCTATCCAGCAGCTGAGGTCACAGTGGTTTTTTTCTTGCCTTCGTGGCTGAATACTAAGCGTTGAGCCAGCAACAACAACAAAACAAACTACTGATATCTGATCCCTACCATCTGAAGCCTGGCTCACTTCTCTGGAGGAGACAGAGCTGGTTACCCTATGTCTTCTGAGTCCACCTTTTACGGTATCAGTCCAGATCTGAGTGAACTGGCCCCTGGACCTGACAGAAAGTTGGTATGTGTGGCTCCTGACAGTGTTTTACATCACCTGCTCGGTACTTGGTGGGAAAACAACAAAATCTCTTTAAGCGATCTTTTGAGTGATGTGGCTTCTTCTCTCATTGTTGAACCATTTGAATGAGGATTTGCCACTTGGCACCAGGAAGAATGCACTTGTAAACAATGGGTTTCCCCATGGGAGATAAGCCAGCATGGGCATAGATGAGGCTCTTAAGTCCGGCTAGAAGCACCAGGTTTTAGCTTCTTTCTGAACAGAAGGGCTGGAGAGGATTCTCCTTCACGTCCTCCACAGACAACCACTGAGAATGTAGCATTCTTTGCCTTCCTGGGAAGGTGGGGTTTCCAAAGTATCAGAGGTTGCTCTGGGCTCCAGTTATCAGTATACAGACCCAGGGTAAAGAATGGGTGCCAATGAGCCTCTTTGCAACTTTTTGGCCTTCCTGTCTGTCTGTGGAACCCACATGCTTTTGTTAGGGGGATGCAGGGCACAGGGGGTAAAGGAAAGAGATCAGATGGCCTGCTGTCTGAGACACGTGCCTGGCTTCAATAGTCCCCTTTTGGGTTGGTTTTATTCTATAATGTGTCCCCTGAGAAGACAGACTAAGCAGCCTGGGTTACCCTGCAATTTCTCCAAACTATTTGCATGAAATACTGCAGGCAAAAAGCCCAGCCCCTGATTGGCTGTTGCTAGGTAACAACATAATCATCAGGAAATTAGACTGTCCTTTTTTTTTTTCCAACCCAGAGTATGTGTGTGATTGCAGCGTTGTGCAGGAAGAGAGAGGGAGTGGAACAAAGAGAGATAAATGGGATGGTCTTGAAGGCGGGGACACCACAGCCACAAACCTGCATCCCACGGTAGGACAATCTGCTTTGGGTTGGGCTCTTTACTCAGTCAAGCCAATATTGGTACATTTTCTTTTTTTATAAGAATGACAAAGCTAGCAGTTCCTGCAAACAGCAGGAACAGAAGCTATGGAAGCAACTTTGACATTTGAAGTGATTTTTAGAAGCAGGAGGTAGTGCTTAATATATGAGAATGACTCCAAGTGAGGATGAATAAATGAATGTGTCTGGAGAACAGTGTGTAGACAGAGAAGGATCTATTAGCAAGGTTGTAGAGTGCCTGAGAGAAACAGAACGTGGAATGCGCATGTAAATGGGACGTGTGACAGAGAAAACAAGCATGCTTTAAAATGTGGAAGGACGCCCCATAACCTGAAGTTTAGAATTATGTCCAGTAAAACTCTGCTGTTATTTAGGCATGTGGTCCTGCCGTTTTTCAGCCAGGCAATCTTCAGTTTGCCTTTCTGCCTGGTTAGACTTGGCAGGTGGACAAAGAGTAATATGAAGGGAGTGTGTGTGTGCATGCGTGCGTGCGTGTGTGTGTGTGTGTGTGTGTGTGTTGCTTATGTGCACACATACACACTAAAGTACCTAGTTCATTTTCAAGATTGTATGTGGAGCATAACAGCATGTAGAGCCCTGACAAGTGTACAGCTACACCTGGACACTTCCACTAGGTAATGAATATCCATGAAGACCCTAAGGACTTCCCTTTCCCTTCCTCCTAGCCCAGATGGCTTTTCCACCTCTAACCTCCCTTATCTTGTCCTCCTTTTGAGTTCCCTAGCAATGACCCTGCCCTTACACTAGACCTTCAGTTGCCATACTACATACTCCACTGGGTCGCTGCAACCCCAGGCAAGCTAATTGCCTTTTGCCATTCATTGTCTGCCAGATTAATGACTCTTCCTGTGTCTGGTTGCCTGTAGACTCCTCTGAGATTCCTCTGTGTTCTCTCTCCCTCCTACCCCCTCCTCACTCAGCCTCTCTGAGCTCCACAGCTGAGTTCTTAGAAGTCATTTAATTCAAATGCTAAAATAGAAAAATTGTAATTTTTTTTCCCCTGATCAAAAGAGGTAGTCCCTGGCATAATGCAGAGGAGACCATTCAGCATTCAGTAGCACTGATAGAAATGCACATCAAGAGCAAGGCATGTTGATTAATTTATGAGAATGACTCCAAGAGAAGATGAATAAATCAATGTATCTGAAGGTATCAGGAGCAAGACAGACTGTGTACCAATAACCAAGACTCAGAAGGGAATCTTGATGTGCCACACAACCTCCCACAATGACTTGCTGCCTCCTGTGGGTGAGCCTAACAAGATTCCAAGCTCCTGACCTGAAGGAAAAAAGTCATCACCAACTTTCAGTGGCTAGAAACCCCTTACTGAGTATGTACACTAAATGCAGTGGACCTGGTGCTCTACAAAGCATCCACACCCTGTGTACAGATATAACATATTCTCCAAGACAGTGGTTCTCAGAGTGTGGTCCCTGGACCAGCAGCATCAGAAATCCGGAGATGGGGCCCAGCACTCTGTTTTGCCAAATGCTCCATGTGATTCTCGTGGATGCTAACATTTGAGAACCACTGTGGACCTGAAAAATTATATTTTTTAATAAGTTCCCAGGTGATACTGACCACACTTTGGAAACCTCTGCTCTAAGAATAGAAAATGAGGGACAATGTGTAATTGTCCTCCTCCTTCCTAGAATACCTCCTCCCCATTTCCAAAGTCCCAGTCAATCCTGTCTTTAAAGACCCACCCCAAATTAAACTTCTAGCTGACTCGACCAAAGGTTGTCACTTTATACCTTATTATACTTTCAGCAAACTAGGGCCCACAGGCCAAATTCAGCCCACAACCTATTTAAGTAAAGTCCTGGAACTAAGAATGGCATTTTTAAATGGTTAGGAGGGGGCTGATCAAATAAGAATGTGTAACTGAGGCCCTATGTGGTCCATAAAGCCTGAATGATTTACAGTCTCCCCCTTTACTGAAAAGTTTGCTGACTCCTGTTGCGTTTATTTGTATACTTTTCTTTTTTCTCCTCTTAAACCGTTAACTCTTGAAGAACAGAGTTAATATATGAATCATTTTTTTATTCCATTTAATACCAAGCACATAATAATGTTCGATAAATACTGAAAGGATGGATGGATGGATGGATGGGTGGATGGATGGATGCATAGATGCCTGGATGGATGGATGCGTGGAAGCTTTTTGTTAGTAACAAAAAGATGGAGACATTAGGAGCTGTGCTACAGCTTGAGAAACAAGAGTAGCATTTAGAACATTTAAGCATATTGCTTTAAAAATGAGCAAAAAGCTTAAAATTTCAGTTGGATTTCTGGCATCCAGGAAAAGATTTTCATGGAACTATATACCCAGTGTTAAAGAGACCCTAGAGGCAATGCTGCATGGGTCACACCTGCCATGTGGTTGCTCAGCCTCTGCTCAAATGCCTCCATGGACTGGAGACTCACTTCACAAAGCAGCCCATTTCACTTTTAAACAACTCCAGTTGTTAGTAAGTACTTTTTTTCTGTTGAGTTGAAATCTTTCTCCTTATAATCTCCACCCCGTAGGCCTACTTCTGCCTATTCAAGCTATTAAAATTAGCAACCTAATTTTCATAAATATGAGAAAAGAGGTAAAGTAAAATTATAATTGACTGGAAAGGGCGGAAGATTAAAGGGGATCTACCCCATTTAGATAGTTTTTCCCTGCAAAAGTAGCAGAATGGATTAGAAATACAAGAAGCTAAAAGCCAACAGGTGTGCTGAAAGAGGAAAAGCAAATGTATGGGTATAAAATGGAATAGAACATAACATTACAAATACGATGGGAAGCAAAAGGCTGGTGGTCACAGCAGATCATAGGCTGACCACAGACATGCAGTGTATTTCTGCTAGAGAAGAATGCTAATAGCAATTAGAGGCCATTATTTGGGACAAAAGAGGGAAAGAAGGCCCCAGAGCTGGGCATGGGGGACTCTGGAATTGCTTTGTGATTCCCAAGCTCTGAAACAGCTGCCAATGACAAGTTGCTAGGGCAGAAGCAAAGCAAGACAAAGCCTCTTAGGAATGGCTGAGTCCTCTAAATGGTGGGCTGGGCCAAAGCAGTGAGGGCCCAAGGAGAGAGCTTCCCCAAGGAAGATGAGAGGAGGAGGTAAGGAAAGGAAGCTAAAATCTCAAGTTGTGTGCCTGCCTGTTCACAATGTAATGTCGTCTTAATATTAATCCAAACACCTGAGACTGATAAATCAATCCTTAAATGAAATATAGCACCAAGAAAAATGTGTATTGATCACTTACTTTCTGGATTTCTAAAGCACTTTTACTGTACAGAACATGCAGTTGAATTGGGAATTTAATCTAGTAATAGCAGTTGCTGACTAGCTTCTAGTCTCTTGCTTTTTCCCTCCTTTCCCAACACACATATGTACATGAGAGCACGTGTATGAATGCCCCCCCACACACACACACACACACTTCTTTCAATTATACCTGCAGGTGGGTTTTTTTTTCTTTTTCTTTTTTTCTTTTTTTTTTCCCTAGGAATTAAATTCCTAAGATTTGAGAATGAGGATTTTTTGGACTCTAGTGAAAACCTTACAATCAAGACTGGACTAAGCGTATGTTCAATAATCATAATGGATTAAAAGCCCACATTTTTTAGTCTTCCCTTCCCCACATTCAAGGCACTCCCATATTACAGCTGGGACATGAGTTATAGATTCAGAGTGTTCTGCTTTATGCCACTTAATAGCTGTATGATCTTGGGCAAGTTATAGCTCAGAACCTGTTGCCTCATCAGTGGTTAACTACTCCAAAACAACGCTGCAGGCAAAGGGAGGTTGGTAATTATTAAATGCCTAATTCTGTGCTGCACGTTGTGCTAGGTATTTTGCTTGCATTTTCTTTTTCCAAGAACTCTTAAAAATCTATATCATTAACACTTTACAGTTAAGGAAACTAAGGCCTGCAGAGGTTAAGTAACCTGCCTAAGATTTCCCAAGCCGGGCAGAGGTAGGAATCCAAAGTGCTTTCTCTGAATACGAAGCTCCCTCTCTTCTAAATTATGCTACCTCCCTGCGACTGTGCCCAGCACATAGTGGGCATTCGAGAAAGGTAGGTGTCCTTCACCTTTCTCTCCAAAGGACTCTGAAGCAGTTGCTTTTGTTTTGTATTTTCAATTAAATAGTTTTAAATGATTTTATAAACACTGCTAACAGGACTAGCCTTACATGTAGATATCTGAAAATAACTAATAAACAGGAAAGGCCTACAAATATTAGACATGCCCCAACGATTACTCCAAGTGTGATTTCTGGGATACAAAGCAGGCCCTGGGACAGTTGTAGCTGATAGGTTTGCCATGGACTGACCCCCTGCTGGAGATCACTCTTGTGAGGCAGTCTATCAGACACAGGGCAACAGGAGCCAAGTTACCTTCATAAAAACTCACTGGCCCAGAGAGACCTAGGCTGGAGTGAGCACTAGTGACTCTGCCTCTTGTACATGGACTTGCAACCTTCGTTTCAGATCCTACACCTGCCATAGCTCCATGACCTCGGATAAGTTGTTGGACTTTTCTCAAGCTCAGTTTTCTTGTGGGAAAAATGAGGAAGTAATCCCTGCATCACACGGTTGCTGTGAGGAATAAATGCAGTCATGTATATGAAGCGCACTTACCCCTGAACAAGCACCCAATAAAGGGTAAGAATTATCATTTGAAAGCCCCAGGCCTCCAAATGGATACAGGATCACTTACATACAGAACAGAAGTCTTAGTGATAGGACACTTCTTTCTCAGGCATTCTGTTTCTTTACAACCTAAGTCTGTAAAGACCCATTCCCTAATGTCCTCATAGGGTGTGGAAAGGGTGACTCTCAAAGGGAGGAAAGCTTCCATCTTTGAATAAGCTCTGGGGGGACCATGCTCAGGTGGGAGCAGGAAAGCAGGGTACCCAGTGCAGTCTGCCTCTCCAAGGCACTCTCCGCTAATGTTTATAAAAGTGAGCAAACTCCTTAACCCCGAGTGCTACGAATTGTTAAATGATACCTACAGGGCCCTCCGGTGGGTAAAACAAGAATAAGAAAAGACGGCTGGCGAAGAATTTATAGAAACATTTCCATGCCCTCAAACAGTGATTTTGAAAGCCTGGCTGTTTTCTCGTGATCCCTGTCCTAGCTCAGTTAGCTTGTCAGGAAGTAGCAGTGGTGGAAAGATTAGCCTACTGTGGTCTGTCTAACTCAATGTCAGGCCAGTTAAAGGCTGAGATGGAGTAGCAGCAAATGATAAGCTCTAGAAATAGTAGAGTATGTGTGTGTGTGTGGCTTTGTGGAGAGACTCAGTGTGGAGAGATTTTTTTTTAATTTGGGGGTATAATTAACATACAACATTGTATTAGTTTTGGGTACACAGCACAATGATCTGTTATTTGTATATATTGCAAAATGATCACCACAATAAGTCTAGTTAACATCCATCACCATACATAGTTACAGAACTTCTTTTCTTGTGGTAAGAAATTTTAAGATCTTCTCTCTTAGCAACTTTCAAATATGCACTACAGTATTGTCAACTATAGTCACTATGCTGTACATCACATCCCCAGGACTTACTTATCTTATAACTGGACGTTTGTACCTTTGGAGAGATTTTTATAGAGGTTTTTTTTATGGCTACTGAGATTTCTATACCCCAGGAATATATAACTCTACTAAAAATAAACAAGGAAGAATTGACTGAAACCATAGCAGGAAGAATTCATGGTTAACCTGATACAAAAAAAAAAAAAAAGATTTTTTGACCTTTGAGGTTATTGATGGGAAATAAAGGTATCTTTTGCTCTGTAAATTAAGTCTTCTTCTACCATACCCCACAAACTGGGTGTCTTAAAGCAACAGATATGTATCATCTCTCACAGTTCTGGAGACTGGAAGTCCAAAATCAAGGTGTCAGCAGGGCCATGCTTCCTCAGAAATCCTTGTCTCTTCCTAGCTTCTGGTGACCCCAGGTGTTCCTTGACTTGTGAAAACATAACGTCCGTCTCTTTCCCCACCTGCACACAGCTGTCTTCTCTCTGTGCGTGTCTGTCTCTTCACATGATGTTCCTTCATGAGGACACCAGTCATATTGGATTAGGGGCCCACCCTACTCCAGTATGACCTCATCTTAACTAATTACATCTGCAATGACCTTATTTCCAAATGAGGTCACATTCTGGCATGTTGGAGATTAGGACTTTAACATTTCTTTTCGAGAGGACACAGTTCAGCCCATAACAGGCAGTATTTGAAGTGAAAGGAAACAGAACACAGATATAGTGTGTGATGACTAGCTGGGAAATTAAAGCAATGAATGTCTCAAAGTTAGGCCCCAATTTAACATAATGTTTGGATCCAAGTTTGTGTATGTATTTGTCTTTAAGCCTCGAAGTAAAAGTTCTTCCTATAGAATCTTTAATAATATAAATGATGATAATGATAATGATAGCAGCTAACACTAAGTGTTTATAAGTGCCAGGCATCATCCTAACTGCTTTACATGTCTTAACTCATCTAACACAAGAACCCTACAAGATGATTTTATTGTCCCAGTTTTACAGTTGAGGAGACTGAAGCCTAGAGATGTTGTAACTTGCTCAGAGTCACATAATTAGGAAGCTGAAGTTTGAGCCCGGGCTGTCTGGCTCCAGAGCATGCATTCTTAATCACTATATAGAGACCGACTCTCTTTAAATGTTATATTCCTAAAGGGCCTTCTAGAAAAGCTTCCCTTTAAAAAAAAAAAAGACCAAAATTTAGACAGGTAATATGGACCATGTTTCTTTACAAAGAGGTTTTTAAGTGTAACTGTGACCTGTAACCAATGATGAAAAATAACTTATGGGATCCTCACTATTTACTGTGGTTAAAGGAATCATTTTTCAAATCTCAAATCAAACTCACACACCTTGCCATTTATCACATGCTTACTCTTTGCTGAATATTGTCTTCAGTGCTTTCTTGACATCTTATTTAATCCACAGAGCCACTCCATTAGGGAAATGTGATCTCATTTTACTGCTGAAGAAATTGAGGCCCAACAGATGACATGATTTGCTCAAGGATACATGGCCAGTGTGTGGTTAGAATTTGAACCCAGGTATTTCTGGCAGAAAAGGCCATGCTGTTAACCAATATGCTCCAGGTACACGGCCAGCCATGTGACTGACATAAAAATGGGTTTGCCACAGACGGGGATCTTGTAAACTACAGCCCACAGGCCAAATCCAGCCCATTACATTTTTTTATAACTAATGTTTTATTGAACATTAGTCTTGTCTATGGCTGCTTTTTCACAGCTGAGCTGAGTAGTCACAGCAGAGATCATATGCCTGCAAAGCCTAAACTATTTGCTATCTGGCCCTTTACAGAAAAAGTGCCAATGCTCCCATAGAAGATACAGGCTGTATAATTGCTCTGTCTTAGAACAATGAAACTGAGGCTGCCTAAGTCCCGGTCTCTAAACACTCAGCATTTGTGTAATGTGGCTTTAACTATGTGTTCCTTCCAAAAGAGATCAAATCCTCCTTTTTCCTCTTCATATTCTTCAACCAACCAGCACCAGCTTATTATAAAAACACTTGGTATAGTCTGCCTTCTATAAATTACAAAGAAAACAATGAAGTTTCAGAAAAAGTTTATCCATTTAAATGTATGAGGTTCTGTTTCACAATGAAATCATTCTCTTTTGATTGCTAGGACTGCACAGTCAGTTTTAACTTGTCCTTCATTTCTGTCTTCGTTAGCCCTGGTTTTTCTACTTCAGTTTCTAGAGACACTAAAGGAGGCAACATGCAGAGGATTGGGGAGAGAGGGAACTTTTCGAGGAGATTTGAGCAGAATCCATTTGGACTGCTTCCAGTGTATCAGTAGCCTCAGACAGCTGCCAGAGGCATAATTAGATTGGTGCAAATCAGGATACTTGTGTCAGTGCAGCAACTGGAGGTGTAAAGAGGACTCCCCTCTGGCCCCTAAGCCTGAATGCTGCTGCTATTGACTTATGCCTTGGACAGAGAAGCAACCAAAGTAGAGAGGCAGAGCCATAGCAAAGGAGCCCTGTTACCCTGCCTCTTCAAAGTCCCCACATACAAGCCAGTACAGGAATGATAATACCAGCAGTCTTTGTGGGGCAGGCTAGACCTCTCATTTCCTGTCAGTCTCCAATTACATTAGGAAAAACCCCACCCCACTTTACTCCGGGGCTTTAAGTTCCATTTGGAGAGCTCTGTTTTCAGTATCTTTCCCCTCTACTTCCCTGGAACCTCTGTCACAGCTGTAATCCGCAGCAAATGGATTTCCCTGACCCTGGGACAAAGGCCTAGTGTTCCCTAGACTCGGTGGCTCCTGGGAGGGCAGAACCATCAGCATTTCTCCAGCTGCTGATCTCAGGCTCTGTGGGGAGCAGAGAGACCTGTAATAAGATCACTATCCAAGCTGGTTACAGTCAGCACATCATTCAAAGTGGTCCCTTGCGGTTGGGAGGGGAAAATTGACTAAAGTAAGAATAACAGGCTTCAGAGCTTGGGCTCACACAAAACCACACAGTGAGTTGGAACCCAGAGAAAAACAGACTTCCAGTTCTGGACGTTAGCCATTAATCAGATTTGGCTGCGGTTCATAGTGGGAGTCCACAGGTATGGGTGGCCTTGGGGAAGAAGTAAGGAACTAGTTAGAAGGAGGAGAAGGGAGGATTAAGAGTAGGAATTAAAAAGAAATTGAATAGGGGTATGTAAAATGCTTAAAGCCCAGATACCATGAAAGTTTAATAGTTCAGATTTTCTAGCAGGCTACAACATGGATGAACCTTGAAAACATTATGCTAAGTGAAATAAGCCAGACACAAAAGGACAAATGTTACATGATTCCACTTATATGTGATATGTAGAATAGACAAATTCATAGAGACAGAAAGTAAATTAAAAGCTACTGAAGGCTGGACATGGGGGCAGTGGGAAGAGGAGAATGGGGAGTTATTGATGAATGGGATGGCGAAAAATTCTGTAAATAGAGAGTAGTAATGGTTTCACATCATTGTGAATGGGTAAGTTTTATGTTGTATATATTACCACAATAAAGAAATTAAAAAGAAATAATGAAGTCATACCCCTAGCTCACACCACATACAGTAATGAACTCAAAATGGATCAAAGACCTAAGTGTAATAACTAAAACTATAAAATTGTTTGAAGGAAACCTAAGTATAGATCTTCATAACCTTGGATTAGGCAATGGTTTCTTAGATGTGGCAGCCACCAAAGAAAAGATACGCAAATTGGACTTCAAAATTAAAGAGCAGAGGTAAGTGTAAGTATGTGGTATTTGGGAGAAAGAAAGCAGATCCACCAGACCAGAGCAGTGGACTCACATCATAGAATATAAAATTAGAAAAGCAGAATGAGGCTAAAGACTAATCCTCACACACATACTCACAACCACCTCAAATAGGTATTATTATTACCCAATATTACAAATTAGAAAACTAAGTCTCAGAAAGGTCAACTGCTTTGCCCAAAGCCATACAACTAGTAACCGTAGAGCTGGGATTCCTAAAACTAGCATTATCCTACTCTTAAGTCCATGCTCGCTCTTTTTTAGCACATTGCCTCCCCTAGGACAATTCGGCCACCAGAGAATGCCCGAAGGGGAGGTAGCTATTTCTTCAGCAGTAATGTAAATCTTGGCATTTTGAAGCTTACAGTAATCCCTCCTCCATTTCCCATCTATCAAATTACATATGTTCCTTAATACATCACTCTTCTGAACACTAGCAAATGTCTCAATCACTCATTTGGAACTTAGCATATGGCGGGTAATATTATTTTTATCTTTAAATTCGTACTTCATACCCAGTCCCTACCTAGCTAAGAAACAGAGCTTCTTAGTCTGGAGTTATGGACAGGCTTCAAGGGATTCATTAACCCCTACAAATGTAAGCACATTTTTTATTTGTCCGTGCACTGTTTTCTGGGACAAGGGGCCTTAGGTCTCGACATTTCTGACATGCCTCCAAAAGTTAAGAACCTTAAAATTAGGATTCGTGTCTTCTACCTTTTTACCATTTCCAGTACTTAGCAAGAATGGCCCGCATATGGTAGATGCTCAATAGACTTCAGATTGTGGGGAAACTAGGAACTTGTTGATTGGGAAAGGTTCTAGAAGTGGTTGACAAGGAGTAGGAGGTGAGACGGGGCAGCTTTATACTGAGAAAGCAGAGAAAATGTTCGTTCAGGCAGCTCAAATGTTACTTCTCTGAAGTGTTTAATCCCCTAGGCAAAGTCTACCCTTCCTTCCTCTGTACTTTGCATGAGTGACTGAGAGAGAGAGCCCACTTGAGAGACAGCTACAGCTATCAAAGGTCTGAGCCAAAAGAGAGAGAGCAAGCCAGAGAGAAGGGGAGAGTGAGTGGTGGAAGAAGCATGCTCTATCTAAAGAGTGAGAGAGTGTGTATGTACGTGAATGAAAGGGAGAGGATGTGCTCAGGCCTGGAGAGAGATCCTCAGGCAGGGGATGTCACGAGTGAGAGAAGAGAGATCTAGAGCATGTGAGGCACGGGAGCAAGACCCAGAGCCAGCCACATGCAAAGCGAAGTCAGTCAAGGGCGAGCCAGACTAGGACAGAGTGCGAGGAGAGAGCAAAGGGGTCAGAAATAGAGCTCATCAGAGTAAACCAGAGCCACCAGTCAGGATCAATCGAATGAGAGCAAGAAGAGCGTGAGGGGGGAGAACATGCACGTGTTCAGAAGAGTTTAAGCACAGTCGAGGTGAGTGTGAGCACACAGGAGGTGGGGGCTACTGCAAGGAAGCCAGCTGTAAGAGAACAGTGGTGAAAGGGAGGGCAAGCATGAGCATGCCTGGCAGCAGAAGGAAGGAGACAGGAGGGCCAGAGAGTTCAAGAAGGGCGCCGTGCCTGTGTCCCCATGCTGCTAAGAGACTTCCCTTAGCATGGGGAGCGGCTGCTGTCCTTGCTTATGCAGTTTTTCTATACAGGAATGCCATGATCACATTAGAATTTTGTTTTGTTTTATTTCTCAACAAGGATTGAGTATACACTGTACACAAGGTCTGTCCAAGCTGCTGAAAAAGAAGGAAGTAGGGAGCTGAGGTTTGATCATCCAGCATATAGATCACCTTATCCTTAATGTACTGTGGCTGCTGGCTTGTTTTCCCATTTTGTTTTTTATGTTTACAAGTACCTCAGTTGACATTTCCTAGGTTAGGTTGAAAAGCAAGAACTGAAACCCAATTCTGGTCAGCACTTTGGGGATGAGAGACATTTAACCAAGAGGAGAACTTGGGGTTCCATGTTTGAACATAACTCTCGTTTATTGACTTGTTGCTTGGTGAGCCTTAAAAATTTCCATTGAGCTTTATATATACAACTAGTTTGTCCATTTCTGCAAGATCAAGAAGTATGCCTTCTACCACTTTCTATCCAGCCTATCCTTCTGTCCCTTAGAACAGAAGAGAAGGTGGATTTTAACACTTTTCCTTGATTCCTGTATCGTCGTTATCATCATAAGTACCCTTAACAAACGAGCAGCCACAATGAGGCCCAGAACTGGATACATTTCAGCACAAAAGGAATTCATGGCCAAGGGCTTTGCCCCGTGGCAGTAAAAGCAGACATACAAGTGTCAGGGGAACCACTGCTGAAGGACCCGGCCACGAGCGCTGTTTGCAGGCTGGCACGCTGTCTGGGAGCCAGAGGCCTCGGAACCTCAAGTAACTGACTGCCCCCTGGGAGTCAGTAATTTGATATCCTTATTTCAACATTCCTGTTTTTCAGTCTTCACTCACATTTTTTTCAGCCCAAGATGAAACCCACCCAGTCAGAAGAGGGCAACCTTGAGGAATGTTGACAACCCCAAACCAAGCAGCATTGGGAAGATGATAACAGGACATTAATGGCTATTTTAGTTATTTGCACTAATCAATGCTCTCATTAGTGTATTATTTCCTCTACTGAATCGGTATAACCTGCAAGCAAAGAATTGAAAGTCTGTGATGCATGACAAGTGTTGTTTTTAGATGTAGGAAGGAATAGGTAGAAGGAAAAGCTTATATATAGAAATGAAGATTTTAGGAATAGCATGAAAAAAAGAAAAAGAGAGGAACTCGAACCCAGATCTGGGCATGCTTTTCTCCCCACCCTTTCCTATCCCCTCTCCAGTATCAAGCACGTTGCCTCAGGGGGATGTGTGGTTTCCACTTCTGCATCCAGGTCTTAAGAATGTCCCAGAAGGAGTTTCTGGCACTCCTAATGATTGGAAAGAAAGTTCCAAGAGGCTCTGCCATTTCCACATTGGAAGAGGATTGCTCTGTTAGAACCAGATAGTGGGAACCAGGCTGGAGACAATTTTAACCACACAACAGCCAGTGCTCATTATGGAGCACTCAGTATGTGCCTGACACTCTGCTAAATACTTTGTAGCATTATTTTACTTTATCCTCTCAACAATCCACATACTCTTACATCTGACAGAAGTGTGACTTGCCGAGGTTTCTCAGCTAGTAAGTGGCAGAGCCAGGACACAAACACTAGTCTTTCTAATTCCAAAACCTGCAATTTTAACCCAATTGCTCAACCTGCTCAGCATTAAATCAGAGAGCACTCAGTAAGTACTTCATAGAGAAAACAAGACTCCAAATACACTTGAAGCTCTTCCACCTTTGAAAACAAAACAAAACAGAATAAATACTTCAGTTTAGTTTATTGCCTCCTTATTTGCGTCTTTCATTCTGTTCTCTCTAGATTTTTTTTTTTTTTTTTTTAGGTGAAGCTACCCTTGATTGACCTCACAGATTGCAAGGACCTTGTCAGCTTACAGTCCCTTGCTTTTTTATTTTTTTACGACTACAGCACCTGGTCTTCCTAGGTGGTCTCCCATCCAAGTACTAACCAGGCCTGACCCTGCTTAGCTTCTGAGATCTCTAGATTTTTAATACCATTTCTTTCACTAACCGGCTGTCTAAATATGGATAAATAATCAGTTCTCTGAAGTTCAGTGTCTCCATCCCAAAGATGAAGAGGCGGATGGAGTGAGAGATGATC
Source organism: Pteropus medius (assembly GCF_902729225.1). Lineage (NCBI taxonomy): Eukaryota > Metazoa > Chordata > Mammalia > Chiroptera > Pteropodidae > Pteropus > Pteropus medius. The sequence continues at coordinate 1,268,346 of NW_024349803.1, read as the reverse complement.
CTAAGGTCACTACCAGTAAGACCATTATAAGCCATCCACCTCCTTGGCTGGCTTTGCCTCCTCTAGCAGAATGAACAGGTCATAGACTGTAGAATCAGGCAGACCTGATTTCAAATCTCGCCTAGTGAACACACCTGGCCTTGTCCTTCTGATGACAGGTACGTCTCAGGCCCTCAGTTCAGAAGTCGTCCCCTCACAAGCTGACGGGCAGCTCATGCATATGTGTGCATTCTCTAGTATTTGTTTAACATTTCACTTCTGCCTCCCTTCTCCCAGCATCCGCCTGCTCTTCTGCCATCTGAGTGCCCTGACTGGGCCATCCTCTAGGCCATGGAGAATGAGCTGCCAGTTCCCCACACATCTAGCAGCGCCAGTGTCAGCAGCAGCGCCAGTGGGGTCAGTGGCAGCAGTGGCGGAAGCGGCCGCCCCACTGGGCCCCAGATTTCCGTGTACAGTGGCATTCCTGACCGGCAGACCGTGCAGGTAAGATTGCAGCTGCTCCAGGGATTGCAGTCCTCGGTCATTTCCAGGGCTAGCCGGAAGAACATGTCAGCACGGTCTGGCAAAATAACCTGCGTATTGAATCTAGAATGGGCATAGGGAGAGCGTTAGTTGGTACATGTTTGTGCATAATTCGAGGAGGATGCTAGACGGGTCCAATCAAGGAAGTTTGGGGGAAAATGGGAATACTCAGCAGGTCAGGAAAATTCCTTTTTTACCTGGTGATCGGATCCCAGAGTACTGTTTTGGGAAGATAGGTGTGTGAAAGTGTAAGGAGACAAGTAAAAATAACAAACAGAAAATGGAAGGGAGAAGCTCAGCTGCAACCTACGCCCAAGATCTAAGTGACCATTGCCCTGTAACAAATATGTTTCTTAAAGACAGAGGACAAAAAAGAACCCCAAACCAATCCTTCTTTCCTAAAGCAGCGGTTCGCAAAGTGTCATCCCTGAGGCCTTCCAGGTGATCACACTAATCCAAAATGCAACTGTGACCATGTATTGCCATCTGCTATGTGCCCAGCACTGTAAAATCATCTTCCCTATTCATCTTCTCCTCCAGCTGTGAAAATGGTTATTATTAGGTACAATTCTATAGTTGAGAAAACTGAGCCTCATAGAAGGTAGTCATTTGTCCAAGGTCATTCAGGTAAAGACAAAAAAAAGCTGAACTTAATTCTCCCCCCAAACTTTTATTCTTAATCGCTACCACATCTGTTTGAGGTTCCCGGATAAAACAGTCAGAAAACGGAGACCACAGCCGAGAAGGGTTTGCTCTAAGTAACTTAACTATTACTGCTTGGATGTACTAGACAAGTGACCTCATCCTGCTTTGGCCCTAAGCCCAGATTAAGAAATAGAAGAGAAGCCACAGCGGACAGTGAAGGGGCCTGAAAAATCTAGTTAAAGAAGGCACCATCGAATACTCTGGAATCTCCCCTCTCCCAGTTAACTCTGCCTCACACTTAAATGAAAGCCTGTTTTTTGCACCCATCCATGCCACCCACAGCCCCCACCCAGCCTCTGGCCACTTTGTACATGAATATTTTAGCTCTAGTTTCTAGCATCTGACATTAGAATGTATGGTCCTTCTGCCTGTCCTCACAAATTTAAGCGAAAAGGATTTGGGGCTTCTGTTCTGGCAGATGACATGACCCACGGTTGTGTTCTACGCCGAAGCTAATTCTTCACTGACATCCTCTGGTGAGGAAGAGTTACAGTATCTCTTCTGCTTCTGGGACTGCTGGGAGGTTCTCTTAGGAGTCTAAGTAAATCGAGAGGCTTAGGTGAAGGGAATAAGAAGAAAGGATTCTGGGGAGAACAAGAATAAAAAGAACCAAGTTCATGTAAAACCGGGACCCTCAGAGGGAAAAGTACATTGAAGGAAGGATGTCAAAGCATTGGGATGGGGCGGGGGTATCTGGAGAGACCCCAGGGCCCATGCAGTATCTGTGAATCAGCCTGTTTTCACAGAACCTCAAATCTGAGCCCAACGGTTTTATCCTAGAGCCACCAGCCCTAGAAACCACAATGAGCAGAGAGATCCAGACTGGAGGCTCCCTGGCCCAGGGTCAGGAGCAGCCCCGTGGCCAGAGATTCAGGGGCGCTGAGGGCAAGAAGTAGGCCAAAGCCCGGCTGGGGCTCCTGTAGGGCATAAAGTTGGGAAGAGATGGCAGGAGGGTGACCAAGGAGAAGAAAGAGAAGAAATTTCTCCGGGGCTCACAAGAAGAAGACAGGATCTCAGGGCTGGGGAAAGGCATTCACTTTTCTTTGTTCCTGAGGGTGGGGGTGAGGCTTGAGATTGAAGAGTGGAAGGGGATCAAAGAGCCTATTGTTGCTTCCTAGAGAGTGTGGCCAAGCCAGTCCCATTAAGAAAGAGGAAATGGCAGTAAGGCCAGGGCGTAGGAGATGGTGGCTCAAAAGAGGGAGCAATGAGGAGAGGGAGGGAAAGAATAAGAGAGAAACACATCATCCCTGCGGCATTGGCCTGCTCTGCAAGGGCAAGGGGGCCTTTTTCAAAGGGACTTTTAGGACTTTCCAGGCAGCTAGGGGCAGACCCTGAGAAGCCGCCCAAGTCTGCCCAGAGGCCCCAGCGGGAGGGTGTTGCCCTTGGGTAAGTGTTAGTTTGGCTGTTGTGTTGCTAAAGCCGATGTGTTGCTAGGCCCCCTCTGCATTGTCTCTTTCTTCCCACCCCTTTCCTTCTCTGCCTTGTTGAACTTTGGTTCCCTCTGTCATCACCTTCCCCTGTGTTCCAGTCACCCTCATCTCAGGCTGAAGAATGGTAGAGAAGGGGAGTGTTACTGGCATGGGACGCAGTGTCCCTGGAGGCTAAAAGACTTCTGCCTCCCTGAGCCTCCCCACAGCCCTGAGGGTGGATCAGAGCTGTGCTGGGGCTGCCTTGACTTTCCCCACATGGACGGCTGACACAGGGGCAGAGGGTACTAGGGAAGAACAGAAGAGCATGTGCGCTGAAGAGATGCAAAATAAACAAGGCAGAAATGCATACAGCTTTGCACACTGTTGCTTCCCCACCTCCCTGAGAGTGGCCATGGGTTGTGGTGGCGGTCACAGACCTGGTGTCCTTTCCTGAGCAGTTGAGGAGGGATGGGGTTGAAAGGCATTTTTGCAGAAGCGGTGGGTCTGTAGCAGGTGAGCCGTTTGGCCCGTCGATAGCACTGGCTCTTGCCCTCTCCCCACCCTCAGGTGATCCAGCAGGCCCTGCACAGGCAGCCCAGCACGGCAGCCCAGTACCTGCAGCAGATGTACGCGGCGCAGCAGCAGCACCTCATGCTGCAGACGGCGGCACTTCAGCAGCAGCACCTCGGCAGCGCCCAGCTCCAGAGCCTGGCGGCTGTGCAGCAGGTAAGAACTCCAGGAGCGCCGCTGGTGCCACCCAGAGCCGTAGTCATTGCAAAGTAAGAGGGGAAGAAGCAGGCCTTGCACAAGTGCACCCCATGCATCCTCTCACTGGATCCTCACAGAACCCTGTGAAGTAGGTATGATTGCCTTCGGCAGCCTTTGGCAGGTGAGGAAAGAGGCTCTGGGAGGTTAAGCACCTTGCCCAAGGTCACACAGCTCACGAATGGAGCAGCTGGAACTCTTAGCCCGCCCAGCCCAAGGAAAGAAGGCTGGGACAGGCCTTCCTCACCACATCGCCACACCACAGGGATGGGACCGAGGGTCAAGGAGGGGTCCACGAGAGAAGACCATTGCCCATTCAGTTTGCCTGTCTATTCTTAGTGGCTGAGAAAAACTCATCATTCATTCATTCATTCAACAAAATTTTTTATGCACCTACAGTATGCCAAAGTTCATGTCAGACACTGAACGAGAATACCATGGACCCTGAATTCTTGAAGCTTATAGTGGGAAGACAGCCAGTAAACGGAAACCCAAATAGACAAGGCAACAAAATATCTAAATGTCTTAGTTGTGATAAGCTCTGTGAGGGAGAAGAGTGGAGTGCTGTGACTTATAACAAGGATGACTTAGATTGGGTGGCCAGGGAAGGCGTCTCTGCTGGAGTAACATCGACACTGACACATGAAGGATGAGGCGAAGCTGGCCAAGGGGAGGACAGCAGGCTGGACGTCTCAGACATTACGTGCAGAGCTCTCTGCACAGGGACCAGAGAGCCGGATATGACAGAGTGGGGTGGAGCCGAGGGCTGAAGAGAGCTGGAAACCTTGGGAACAACCATAGCTGACAGTTTGAGTACTTAAACGTACATGCTTGGCCTTGCATCATCCTTTCAGCAACTCTACAAGATAGACACTGTTATTATCTCTACTTCATGAAAAAGGAAACTGAGGCACTTGCTTGAGGTCACACGGATGGGACAGAATGGAGGTTTGACTCCTTTCCACCACCCTGTAGCACTTCCTTGGAAGTTGAGAGCCTGGAGCATCATTGGAGGGACCCGGGACACTAGTGATTAGAACTGTTCTTTTATAGGCAAGCCTGGTGGCCAACAGACAAGGAGGCACTTCAAGCAGCAGTGTGTCCGCACAGGCCCCAGCCCAGTCATCCTCGGTGAGTAGGATGGAGAGCAACAGGTAGAGCCCGCAGCTCTGAGACCAGCTCCTTCCTCCTTGTCCAAAATGCTTGCAGGCTCCCAGACCCAATTATGGTGAATCCTTAACCATGTAGAATCATGGCTGGATTCTATTGCTCTTTCCAGAAAAAAAGGGTTTGCCTTTTCCTAACCCTTACTTTAATAACTCCCTGTCATCTTCCCAATGTTAGGGCTCTCTGTTCATAGCTTAGTTCTCTGCCCATTAAATCCTCCCTGCACAGAAGATCCAGGGCCCAAGGACCAGAGCTGGTCCTAAAGAAGGTTGAATCCACCGAGGGACAGAAGAGAGGGAGAGAAAGAAATGGATGGGGGTGGGGCACAAAGTTAACCAGCAGAACCTCCTATTTCCTACTGCTTGTGTCTCTCTCCTCAGATAAATCTGGCAGCCTCCCCAGCAGCAGCCCAGCTCATCAACCGGGCTCAGAGTGTCAACTCAGCAACAGCCTCGGGCATCGCCCAGCAGGCTGTGCTCCTAGGCAACACATCTTCTCCAGCCCTGACTGCAAGCCAAGCACAGATGTATCTGAGGGCACAGATGGTGAGTACCCAACCTGGGCCATGGCTCAGGTGGGCCAGTGGGGAGCAGGCAGAGAAGTCGGGAGCTGGAAGATTAGAGAAGGTTTGGGGATTAGTGAAGGGTGAGGAAGAAGCACTGGGGAACAATTGGCGAGAGATAAGGGTGGAATAAAGAATGGGGGTGGTCTGGAAGGCTGAGTGGGAGCTTTGGTATAGACTCACTCACTCAAGGACAGGAGGGCTTCCAAGCTGAAATAAAGTTACCCTTGATGCCTCCTTTCCTTCCCCTCCTAGAGTAAAACAAAATTGTCGTCTTATCAGAATCCACTCCTTAAAATTAATTAGGGTTGAAAATGCAGGAGTCCATTCCCAAATGGTCAGTACACTCAGCCATGTAAGATAAGCAAGTGCATGAACATCCATGTACTCTAACTAGCAGCATGCTCCCCAGGAGGCATAAAATCTAGCTCTACACTGGGCTCAGATCGCTGTGAGTCCAGTCTCATTTCTCCCATTCTAAAGATTTCTCCCTTGAGCTCCTTGACACACTATCCTGAAGACAACCCCTCCCTTTGCTCCTGTGGCCAGAAGTTGACACTAGGAGCTTTCTGGTCTTGCTCCAGGCACTTCTGTTCTGAATCTGAGTTCATCGTTTAAGGTGCAGCTCAATTCCCAGGGACCTGCTTCTGAGACACACAGTATGGAGTAGACTTCCACTTCTCTAGTGAACCAGACAGCCACATTGCAACACCACCCTCACTTGCCTTTGTCTTCAGTGTTCTCACTCCCTCGTCCTACTCAACTACCCCAACTGGAGTCTCAAAGTCTATCTGCCTCCCTCCCCAAAGCAGGGTGCACACGCACAGAGGAGCAGGCGCAGGTACATCACAGGGTTCTGGGGAAAGCACACTGTCAGACTCCAGCATGTCCACAGGGATGCTGAGCTAGACTCGCAAGGGTGGAAGTGTCATGCAGAGGCCATCATGTAGCCTGCACCCCGTGGGAGGAAACACACAGGTACAACTCTAGGCTCTCTGTTCCTACTGCCACTGTTGTCTCTACACACTCACGCACGCATGCAGACACACACGCACACACACATACATGCATGCACACACATGAATCTAAATTTGACTTAAAAATGACCAAATGATCCCTTTTGGAGTTGAGTCCTGTTCTGACCCCAACAGGAGTGGATTAGACCTTGAAAATGGTCCTAGGGCATCTGTCTCACCCCAGGGTCCCTGCTGCCCAGGATGCTGTGGAGAGAGCAGCTACAGGGTATCCTATGAATGTAGGTCTCCTCTAGGATGAGCTCTTCACAGAGGCTTTGCAGTAAACCCCACCTGGGTGCAGCCCAAGAGCAGCTCTCCCCCAGCACCCACTTTGCTACCCAGCTGAGTCAGGATGCCACAAGCCTCTTGAGATTTCCAGGCGAACCCCTCAGACTCCTCCCCTATCTTGCCTCCCTATTTCCCCATATCTGCTCCCTGGCTAAACTGTTCTGTCCTGTGGCTGAGCCCACATTGGGCAGGTAAAAGGCGCCTCGTTTCCTGTGATTCCAGGCCCAGCCAGGTAACCTGGTGCAGGTAGCTAGGAGCCTAGGCGGCACTGTTCCTTTGTCCCCTCAGCTCATCTTCACGCCCACGGCCACCGTCGCTACTGTGCAGCCTGAGCTCGGCACTGGCTCCCCCGCCCGGCCCCCCACCCCTGCCCAGGTGAGGATTCCGTGCTTCTGGGAGGGCAGGGGGGTGGGCACCCCCATAGAGGGGTACTGATGCTGGGTATGGGCCCAAGCCCTGGTGGAGCTTTGACTCTTTGGAAAGGCTGGGATCTTCTAGGAAAGCAGATGGGAGACAGGACAGCCCAATGCCCCCAGACTTGCTCCTTCATTCCCAGCTGAGAAGGCCTCAGCCACCCTTGACTCTGTTCCCGCAACGTAAGTCAGGAGTCAGAGAGCAGCATGCTGAGGCCAGCACGACAGCCAGGAATGAATGAATGTGTGGTCATCACTACCGTTGCATCTTACACTCTCCCCAGTGTAACTTCTGCTGCTGTTGTTGCTTTTCAAGTAGAAAATCCTGCTCTGGTTACACACGCTCGCACCTCTAGGAATGAGAGGGAATGGCATGGACGAGGGAGCAAAGATGAGTCCTGGGTCCCTACCTTCTGCTGGGAGCACACAGATACTGCTGTGGCTGTAAAGATTCTATGGACACCTGGGGAGAGGAACATCCTCCCACTCCCGTCTCCCCACTCCCCAGCTACAGAATGAGGACCACGTGGAGAGCACTTAGCAAGGTTGTCAAGACTTGTCAAATGCAAGTCTGGCACAGCTTCTGTGTGTCCAGCAGAGGGCACCAGGGACCAGGTTGAATAAGCAGGCCCAAATCCTCATAAACCTTATTCTGAGAACATGATAATCCTTTGCCTCAACCTTGCTTGTCAATTAACTTTCACTTTTGCCCTGGCCTTTTCCAGTTGGGGAAGCCCCATGCCCCGCTGTATCTGGGAATTCTTTCTAAGTGGTTTGCATCCCATCCTAATAGTTTGGGGGAAGAGGGGAGGTACCAGAAGGAAGAGAGAGCCTGACCTGCCTGCCTCTCCCCAAGCCTGGGCAGTCTTCCCTTCTCAGAATTCAATTTCTTCTGCTGATGGATCCAATCACTAGCACTATCTTGTCCCCTTTAGAAACTCCACATGCTCCTGGTTTCTCTTTCAGCCCCTAACTCATTCTCTCTTTCTTCCTCTCTGACTTTACAACCCACTATCCTGTTCAGCCATTCCTAGATCCATCCCTAACTCTTTCCTTATCTTAGTTGTGTTGTTGGCATTGCCTCTACCCACATTCTGTGGACTGCTATAGATCCCTCTTTTCCAGGTACAGAACTTGACCCTCCGAACACAGCAGACACCAGCTGCAGCAGCCTCGGGCCCTACCCCCACTCAGCCTGTCCTGCCCAGCTTGGCCCTGAAAACCACACCAGGTGGTAGCCAGCCTCTGCCTACCCCATCACAAGGCAGAAACACTGCTCAGGGTTCCCCTGCAGGTGCCAAGCCTGGCATAACTGACAGTGTGATGGAGCCTCTCAAGAAAGGAGATGGCAACAGCAATGTGCCAGGGAGCTTGGAGGGCCGGGCTGGGCTCAACCGGATGGTGCCCGCTGTGGCTACCCACCCCCTCATTGCACCAGGTAAGGGCTCCAGAAAGAAGGATCCTATCCCAGAAAACTCAGGAGGACTATGGGTCAGGGAAAAATTTCAAACTTTCCTTTTTCCCATGGACATACTAAGATACCAGCCAAGTGTCTCTCTCTCCCGTCTTCCAACCTTGGGATGCTCATCAGCTCCTGATTCTGTTTCATGCTTCTAGTCTAGCTTTTAAGAAGAAAGCCACATAAGTTGGAATAAATGAGTCCTTCTTCACAATGGGCACAATGGTGAATCTTGGAGTGTATAGTAATAGCTTTTCACCTCGAGCGAGTGGACATTGGCAGTGGGACTATTTTGAAATTCTCTAAGAGTCAACGAAAAGGCTCGGGGCTGGCCAGAGACGTGTAAGAACCACACAGGGAGATGAGGAAGTGGGCAGTTTATTTTCTCATCATTCAGCAGATATTTGCTGACTACTATTTGCCAGTTCTGGGTAAGCCAAGATAAATAAGACTGGAATCTCGCCCTCCAAGGAAAGCAGAGCCTGGACAGACAAGTACGGTACAACACGATGAGTGCTGTAATATATGGGAGCTCCGAGCACTGTAGAAACACAAGGCACTACCTAGCCTTGGGGAGAGGAGCCAAGAAAGGCTGCTAGTGAGGGGTAACACTTGAGACTATATCTAGCAGATTAGAAATAACTCCAGCAGGTTACTTATGAGGTAAGTTCTCTGAAGGTGCGAATCACTATTCCCTGGGGCCAGACTTCTTTCCCTGCCTGTTAAAATTCTCCCAGCACTGCCTCTTGTATGTCATCTTTAATGAGAAAATCTGCCAAGAGCCCTAGCAGCCTGATTTATCAGTCTAGGGAACAAGACCAAGCTGTTACAGCACAGAAATAAATATAGTGGTGGACCACATGGCTTTGCATTAAAGAGAGAATGATCCTCTTCTTCATCCAGACCATTTTACCATCCAGTCCATTTTTTCTTTCTTGAGAACCTACGATATACTTATTACTAGATTAACCAAGATGGTCAAAATATGATTTCTTACCTAGAGTGTGCAGTCAAAAGGAAGGAGCCAGATATGTAAGCAAATCCATTCAATTTCATAAATCCTATTATAGGAGTACGTACAACGTAAGTGTCAGCACAGAGATGGTCATCTCAGCGCCAGGCAGGATAGGTCAGAGAAGCTGTCCCTCAGAAGAAATGGCACATGAGTCTTGAAGCATGAGTAGTTTACTCAACAGACAAAGTAGGCAAAGGGGTTTGAGACAGAGGAGAGTGCGAGTCGAGTGTCATGACAGAGAGCTGGGAAAAATCTGAATTAAAGTCTTTTTTATTTGCCCTTTTGAGGTTTCAAGGACAAAAGGCTGGTCTCTGCCCTCCAGTGGTCACTACAGAGCTGAGGGAGGCACCTCCCGGCAGAGGCCTCACTGCTCTGTGGCTCTAGGTGTCATTGCTTTCTCCAGAGATCAGTCCAGCGTCTTCCTTTCAAGGAAACTGAGGCTCAAAAGGGTAAAGAATGAGATTCTTACAGTAAGTTGACAGCAGCTTGGGCTAGAGCGAGGACCCCAAGTTAGCATTTCTTCTACCTTCTTATTCAACTTATAAACCCGAGAGCAGAACTGGGAACCAATTCCCTGTCTGGCTGAGTCAGATCCTGGTTCTTAATCATCAAGCCACATTTGCTTCTTTCAGTTCTTACAGTAATTTGGGGCTTCCTCGGCCTTTCTTATTCTTGACCCGAAGCTCAAAGAGCCTGACTGGTCTAAGATTGTCCTGGGGTTTACAGAGTCTAGGGGAGGGCTCTCTTCTCTTGAGCCTCATAAAGGTGAACACTGGTGAGTGACAGGCTGAGGTCCCAGATATGGCCTGAGACTAATAGTATGTGGCTATATGCAGAACAGAGACCAGTAGTTCCACAGAACTTTCTATTGAGCAGCTGTGAGCTGCAGACCACAAAGACCCCCTCCCCAGAGATACCAATCAATAGGCTTTGCATTGTTCCTGCTTCCCACTGTCCCCTCCTCTTCTTCCTTTCTTCTCCCACCCCTTCCTCTGGTAAACACTATGGTTCCACTACCCACCCCACCCCCCCACCCCAGCCCTCGGCCCTCCACACACACCCACCACCTCCCAAATGGAAGGCAGTGGGAAGTTTAGGATGCTGCAGATCCTCTCAGGACCTCTGGGACAAAAAAAAAAATAGACTGAAATAACCCCTATGACTTGAGGTGGGGCGGCCCAGAGCAGCACCTGCCCTGGGCTCCACAGCTTCCCAGGCAGAGGTGACTCCTGGCCTTCTGCCCAGCCAACCGACTATGAATGAACTGAACAGTCAGAGCAAGCGTGCATGTGTGCGTGTGGCAGGGATAGGGGGGACCCGCATTTTTTTGTTTGTTATTGGAGCATTTTTTGAGCTGGCTGGCTGGTTGCCCCCAGGAAGAAAGTAACCAGTGGGGCCTCAGGGGCAGGGACAGCAGAGGGAATGTGTTCTCCTGGGGCCTGTTCCTAAGAAGAAGAAACAGGCAAATCTCCTGAGTCTTCAGGACTACTCACACTGACAACTGTTTGGGGCAACCCCTCCCCATGGCCATCCCTGCTGTTCTTATCCCTGTCCTGTAACTTGTAACTTCTTTAAATCTGCAAATAGAAAAGGTCTCAATAGCCTGAAAAGGGTGGGTGTGTAATGGAGTGGGGAGAAGAAGGGGCAGGCAGAGCCCTAGAGGTTAAGATTCTCTGTGACAAGAGGGACTGAACAACAAACTTTTTTTTTTTTTTTTTTTTTTTTTTTTTTTTTCTTTTTTTTTTTTTCAGAAGACAGAAGAAGAGAACGAATCCCATGTTGACTGACCTCCAGGGAAGCCGAGTCCTAAGGGAGCTGGGCCACAGCTCCCAATAGGAGGCTCGCTTCTTGGAGTCCTCATTCTAGTGGATAAACTCAAGGCCTTGGGTTCACACTCAGGCCCAAAGGTGAGGAGAAAGTTGCTGACCGGGAGGGAGATGCTATGATGAAAGTGAACTGTCTGATCATTGAAAATCCTGGGCCCTTTTCACGCAGTCGTGCTGCAGATGCCAGGTCTTTGTTCTGTCTCCTCATCCGTCCTCAGGTCTCATGGAAGAGAGAGAGTTCTCTGTTGGGGAGGCCTGCCACACAGGCGGCTTTGTTTTATCACAGAGGGGGTTTTGTGTGAGGGAGTAGTGATTTCTGTCTGTGATAGGCAGGACAATGGGATACTTGCCGATTCTAGGAATCTTGGGTACCATATTTCTCTCCCAAAGTAGCCGTCAAACTGGGGCAGACACACTTTTACTTAGAGAATTTAATAAAAAACTAAAACATGCAGGTGGGCCTGTTATCTAGCTGGAATCAAAATTCCTAACAATATTGATGTTTGAATCACGCAACCAGCCATGAAAGTCATTTCAACTATTCGCTGTAGGACCAAATTTAGATTACTAAGAATCTCCTCCTTATATTACAGGGGCGGGGGGATGGGGGGGACAGGATATCAGTAGAGGAGTTTTATATTTTGCTTAACAACATCCCTCACCATTGGTGCGCACATGTGCATGCACGTGTGTGTGTGTATGTGTGTGTGTGAGAGAGAGAGAGAGAGAATGTGTCAACTGTGATACACAAAGGGCCTTAGAAACGTTGAGCATTCCTATTTTCCTGAAATTCTTCACCCTAGGCTCCTTATGTATACCACTTCCATGGTTGCTGCCAGCTAATAATAATGACCAGTTAATGAACAACCATATTCCTGGCACTGTACTAAATGCCTTACCTACATATCTCGTTTAATCCTAACAATGATTATTCCATCTCACAAATGAAGAAGATATGACTCAGAAAGAATAATTATCATCCCCAAATAGATTTCCTCTCGTTAATTGTTCATTTCAGCTCAACAGATATTCACTTAGCGCCTATTACATGCCAAGCATAATGCCAACCATACGAGAGTTACAGAGATGAAAAGTTTAAATTCCCACAGGAGCTGTGGAAATTTGAGTTGCACCTTGAAAAATGAATAAGTTTTAAGAACTGAACAGAAGGAGGATTATCTCAGCTAGCACTGGAAAGCACCTACACCCAGAGAGGCCATGTGTGCATGTGACCATCTGTTCACGTAGGTGAGACCTGCTCTTCTTTTTCGCTGCCCCACTATCATTAGCTTGTCAGACAGCCAGAAGACCTTCGGCCCTGTCCCCCTTGTGTTTTACTCCAGCACACTTACCCTACATCAGAGCTTGTCCGTTCTTCCATTTCAGATACCTGCCACCTGTCTGCAGATGACTTCTCAGCAGGTGTTCCTCCCTGTCCCCATCCCCTCTCCCTATAGATTACCAGCTGTCCATAGGATATTCCCACTTGGATATCATCCCACCTGCATACATATGTTTAAAATTTGGACAATTCGTAAGCAAAACAAAAACGAACCCCAGAAGTCTTCCTCTACAGAAATGTCTCCTTTCTCAGTTCCTGACTGCTGTCATGAGGTAGTCATGTACCCCAAGCTCGTCCTTCTCAGGCTTATTTTGACTTCCTTTTCCTTCACTGAGGAGGCAGAGTGTTATAATGGGAAAAGCACAGGCTTTGATGTTGCCTGGTTTCAGACCCCAGCTTTTTCACTTACAAGTTTTATGACCACTGTCAAGTTACTTAATCTCTGTAAACATCAATTTCTTCATGTATAAAACAAAGATGATTTACCACAGGCTGTAAAGATGAATGAGATGGCCTGCAAAGGTGACCAGCACAGAGTGGGCTCAACGACAGAGGCTCAACTGATTGCCAGGACGTCCTGCTCACAGCTGCTAGAATCATCTTCCTCAGAGACATTATTTCTTTCTTGTTTAGAAACCCTTCATTGTGTCCTTATTTCCTACTTTGTCAGTCACAATGCCTAGTCTATAGGAGGGACTCAATAACTAGCACATTAATGGCTTCTGATAGACAGACCCTGACTTAGTGGGGGCTTTCGAGACGCTCCCCACATTGCCCATTGAACCACTCTAATTGCCCATGGCTTCTTCACACAGATCCTCTCCCTTCTGTCCCCTATTCCCACCCCTTTGTGACTTACTTCACCTGTCACATATCTTTTACCTCCCACCTTCTGGCATGATACTCCCTTTCATTGTCCATCCTTCCGAGATTACTTCTGAAGTTCTCAACAGCTTCCAACTAATCCTCCAAGGCTTGCCATTTTCATTGGTGCTTACAGACTTTTGTTATTCGCTCCCCAGCAGCATTTTTTGAGCATTTGTTATTTGCAAGGCATCGTGCCTCATCTGTCAAATGCAGTCAATTTTCCCTTAACCTACTGCATTGTAGAAGTCACTTGGAAACTACCCTCAGTTCTTGTTTGTAAAATGAGAACACTGCCTATTTGCCTCAGAGGCTTATTGTAAGGAATACCCGAGATTCCATTTATAAAATGCTTTGAGTTCAAAGCAACGTTATAAATAACAGGTAGCATTTTAAGAATAGCTACCATTTATTGAGCATCTACTAGGTATAAACAAAGGCAGTGAACTTCTCTATGGTTTAAACATAATATTCCATTTGTTACTGACAAATACTCTATGTAGTGTGTATCACCATTTACAGAACAGGAAATCGGGATTCAGAGAGGTTGAGCAATTTCTCTAAGCCTGCACAGTCTATAGGTGGCAGAACCAAGATTCAAACCAGATCTGTCTAACTCTAAAACCCATGTCTTTATCTGTTTATGCTGTGCTATCATCCCTCTGCCAAGGAGGTAGTTTCTTTTTTAATGCTCCAGGCTGTCTAAAAAGGAATCTTGCTCACAGAATGTAACTGGTAACTTTGCCAGCTGGCTGCAGAGCAGGAATAAAGACATGGAAGCATAGGGTAGACCACTGTAGAGTGCCCTGCAGTTGGCACCCTATTTTTATAATCTCGTTTCCTCTTACAGGGAAACTTCCCTTTGCTCTACTTCCCCTCTCGTATTTCTCCTAATCCGCAGCCCAGAAGGACTGCATCATGGAAAATTTACATGGCTGTTGCTTTCGGTTTTTCTAAAAGGAGCTTCCTTGTCTATGGGTATTGAACTTTGACCTCTAGAGCCAACCTCAATCTCAGTTATTCCCTCAGGCTTGATCACAGGAGACATCCTTGGAGATGAGGACAGCCTCCTGAGGGTACCCAGCATCATTTAGACCAATCTAAAATTGCCTCCTCTTCTGGCTCCTCTCCCATGGACACCCTGCGTTCGGCTCTACGGGATGCTCTGTAGGTTCTTGAATGCACCATGGCATTTTATACCTCCAGGTCTTCCCACACATGCTGTTCCTTTTATCATCTTCCTAACTCTGAATCGTGCTAAACACTTCCTCTGGGATGTCTTCACAGCTCTCCTTCCCAAGCTGAATCCACTTTTCTGTGTTCTCAGTATTCCATGCTTATCTCCTATCATAATATTTACCAAATTATGTTGAGAGAATCTGTTTACCAGCTGTCTCTTTTACCAAACTGTAACCTATTCTAGGGACCATGTTTTAGCCAATACCAAACAAAGTACTTGATCTGTAGTGGGTCCTTAGTAATATTTGTTGAGTGAATGAATGGTTGAAAGTATCGCTTTGCTTAATTTTCTAAACCTTGAAGAGTAGTGGATACTAAAAAGTCAAGCCATTCCTCCCTCACAGGCATCCTCCCCTTACCCATATTGCGGTAGCTTCAATTATTGAGGACTCCTAGAAAACTAAGTATAGACACAAGCCTGCAACCTGTGACTGGGACGGAGTAGGATGCTTGCAGCTCCCATATACTTGGGGACAACAGTCCCAGCATTTCTGGGACATGAGCTGTTTCCTGCATACTTGAGCTGTTTCCTTCATTATTGATAAGTCGTCAGTGGATGCAGTGAAGGGGGTGTGTTAGTAATCCTTAATCCTCTTGTTGCCAACATCCAGCAGGTTGGGGAGCAGTGAACTGGCCTGATTCTAAGGAGGCTGTTCAAGTCTAGAGCATAGACCATTGCCTGGAGTCTCTCCTTTTAGCTGGGTCCTAATTCCTACAGGAGGTCTGCCCCTCCCCGTCTCCATAACAGAAAAGGCTGATGAGGCCTTTCGAAGCTGTGGTTAAGATGCCATGGAACCAACCCTTTGTTCCTTAGCAGTCATGAACTTTCCAGCAGCAGGGGCATGAGGGAGCCAAAATGGGTACAAGGGAGAAATGAAGCTATTAGATCTTAGGAAAAAAATGATACGAAAGATCCAAAGAGATTTTTGCGCATTAATATTGTATAAACTGGTATGCCTCATGCCAGCTGTAGGGAAGAGTGACGTGGCCACCGCTGGTATCATGGCGAAATGGGAAATACCCTCCTTCACCACCCTTAACTGAGCTGGGAGGACCGGGAGGGCTGGGAGCGGGAGAAGAACTCAGTGATCTTACCACGATCAGCTGCAGATGTTTGCTGAGCATCTACAAACATGTCGAGCATTATGTTGGACAATGTTGAAAGTGAAAGAAACGTACAAACCTTCCCGTTAAAGCACATATTTTAATTAAAAAACTAAAATACATAAGACATGTCTTTGACTCAAAAGCCATTTAGTCTACTTGGATAGATGGGTAATAAACACACAAAAGAATGAAGGTGTTCCCGTTTAATTCAGTCTAAGACACCACCAATTGTGAGATGCACTTTTATTTTTTTTAACTCTAAGAAAGAAAAGCATTGCCAGTTGAACCAACATCATCAACTGTATGTGCATCCTAGTTCAGAAGATGTTAAAATGGGTGGCAGAAGAATCAATTTTTAAGAATCAATGAAATACATATACAAGATAGTACAAATTAAATCACAAAGGAATCAATCAAACAAAACAAACGTTCAGGAATTCTGAGGGAAAACCCATAACTCAGAGCTAAGGCAAAAAGGGAGAAAACAGGAGCTAAGCCTGGGCCAAAGGGGCTTATGCCTGAGATTTCTGGAGCGGAAGGAGGGCACTCCAGGAAACGGAAGCACTGAAATCAAGGCCAAAAGGCACAAGGGGATGTGATGATGTTTCATTGACGATGAGCAGAGCTGTTAGGGTGGCCGAAGGTTAGTGCAAGAAGGCAGTGAGCTGAGGTTGGACAGGAGGAAGGTCTTGAATAAACCAGGATACTGATAAAACAAAAATGGTCTGCGGGGCTACACCCATCTCATACGTGTTCCAGGTCTGGAGAGAACACGTTTTGTGGGACAAGCAAAATGAAGTGCCACCATGTTGTCATTCGCTCATTCACTCATTCAGCAATAGACTGAGCATCTACTAAATTCAAGCTACTTTGGACGAAACAAACGAATCACATCGATTATGCCTATTAAAGGAGATAAGCTGTTTACTGAAATGACTCTGAGATCAGTATCATTATTAACCCCATTTTAAAGATGATGACACAGAGGTACAGAGAGGTCAAGTAACTTGCCCAGTGTCCCACCGCTGGTCAGTGGCAGAGCTAGGATTCAAATGCAAGCATTTTGCTCCCAGACTCCACACTGCTCTAAACACTGCATCTCTGAGGGCAGTGCAAAGCAGACAGATCTCTGAGCAGCTCAGAAAAAGGTCAGGGGAAGGATGATGAAGATTTAATTTGTGGCATTTTAGACAGTATGAGACATGGCATAAACTTTGTACAGGGGACAATGAACAGTAAAGATTGCTTGGATCAAAGAAATAATAAAAATTAAAAGGTTAGTTTGTGTTAGTGCAAGAAGGCAGTGAGCTGAGGTTGGACAGGAGGAAGGTCTTGAATAAACCAGGATACTGATAAAACAAAAATGGTCTGCTATCTTTTATAATTTGTGTTATAAAAGATCTTGAATGCCAGGGGCTTCAGACAGCCGCAGACAAAGGAGAGCCCCTGATGGCTTTTAATCAGGGATCAGATCTGTGCACTAGGAAGATTAATTTGCAATCATCCATAAGGTGGATTGTAGAGGGAAGAAGCTGAATCAGAAAGACTCATTAGAAGGTTATTGCAATATTTTAAATAAAAGGACTATGACCCAGGATAACACTGCAGTTAAATCATGGTATTTGCTTTTTATTAACCCCAAAAGATTAAAGATATATATTCCACCAAAATACCTTGGGTCTTTGACCTATGAACTTATTTAAGCCTTCATTAGCTTTGTTTCTCGCCTTGGCACATACTAGCATTATTTATTCTAAAACAATTGCCTTCGGTTTTCTGTGAGCAGCGCAGAGTTTGAGAGAGAGTGGGATAGGTGGGGAGGCCCAGGGATAGAGGACCAAAAGGCCAGCATGCCTCTCGCAAACTCAGTAAGCAAACGTGTATCGATCCTAACTATACTCTCTGCTCTATAGATCTAGAACGTATTCCTCTCTCACCTTCTTTTTTCCACCTTGTAAATCCTGAATTTTAAACTGTTTTCCTATGATAGTCACCCCCATCAAATTTTAAAGCCGGAGGGACTTGTGCGATCACCTAGCCCAAATCTCTTGTTTCACAGATAAAACTCTGAAGCCCTCAGAAGGAAAGGGACCTGTCTCAGGCCACAGGGCCAGCGAATAGTGGGACATGCCTCTTAGCTTCTCTAACTTGCACCATTTTCAGCTCTCGCCTCCAGTGGGCAGTCCCTAGAGCAACACTGTTCCCAAGCCAAGAATTCATGATTTTGTAATAAGGGAGAAAAAGTTTCACTTGGGGTTTCAGAAAGGATGCCAGTCATCCTGTAGATCTTTTTGGCTGTCAGAGCCTAACAGGGCACAGCATGGCATCTGCAGTATCTCTCAGGTGCCTTATCAACAGTTGTCTTAAAAATTCCTGATTGTTAAGTTTGCCTGATTAACAATCTTTGCCTGATTATTAAGTTTTGAGATATTTATTGTAGAATTAGGAGACCAGGCTTAAGTTGGGGTCAAGGGCAATTCATAATCACTAGATGCCTGCTGGCAACTTCTATTTGGACGTTCCACCTTCACCTTGAGCCCAACACAATTGTCTCGAAACCTCATCACCATTTGAGTCTCTGTCTTCCATCACTGACTGGCATACAGACCGTAGACTGTGGCCCATCCATATTCTCGTTCTCTGCCTACAACAGTCAGTCACCATGCACTTCGTTTTCCCTTAACACCTCCTGTTTCTGTCCTTTCCTTTCCATTCCTATTGGTGTTCTGCTTGGAAGTCTGTGTCGGGCTCTAATGAGATCATTGGAAACGTACATGTAAACAGACAACTCAAGAAAGAAGGTACCTCCCCTAACTCAGTTTGAAATCTGCTTACTTTGCACCTGTAAGCGTCACAGGATCCTTTTAAACTGTTAGCTCAGGACCCAGAATTTGCCTTCATCCTCTTCGGTTGTAAAAATCCATTCGTGAGCTTCCTTGGCTCTCTGTGTTTCTCTCTGCTGCCTCTCCAGCTGTGGGAGTCTGTGCAGGGCCATTTTTAGGCAGGACAAATTTAGCTGAGCCACCCTCATGCTAAGGAGGCCTGGATGCCACTAGACAGAGTAAGTGACGTGAGGACAATCAATCTCTTGAGCTGAATTTCCTGAATCCCTACTGTATACAAGTCATGAGCTAGAAGCTGAAGGGATTACTAAAAAGTATAAGAATCTTCACCTCAAAGAGTCAGTCTGATTAAAATGGAAGAAGAAAAGACTAGCAGAAAATGGCAACAAATAAATTCCGCTCGAGGACAATAAGTTTAAGTACTTAGCGCCCATCTAAAGTCAGGCACAATGAGAGATTCTGGATAAGGAGACATGTGATAGCATTTGACCACAAGGGGTTCACAATCCAGAAAGGAAGATAGCTGGGAAATAACCATAGGCAACTATGATACGTGTTATTATGGTAAAGGTATGCCCAGAATACTTTGAGAACCCAAACCAGGACTGAAATAATAATTTTAGTCATAATGAGAAATGATTGAACATGACTGTCAGGCACTGTGCTTATGCACATTATGTCATTTTCTTATATCATCCTGACAACAACTTTCTGGGCAGAAACTTTTTTTACTTCCAATTTTTAGACAGTGAAGTCAAGGGCCAGAAAGGTTAAGCACATACCCCCAGATCCCACGGTATGTAACAGAAAGAACTGGTAGTCCAGCCTTGGCCTGCCTCCTGCCAGAGTCTGAGGATCACAGTGTGTAAGTGGCACTTCCTGGAGGAGGCCAGCCTGAGCAGGCCCAGAGGGTGAATAAGGACTAGCCAGAAAGAGCTGGGTGGGGTGATGGGAGGCTGCACGTATTGCAGGCATGAAGAAAAGCGAGTGAAGGGCATGGAGGAGAGAGATAACATGGCACACATCAAAGAAGGCTTCACAGAGGTGAGTTTTGCACTGGGCTTTGAGGCATGACCAAGGGTCCAGTGTTTCAGCATAAGAAGAAAGCAAGAAAATGGAGAGAAAAAGTTGTGCCATGACAATGACCAGGCTGGGCTCTAAGTGAAAGATGAAAGCAAGAGACACTAAGTTTGGGAAGCCTTCTTTACATGGATGTGGGAAGGGGCACAGTTGGGAGACATAGCAGAAGATGAGGTCAAGCCATGCCACCTAACCTGGTCTTTCTCCCTTCAGCCTATGCTCAGCTACAGCCACAACAGCTGCTCTCACAGCCATCGTCAAAGCACCTGCAGCCCCAGTTTGTGATCCAACAGCAGCAACAGCAACCCCCGCAGCAGCAGCAGCCCCAGCAGTCACGGCCCACACTCCAGGCCCAGCCCCACCCCAGCTCACTTCGGTCCCTCCGAGCTTGGCCCTACAGCCCAGCCCTGAAGCCCATGCCATGCCGCTTGGACCAGTCACATCCACACTGCCTCTCCAATGTCCCACTGCCAACCTGCACAAGCCTGGAAGCACTCAGCACTGTCATCCTCCCACACCCAACGCTGGGCCTCACAATGGATACCCCGAGGGCCTGTCCCACGCCCCGCCACGCAGGTTCCAGCACACCTCAGCCGTCATCTTACAACTACAGCCTGCTTCACCAGTGGTGAGTAAGATAATCCCGAGGTTGAGGGGACAAATGGGAGAGTACACAACTTAGGCAATCCCATAGCTCCCGTTTGGATGTGTTTCTAGGTGGGCTGAGTGGTGAAGTCCTCTCTGGGTATTTCAAGAAAGAAAAGGGGCCTCTCTAATTTGGGGCTGGCTGAATCTTAATGTCCTTGCCTTCTACCCAAGCTCCACGGAAACAAGGGACATGTCCAGAATGTAAAGGCAATTCATGAGAAGATCATCTCTGTCCTGTCCCTTCACAGCCCCAGCAGTGCACCCCAGATGACTGGAAGGAAGTCGTATCTGGGGAGAAGAGTGTGCCTGAGACTCGATCTTGCCCATCACCACATCAGCAAGCCATCATCACTGCCATGCCTGGTGGCCTGATTGTACCCAAGAGCCCTAACAGCCAGCAGTCCCCAGCTCACGGTATGAAGTGTAGAGGGGCCCTTGGGAGAGGGGGAGAGCTGGCCTTCCTTGCCATCCCCTGGCACATTTCACTTGGACATCTAGGAACGGAGGGGAAACTATTGAAAGCCCAAAGAGGCAATAAGGAAGCCGGGTAGGTGGAACCAGGGGTGGGGGTAGAGAAGATGAATCAAGGATAAAGAAAGGAGACCCAGGGTGGTATAAAGGTCAAAGGGTAGAGAAAGACTCTGACTAGATGTCATCGTTGTCAGGCATATCTGCATACCCATATGCAGAGGTGAGAGTTCAGGCAGGTATCCAGTCATCTCAGTTCTCTGCTTCATTTGGTATGAGAAGGAGTTCTTGAAATTGGAAATATGACAAGGTGGCTGCATAGCTCAAAGATAAGGGGAATGCCTGGAGGGAGCTAAAAGGGGATTCAGAATGAGTTCTGCTCATGGAAAGCATCTCTGAAGGAACAATACTCAGCTCTGGGATCCCCATCTGTCTGTCTGTCAGTGCCCAGTGACAAGTAGACTTTTCCACAACCAGGGTTTCAGGAGACTCTGCTGGATCCCTCTACCCTGATGGGAGAGTCACAGCAGTACCTCTTCCTTTGCAGCAATCCATTTGCCTTCCTTCCCCTCCCTGCCAAGGTGCACAGCAATCTTGGCCCAGATCTCAGTGACATTCTGAGCCATGGGCCGCCTACAACTCAGGGAGGCAGTTCCAGTCATTGGACTGTGTGTTCAGGTGGGTGTGGGGAGAGCCAAGATAAAAAGAGTTTAGAAACTAAAGGAGAAATGAGACGAAATTACTTTAGGGCAGAGAAGCAGGAGAGGTTATAAATGTTCTATAATGAATGGAAGACAGGATCAAGGAAAAGGAAAACAAAAGAATATGGAGAAAGAACATTAGAAAAATTGAAAGACAGAAAGGAGGTAATCGGTTCTCTTGGCACACATGCAAGATAAGGGGGTCGCCATTTTGAAAAGCAGCCCATTCCATTGTGAAATTGCTTTAATTATCAGACAGTCACACTTCACATTAAGCCCAAATTTGCTCTCCTGGAACTTCTACCACTGGTTGTGATTCTGTCTTGTGAATTTTAACAGCGTCCATGTCTTATAGTGTTTGTAGACAGTTATGTCTGTTTCTGAGAGAGAGAGAAAGAGAGAGAGAGAGAGAGAGAGATAGAATGCGCGCGCGCGCAAGCGAGCGAGCGAATTTCCAGGCTAAATATCTATGAGTTTTTTCATTTTTACCTATCACATGTTAGGACTTCCCATTTCCACCATTCTGGTCATTCTTATCTAAGCACATTCCACTGTTTCATTAATTCTCTTAAAGTGTGATCTGCAAAATTAAGCACATTAATTAGAAATATAAAAAGCCACTATTCACCATCGGTGGGCACCTGGACCTAGCTAGCTTTATAAGCCCTTCAAGGGACAGGACTGTTTCCAAGGTCTGCATGGTATGGTAGGGAGGAAGAAAAATTTGTTGAATACCTACTATGTGCCAAATACTGTTCTACGTTTTCCCTTACTCACTTATGATAATAACCCTGAGAGAAAATTATTATTGTCCCCATTATTCAGAGGAGGAAACAAAAAGCTTGAAGAGGCTCCAGGTCACATAGCTATGAAAGGGCAGCACCATGACTCTGACTCAAGTGTAACTCCCTTACCTTCCTTCATCAGGACATTGTACTCATAGCCCCACATCTTGTGAATTTAGCCCATAGTTCCAGCTTAATGAGAAAATGGTAATGGTTAATAGTTAACATTTATCGAGCCCTCTCTGCTAGGCTTTACATGTATTTCCTCATTTAATCCTGACAGTAATCCTCTGAAGTAGGAATCATTTTAAAGATAAGAAAACTGAGGCACAGAAAGACTACGTGGTGGGGCAGGAATGTTTCATATCTGAATTTTGTTACTCATTATACTAACTCCTCTGCTTAACTTTGCCATTTGTGTATTATATAGCATGTTTTCTTTGTCTTTAACCAATTTGCTGATAGAAATATTGAATGTGACTCGGCTGAGGACACATGCCCTGTCTACAGGTTGGTGATTCTTTGTTCAAGTATTTGTTATCCAACAACCCCTAAATGAAATAACATTAGCTTACCTTTCTCCATCTTGTCTATAAAGCTCTCAAAAATCTCTTTCTGAAATCTATTCAAGATGATATACACATATCAAGCATTCTGCTCCTGAGGTACTATTTCATGAGAGAAGTAAGCTTTGCACAGTAGGAACAGTCGTCAACCACTGAAGATTTAACAGTATATCCATTCTGTAGGTGTCTTAGATGCCTGTTCCATGCAAAGCATTGTGGGATGGGAGGTAATATATAGAGAAATAAGATCTGTACCCTACCTTCAAGGAGCTTAAGGTCTGTTGGGACAGATGAGAAATGCACAGACAAGAAAAAGTACAATAAAAACTAAAATGTGATAAATGCCATAGAAGGATTATAGGTAGGTGATATAAGATGGAAAGTTACTACCGAGTAGAGATTATCAGGATAGACTGCAGAGAGGAAATGGCGTTGTTCTAGAGCAGGGGTTGGCAATCTATACCCCAAGGGCCAAATTCATTACATCACCTGTTTTAATACAGCCCACAAGTTATTAATGGTTTTCACATTTTAAGATGTTTAAGAATCAAAAGAATAGTATTTCATGATACACGAAATTATATGAAATCCAAATTTCAGTGCCCATAAATGCCTTTTATTGGAACACAGCCACACTTATTCATGTATGTATTGTCTGTGGTTGCTTTGCTGCTACACCAGCAGAGCTGAGTAGTTGCAACAGAGACCATATGGCCTGCAAAGTCTAAAATATTTACTATTTGGTCCTTTGCAGAAGTTCATCAACCACTGTTCTTGAGTCTAGATCCCAAAAGATAAGTAGGACCTAGCCATGCAGAGTTAGGGAAAAAGGCATTCCAGGAGAGAGCAGTGGAAGTAAAAAGGTAGGTAAGCAGGAAAGTGTGGACATAGAAATTGAGTAGTTGATCCCGTGTTACCTTCGTTTATAAAACAAAATATAAGTGTAAAAAATGCAAAGGCAGAAAGGGGAAGTGTGAATATTAATGAAAGAATATTAATGTGAATATTAATGAAAGAAGGCTTTAAAAATCTGAAAAATATTGGAGGGTAAAGAAAGGGAATAGAGAAGAGAAAGGGGGTGAAGTAAGCAATCAAGGACTATAAAATAAGTGTAAAACGTAGAAACAAAGAAAAAGGGATGAGGGAGGCCTGAAGGAAAAAAAGCAGGGATGAGGAGGAGGCCAAATGCTAAAAAAGGCAAGAAAATAGGAAAATGTTCGGAATACAGAGAAATCAAGCATGGAGAGATTCCCGTTGTGTACTCAGCACAAGCGGGAGTGAGAGTGAGACTTTTAAGTCACCTAGGACTTTTGTATTCCCCACATCTCCTAGTATATCTACGGAATGAATGTGCTTCGCCACAATTCAGTTTAAACTAGTGTGGTTTAGGAAGAGCTACATTTATTGGGCTCCAACCGTGTGCCAGGCACTGCCGGCAAAAATGTCCTCAGCTAACCGCCCCTCCCACCCCCCCACGCCCCGCAGTAAGCCTAAAGAGGAAGCATTATTCCCGTTTATAGAGGTGTAGCTGAATCACTTTGGTCATTACTTAACCTCTCTGATCCTCAGTTCCCAGTGGAGAGGATGACTACTTGAAGGGTTCTTGTGAACGCTAAGAGTGCGTGTGCGTAGGCGGCTTGACACATATTAAGCACTCAATTACTGGTAGTCGTTATTATTATTGCCTCCGAATTGGTCGAAGCGAGAGTCCCAGCCCTCCAAGCCACTGCGGACTTTTGACGGGGTAAGGGCAGACGTCTTCGTGGCGTCGCGCTCGCCTCCCCAAACCTAAACCTGACGTCCCTAACACGCCGCAGGCCTAGCTGCACCGCCCCGAGGGCGCGGGGCGGGGGCGGGGCCGGCGCGGCCGCACAAAGGAAGCGCGCAGCCCGGCTTCCGCGCTGGCGCCCCGCCTCCTGGAGGCCCCGCCTCTCACTGCTCAGTCCCCGCCCCGCGCCTCACCCCGCCCCCGGCGGAGGCGGCCGCGGGAGCCTTGCCGGGACGCGCGGCATTGTCTCCGCGGCGGTTGCAGCCCTCGAGCGCCCGCCGCGCGCGCGCAATCCGGCCGCCGCCCGCTCCCCCGCCCCGGCCTCGCGCCCCCGCCGCCCTTTGTTGACACCGGTCAGGCCGGTGCGGTCGGATGCGCCGCGGCAGCCCCGGGCCCCGGCTCGGAGGCTCCCGGCGGTGAGGAAGAGGCCCGCCCGGGCCCGGGACCCTGCGCAAGGCGGCGCCCGGCCGAGGGGCTGCGTAGGCCCCGCCCGGCCAGGCCCAGCCGGGCCCTGGACAGGTCAGTGCCCGTGGCGGGGGAGGGGTTCTCACCAGGATGGGGTCCGCGGCCCGCGCTGGTCGCGCTGGAAACCGGGCACCGCCCTCGGGTGCCACTCCCGGCCGGGGCCTACTCGGCTGCCAGGCGGTGCCAGCCCGCGACTCTCGCCCTCTTGGCGCCCAGGATATGTTCTGCACCTCCCTCCCTCGTCGGGGACCTTGCCTGCCCCGCACTCTCCTGGAAGCTGCTGTGTCAATGTTGGTGTGCCAAACGCTTCCGTGTGTCCCCGGCCCTACCCCAAGTCTCCGCACGCCCCCACCCCCGCTCTCCCGGGATGGCGATTTACCAGGGGTAGACGGTACATTTTAAGGGGCAAGGCTGCTGGCATCCGCTGTGCTCCAGTGGTAAGGGGCACTTCAATCTTGGAAGGCCTGCGGCTTCGCTGGAGAGTTTTGTTTTTAATCTAGTTCAGTCTCACGAGGTTTTTATTGGATGGAAAGGGACAAGCTGTTCTGTCTGTCCTCTTACATTTTTAGAAGAGCATTTTCTTCCCATGCCAAATGAATGTATACTGTATTGTTGATTCTTTACATTAAAATCGGGATATTGAGATTCTCTTTAAATCGAAGCCCACAGAGGGGGAATAATTTGCCCAAGGTCAAGTTGCAAACTAATGAAGCTACAATGAACTCCTAGCCCCCAACTCCAACACTAGCTCTCGACTCTTGTATTGTTGGGATACCAGTCTGTGCCAGTGATACCCTCTCCATCCCACCCCCACCTCCGCCTTTGATGCCTGAACAGATTTCACTGACATACTTTCATTTCTGATCAGCTTTCCTTTCCACTCCATATGTAGAATATTTACCTTCTTCCTGTGCCATCTACAGTCTTTTATTCTTTTTCCTGCTTTACAAATCAGTGACAGTTTTCCCTTTCGATATCTCCCATCCTAGATCTTTAATCCCCTTGTTGTGAAATAAGCTACCGACCTAAATCCACCATATGTCCTCGATTTTTCTAGGACAGCCCAATTTGAAATATTTCATTCCATTGTCTGTCAGCGCAAGCATCTCAACTTTTGGTTTAGAAAATAATGTCACTTTAACTATCTCCCCTGCTGTCCTGGCCTTTTCCAGCCATTTGGCTCTGGGGCATAACTGAGTAATCCAGTTATCATTCACCTGGGACTTTTCTTCCCCTCCTGGGTCAACCCAAATGTTGGAACTGCCAGGATTTCTAGGGGAGTCGGAAAATTACAAGCTAATGAAGCAAGGAAATTCCTTCTTTATTTCTGCCCCCCTGCCCTCCCCATCTTTTATCCCAGCATAGGGCAGCAGACTGTGGCAATGTCTGTTCATTAGGGCTTAGGTTTGGGTCACAAGGGATGTATGCCTTCATATCATTTTGACTCTAGAATAGAAAGTAACTTACTGTGTTGGTTATAGGGCAAGAGATTATGTCTTGAGTCTTATGATACCTGCACCGCTAAGTAGTTTTGGTTTCATTCAAATTTAACACACCTTTATTAGGCTTCTGCTTCATATAAAGCACTGTCCTAGGCACTATGGAGAAAGACTACAAAAGTGATTTTCCTACATCTGGATCTATTTTTGGAAATATCCACACTTTTGAATCAGCTGATAAACTGTTTTCCACTGTTTCTGTACCTAAATTCCAGTCCCTGTAAGGCGGGAACCAGAGCTTCTGGTTTGGCTCATTCACAAGGGCTGGCTTGTTTCACAGAGGGTCCAGCAGATGGGTAGTGGTGCTCTTTTGGCACCTGCCCTTTCCAGGCACTCTTCATCACGTGAGCTCTGCCTCTCAGCCCACCCAAGATCTGTTTCCAGGCTTGTCCACACACTGGGAACAATAGATGCCCTTTTTTCTCCAGCCTTAATCTTGAGAAAGGCAGTTTCTTAGTCCACTTTTTTGTTGTCCTTGAGTTGGTTTCTCAGTTGTGCACTGCATTTTCGTGAGCAGTCTCTCCTGTTCTCACTCACTTCTTCCTCCCCCCACCTTTTTTTAGCTGTTGTTTTGCTGATATGTGGCACATAGATACTTAGTGAATGTTGTTATTTCATCGTGTACTCACCTCCCAGCCCTTTCCACTTCTCTTCCAGATCCTGGCTGAATTTTTAATTTACCTTTGTCAAGCACACTCAGTATATTATTATTTCCACTTCCCTTGAAGCAGAGAGGAAAGGAAACTCCAGCTCTTCTTCCTTCTGTTTCAGTTACAAGTCTCCTGACTGTAGGTCTCTTCAGCCATCATTTCTCTGCATTTCAGTGGAGGATAACCTTTTAGGAAGGTGGTGTTATGCTTCTTCAGACATACCTCTTCTGTCAGTCACTTTCTAGTCTAAGCCGATTGACCCTGAGACTTCTCTTCCTGCCACCAAAACCCCTTCCCCCATCTATGACCCTGTGCCTCTTACTTGCTCTGGCACAGCCCCAGAATCCACTCTTTTTCAGACCACATCCTTTTTCCTGCCTTACTCATTTCCTGTCTCCCTCGGTTCTGATTTCTCAGAGGAAGGGAGAATAGACTAAGAGGAATAAATGGATAGGTCATCTTATAAAATTAAACTGCTCATGCCACTGATCTTATATGCTCTTACACAGCTTATCCCCTCCCTAGTTTTCTTATTTAAAGAAAAAAAGAGACTACTGTCTCAGAGTCAAGAGCCTCTACCTGTGAGTTCATGATTGTGAATGTATAAAGAGGATGACTTGACTGTCTTAGAGTCTTCCTCTAAGGCTCTGCCCTTCTTTGGGCTGCAGACCTCATGCCAGGATTTCAGTAACCATTTGCTAAATAAAAATAAAGTTCACTCACTTCCTATCAAAATCCTTCACTTGCAGATAGCATGGAGCAGGAAGCCAAAATAAAGTTAAAATTACAAAAACTGGAGAATAGGATGGTGGTTCCAGTTCTGGTAATTAATACTGGTTTGTGTCAGCATGATATTTACCAAGGATTTTTTTTTCCCTTCTTGAGTCCGAGTTTATATTAAAGTTTTCCCAGCTGTTCAATGCCACTTAGTCTCCAGTAGATATATCTACTAGAGATGAGAATAGGGAAATGAGAATAAGAAGTCTTCATAAATGGTAGTTTCTCTTTTATTCCTTTTATGCCATGTTGTAACTGGAAGATGAAGATGATGATTTTCAGTGGTCAGGAAGAATCTCAGAAAAGTGGTTGTGGAAAGATGCTTTTGTGTTTTCCACCCCCGTGGAAAAGCAGGGTGGGGACTGGCTGCCTTATGCAATCAGCTGTGATGAGTCCTTTGTGCCAGTAACAGAAATGACTCTCCGCAGTGATTTAGCAACTTGTTTGATGGAAATTAAAGCTGGACTGTGCCTCAAGTTAGGGGTCTGAACATACATAGGTTTATGTTTTAAATATTTTTATGGCATGATTTAAACTATACTGTGAGTCACCAGTTAAAAAGACTGAGGATGTTTTCTGTTAAAAAATTAAAAAATGTATGCCTGTTTAAGATAACTTTACTCATTTACAGCTCAAATAGGCGCAAGTTTCATTTTAAGCAATGACTTAAAATTTCAGTTTGAATTGCTAGCAACATTAGAACACTGATTTGATACGTAAAAATACCCAGAGGCAAATCATTAATTCAACTTGATGAAATTTTGGGAATTATTAGCAAAATAACCATTTTTTTAATCCAAGACTGAAATCTTACGGATTCTGGACTTTTTCCTAGTCAGTAACAA
Source organism: Pteropus medius (assembly GCF_902729225.1). Classification (NCBI taxonomy): domain Eukaryota; kingdom Metazoa; phylum Chordata; class Mammalia; order Chiroptera; family Pteropodidae; genus Pteropus; species Pteropus medius. The sequence goes on along the minus strand of NW_024349803.1, from coordinate 1,239,552 downwards.
AAGTAGAATGTTAGACATGGTCAAGAGATGGGCTCTTTTATAGTTAATCAAGTTATACAATTAATGATTCATTTTTGAAGATTAAAAGTATAGTGAGAAACATACTATTAATTTGAGTAATAAATTGTTGCTCTGCAATTCATTGTAAGACCGTCTAGGCCAGCATAGTAAACTTAATATTTTTTTTCTTCCCTTTCCAAATTACTTACAGTTTGCAAAGAAGGATGTGCTTTCTTATTCTTTGAATTTCCAAAGACTTTTTAGTTTAGATAAATCCAAAAGAAAACATTCTTTCTACATCTGCTAAAGAAATAATTGCTATTAAACAGAGATTGCCCATGTTCTAAGATGAATCCAGATGTTGAAGAGAGAGTCCCAATTTGCTATTACGATTTTCTTTAAAGCAAATATCTGTTTCTTGAATGATTTTCATTTTAGCAGTGAAAGTTATTATAGCTTCTCTTAAGAAAAGATGTGTATTAGATGCCATGTCATAACCAGCTCTTCTCCAGTACTTTAGGAGGACCAGGCCTGATACTGAATATTGAGACTGTTGGCAAGAAAATGAGAGTTCATGACTGCTGTGAGTTATTTTTAAAGCTTTGGTTACATGGCTATTATGTCTCAAATACTGTATAATTATCTCTAGTTAGTGATGCCTTTAGCATATTTGAAACCATTCATATGTGGCCTAAGTCCACACAGCTATATTAGGACATTTTTAAACAAGTCATTTTAATACAAAATTAATGTGACTCAAATACTTTTTAAAATTAAGTTCATGTTTCCAGGCCTTCGGTAATCAGTATTAATCTGCTCTGTCAGTTGATTGGTAGCAAAGTACGGTGATGGTAAGCTTAGACAATAGTTACAGGAAGGAAGGGACTAATATTTTCCAAGAGCAGAAATTATCAGGAGGATTGGTTTGCAAGATAAGTATTATCCAGCTTATTATATAGACAAGACTTCTGAGGCTTAGTGTTCTCCCTTTCTTCTTCCCCTCCCCCACCACATTTAAGAATATTAGTGATGCAGCAGTTGACAACCAAATAAATAAATAGGGCATCATATTCGGCACATGCTTGCCTTTCCATGTTATCAACTTAAAAATAACTAGGGAATTTACTAAACATTTCTAGAGTTTTCTGTAAACTTTATAAATCCAGTTTCCATGATTTTATCTTCAGCCTTGTTTTCTAGGCATAACAAGGTCCATACATTTACTAATCTGTAGGTCAAGTGATTCTTCCTGTTATTTGTTCCAAAGTTTCTGGGATTCTTCTGCGCTGTCTGTGTGACATAGCTTGGGACTCTCCATGAAAGAACTGTATAGAAACGAAATCGGGGTTGTCTTGTCCTGTTGAAGGTGAGTTAAGACCTTTGGTTAGCCCTGAAGGGCAGGTTCATTTCTGTTATGTTGCCACCATTGTCAAAGTAGAGGTAACATTTTTTCCTGAAGCCTGACCTCAGGTGCAAGGACAGGACATCCTGAGTAGACCAAGGCATCTGAGGAACATGAATGATACCTGAGTTTGAGCCTGTGAAAGAATAGCTCTGCTCTGGGGCTAGTAGAGGCCAGGCTCAGTGAGAGAGAGAGATTAAGGTTGTTTCCTAATCTTCTCCCAAATCTCAGTGATGTTAACCCTCCGGTGGCCATGTCAGTTCCACTTCATTGAACCTGCATCGTCTTATTTAATCCTCACCAAAGCCATGTGAGACAGATAGAAGTACCCCATTTTATAGATAAGGAAACTGAGGCCTAGAGTAATTTGCCCAGGATTACAAACTAGAATTTAAGCCTGGATTCTTTTTGATCCCAAAGTCTTAACTGTCATGTCACAGCTTCTGAATGTAATCAGTGTCAGGCATTTTATATATATAAACCCTAATATTCACTGTAACCTTGCAAGATAGGCAGTATGATCTTCATTTTTCTAGCTGGAGAAACTGAGGCTCAGCAGGTACCAAGTATTTGAAGCAACACAGGTTATCCAAGATAGAACCAGAATATGAACCCAGGTCAAACCCAGAGCCAGTGCTCTTTCCATCCTGCCACGCTTCCTTTCATCTCCTGCGATGGTGATGTCCTAGTATAGAGCCTCTCCCACTGGTTCCAGACATTTTCCTTTGAAATCATAGTGTGTGCCAGAGCACTCTGACATGACAACATGTGAGGGCCCCCCACCTCTGCATAGGATACCATAGGATCGTCCCCATTTTAGTAGAACTCTTTGAAAACTCTCCCTGACTCCCTGCAGCCAGAGTTAGCTGTCATTCCCTGGGGCGTTGACCTGTCCTGTTGGACGTCACCCTGTGGCCTTGTACGTAGCTGCTGCCGAGTTAGCTGGTTGTGGGCCCATGTTGCAGTAATCTGCCTGTGGGCTGAGGAGCAGGTCCTGCAGCTGTTTGGAAAGCCCTCCTTGCTCCCGTTGTCCTGAACTGCATGGGGGAGGTGGCTGTTCGCTCCATTGATTCCTTCCTTCATAGCTGGGGGTGGCAGCTTGGAAAACATTCAGCTGTTTACAATTCAGCTTATGTACATTTTAGCTGGGGATTGTGGGTGAGTCAGAAGGGCTGCTCTTTGCCCGTGTCCTAAGAAACAGCATGAAAGTCAGCTGTATGGTAATGGCTGCCAGCAAGGAGGAGGAGCCCTCCCTAACAGATGCCTTAACCAGAGTTGCTCAGCCAAGATGCTTAAGATCTGAGAAGCATGTCTGCTCTCCAGTCCTCTTAACCCAGACTCAACAAGGTCTTTTTGCATTGACACTGAGGTCAGGTCTGGGGCCACCTGGATCAGCCTCCCTTTCATTCTGTGGGCCAGCTCCCCTGCAGGAACCCCAGTGTGGACCCAGGACCTCTCCCTCCCTGTGACTGTAAAGCTCACCTCTTTGCTCAGCCAAGTTCCCCAAAGGGTTCCTATCACAGCTGATACTTCCCCTCTCCAGAGAAGCACTTCAAAGCAGGCTGCTCTTGTTTGCAGAGCCAAGGAGGATGCTTTGAGGAGGACGGCATCTGTGTGAGAGAGCCACAGCCTGCTTTGTGTCCTCGAGGGAAGGATGTCTTCTGTGTCTGACAGCTCAGTTCTTATTAGCAGGATTGAAAAGTTGCAAACATTCAGCATTGATTCTTCCTGCCTTCTGGTACTCAGGGGACCCCAGGGTGAGAAGAGACCTACAGATTTCCCACCAAGAGCGCCTTTTGTGTGTGTTTTAGATACTGTCTTCCAAATAAATGGCATCCACTCATGCCTTGATTCAAAAATGCACAGTTTATGCACCCGTTTCCTCATCTGGAAAATTAAGATGTTATATTCAGGGCCCGTCTAACGCTAATCATCTGTGATCTAACACCCGTGATCCAAAATGATCACACTTCACCCCCATCCCTCCTACTGAACCTTCTGTCCCTAAATTGGGAAGAAAGCTATCTGCTCATCTAAGTGATTCTCGGTAAGGTGTGAATGACCGCAGGTGTATATTTGCATTTTAAAGAAGGTTGTTAACCAAATCAATCTCTTTAATTGATGGACTCTGTCAGGATCCCAGAATAGAACCTCCATTCTTTCTTCCCACCCCACCCCCACCCCGCTCCTTTGCATCTCCTCCTGCTCCCCACCTTGTGCTATGCTCCCTACTTCATTTTTCTACCCTTTCCCTGGGAGACAGAAGGAATGCCAACAAATTGGTGCTTATGAAGTATCTTGCCACCCTCACTTTCAGAGTGGCACCAGTTTCTTTAGGGGCCAAAATATAATTAAAGAGATTTTAAAGGGTGGCCCGCAGACCTTTCCACAAGGACTGTGTTCTGTCTGCCCTGTGCTTCTCACACTGTGCTTCTGCTTGCCGCTCGGACCAGGTACGGTCTGCATCAGCTGCTCTCCGCCTCCTGGATATGGTTTCCCTGGGGTCCCTTTGCAGGTGTTCTGCTCAGGCTCTCCCTAGAGCGAGCAGTTCTTAAGAAATCCTGCTGACACCAAGACTGGCCTGCTAAGCTGAGACACAGTGAGCAGGACTCCAGAGCCAGGGAGAAGCCTGGAGAGAATGCTCTGTGTGGTATAGGCGGTATGTTTTACCATTCATGGAGCAAAAGTAGCTACAGGCAGATCCATGTTATCACCTACTCTGCTTCCTTCTTTAACTTAACTGTTTCCTTAACTTCTTTAAGGGTAGTTAGAAGTCTTGCAGACAGACTAAAATACTCCCTCTCCTCATATGAGAATAAGCCCTTGGCCAAACTGAGGGAGTGGGAAGAGAACCTCTGCTTGCCGCCCCCCTTCCTGTGAAGTCAGGTCTTTAAGGCTACTTATTTTAGGGGCAAATAGAATGAACATCTAGGCCATCTGAAATACCCACAATAAATGTTAGTACGAAACCATATTCTAGAATAACTGATGATTTTTGTCTTATCTGTGCATGTAAAGAACATCAGAACCAGTTCTGAAGTCACCCAGATTTTGCATAGCTGGGGCCCACCTGACCTCTGTCTTCAGAGAGTGGGAGAGCTCAGCTTCTCTGAACATGCACCTGTGGGTCCTGAGGTCTGGGCCATTTTTATAGGCACCTCCCGGCCTCTGCCCCTAGAGGTCATCATGCCTTTCCAAGTGCCTGGAGCTGGCATAAATGTTTATTTGCTGAAACAGGAAGAAATGTACTAAGGAATAGCTCTTAATGCTTCTTATGGCCAGGTATCCAGAAATGCCACTCTTAGAGACAGGCACCAGCCTAGTTGCTCTCAAATCATTAGAGCCTCAGAAAGTAATTTACAAATCTCAGCTGATGGCAGGTTGTTTCTTTTGAGACTAAGAAGACCTCTGCTCTTTTATCCACAGTGAAGACTGAGTTCACATGTACCATACATTCCTGCTTAATAGACATTAAGTATCTGTCATATATTGGATGTTGGGTTAGCCCCTGAAGATATAGAAGTAAGTAAGACATAGCCCCCTGCCTAAAGAAACCTGCTCTGCCTAGCAAAGGAGACCAGCCCCAAAGCAAATCATTTCATAAACAGGGCCACTGGCTGGTCCTTCCTATTTTATCCTTCCCCTGTAAGGGTTATTTTTGCCATAGCCTATGAATGAGACCAGAATTGAGAAGCTAGAGGTCGAGACATATATTATGTAACAACTCCCACAGAACATACTGTTCTGTTCCTTCTGATCTGAATATTTGGCCCTTTGTGGTCAGTTTCAATTAAAGGCTAGAATCTACCTTGCCCCCAGCACTACCACCACTAGGCCATGCTTAGTGGTGGTAGTGCTGGGGGCAAGGTAGATTCTACAGCCTCTTGAACTCCTGGTGTCTTGGCCTTTCAGATTTCAGGTGCCTAACTCTGTATAAAGGCATTTGAGACCCCTGGAAGTCCCTGGCATCCCTTATAGCCTATTCAAGAGAATTAAGGAAGAATTCCAAAGATGGAGTATTGCTTTGTCTCTGTCTTTTATCTGGCCTAAAGGCCAGCAGGGCAGGTTTCTGCAAGTTTCCCTATTAAGCTGCTTTCCCTGCAAGCAGGCTGCAAAGCAGTCTGGGAGAGTGGAGAAACAGATTAAATTAATCGCAGAGTGCTGAGCCTGGCAGGGGGTGAGATTGTGTTTGGTCATTCCAGAAATAGCCCAAACTCCTTTGTTACTAAAGCAGACGGTGAAGTACTTGCCTACAAGATGAATGCAAAGCACAGTAGTTGCAAACTTGTGTGTTCATAAAACACTCTCCCTTCTTTCCCTTGAATTCTGTCTCTCCTGCAACCTGCCCAAGTTATGGGAGTGATAGTTTGTAATGGTATGGTGAAAGGGTTTATCTGCTTGTTGGCCCTCTAGCCTCTGAGCTGGTGAATGTGTCTTGTTCACTGTATTTGGCATGAGGAAAGAATCTGACCTTAAGAGTTACCCTGCCTTATAGTGTACATTAATAGGCACAGATCTGAGAGACAGGAGGGAAGGGATGGAGAGGGAAGGAGAGGAGTTGAGCGAGGATAAAGAGTTCCCATAAAATGAGACAAGAAGGGATCATAGGCTGTTTGGTGATGAATATCAGTGAAAAAAAGCAGGAAGTGAGAGTGATCCCAGAATTCAGGGAAGAATGGATTAATTCCAAAAAGGAATTATAATCTAAAGCAAGGAAGTCATTCATTTCCCTCTACCTGTGCTCTCAGTCAGGAATGTGTTTTTAAAAGAAACAAAACAAAAATCATACCTACCCGATCTCTTAAATCGATATACTTGTTACTATGTTAGCATTGACTGGGTAGACTTTAAAAAATGCCAGCAAAGAAGACCTAGATTGATGATGAACTTGAAACCTTTTTTATATAAGAAAGAGCAGAGGGAGTTTGGCCTGGAAGAGAGAATATATTCCGGGGTCATGAGTGGCATTTTTCATGACACTCAAGAGCATTTCTTGAGCATTTCCTAGTGTGCTGTCACTGCACTGCTATTCATTATCTCATTTAGTCTCACAGTGACACTAGAAGGTATTATTATAGTCCTTATTTTACAGCCAGCGAAACTGAGACTCGGAGAGAGATGAGGGCTTGCCCTTAATCCACTTAAGTGATAGAGGCCAGTCTCTAAGCCAGGTCTAAGCTCATGTTTTTGCCCATGATACGGATATGATTAGCCTTGTCTGTGTGGTCGTAAGGAACAGGGCCAGGATAAGTGAGCAGAAATGAACAGAAGATAGATTTTGCCTCATTTTAAGGAAGAATTTTTTAATTGAACTGCCCAAGGTAGGAACAAACTACTTCAGAGGTAGTGAGTTCCTTTATCACCAGAGGTATTTAAACACATGCCAGAAAATCATTGAGTTGAGGGTATTACTAAGCAGGTTCAAGCATTAGTAAGAGGTTGAACCAGACTTTATGATCTTGATTCTATAATCTAGTCCATTTGAGTAATCAGAGACTTTTTACGAGGTTTTATTTAAAAGGAAGTAGCCATTATCTAAAAATAAAATTTTAATTTACATAGTAAGCTTTGAATTTTTATATTTATTCATCATTTTAAATAAAATATATACTTGTTTCTTTGAATTTTTAAAATATTTTTAAAGTAGAAAATGTAATTATGTCAATGCAGACTTTAATATTTAAAGGCAGAGAAACTTAATTTGATCGATTATATAATTAACTCAGTTCTCCTAGTTATTCGTGGATTTTAAGAAAAGTTTTTTTCCAGTTCCAAAACACCTTTACAATTTAGAAAGACTAATTCCAAAAGGTGAGAAATTTTCCATCTTTACAGAAAAGCCAAAGCTGTTTTATAAATGACTTTTTTTTATAAGTGACTATAAACACTTTTAAGGGAATTTTTCTAACTTGCTGGTGTGATTGTCACATTTTTTAAAAATATCGCATCAGTCACATCTCTTGGATGACTCTTGCTCAGTTCTGAAGTTGATTATAGTCGAATTATGGAGATTTGAGTACTATAGGCATGTGTCATAGCCAACTCTTTTTCATCAAAAAATTTATTCTAGTTTATTGAGCATTAGGGGTACTAGTAAGAAAATAAACTAGTTATAAACCTTGCTAAAATGAGTTTATTTTGATTTCTCTATGCTACACAATTAGGCACTATGAGTTCCAGTTCCATGGTGGTATTTTGGATCTTTAATGTGAAGTAAGAGTGTCTTCATATAAAGTTTTGTGCAAAAATTAAAAAATTCTCTGAAATCATTTTTAAAGTATGTTAACAGACACGCTGTGTTATACTTAATATTAATAGGCTATTAATATCAATAAAGAAATGGCTTTTTCTTCCTTTTTTTTTTTCTCTTTTTTAAGAAGTTCCAACATCCTCAGCTCATTAGGCAGTTGGTAGTGGTAGAGAATGGCCCTGAGAAGGGAAGGGTGGGGAGAGAGTTACAGAAGTGAAGTGATGAAGCCTTGCACCTCTAAAACAGCTCCTGAGGGGCAGCTCCTGAGAGGTGCTGTTTGAGGTGGGGAAGAGGAGGCCCATTGTGTGGTTCTGTGTGGACACCTCATCACACTTTTGGGGCATGCTGTTAGCTCTTTCAGAGGAAGACTAGTGGGTTCATAGAGCAGAATTTAGGAAAAGTTGTCCACAGAGGGATGGAGGGAAGGAGGGAAGGAATCTATGGTTGGCTGAGGATTAGATTGGATATGGAGTTGAGAAGTGGACCAGAGGCTTTGACTGAGAGCACAGGACCAGCAGAAACAGCATAGAATCTCTGCCTAGCGGCTTCCTTGGAGGAAAAATAGAACATATGTGTATCTTAATGCAGTGACCCCAAATAACTAGTCTCTGAATAGTCAGAGCTACATTGCTGTGTTACTTGGGGCTCAGCCCCCAAATTCCCTTTACATTGATTTCTTGGGGTTCTGTATTGACATTTCACAAGACACTTAAAATCTAACCCTTTTCCAAGGAACCTTGTAATAGAAGGTTTACTTAATAACGTGTCTCCCCCAAACCTCATTATACCCCAAGCCCTATATCTAGTTCAGCTTTTTGTTCTAGTTTTAGACATCACTTTGAATACATTTTCTCCCTTGAACTGAATGTTACCTTATTTGTCCATATCAATATTGATCAAGGTCTTCACTTCTCAGAGGCAGAATTCTTGTCTGTTTAACCTGGTCGAACTGTTCTTAGCACAGTTGGGAAATTAAGAAACACTGCTAGCTGATTAGCTGCATTGTTGCACAACTAATTATAGTCACACCTGGTGCTGTGTCCATTGCCACTGCATCACTGTTAAATAGGTCGCTGAGAGAGGGGACTGCTTGGTTTGCATCGTCTTGGCTTCATGAGAAATGCCAGGCCCATGTTGAGTCCCTGCTCTTCTCCTGGCCTGGACTTGGTTCTGACCTTTCCTGCTTGTGTTTCCCTACTTTCCCTGTACAGAGACAGGGCAGGGCATTGTTCATGCACTGACCGACCTCAGCAGCCCCGGCATGACCTCAGGGAACGGAAATTCTGCCTCCAGCATCACCGGCACTGCCCCCCAGAATGGTGAGAATAAACCACCACAGGCCATTGTGAAACCCCAAATCCTGACGCATGTTATCGAAGGGTTTGTGATCCAGGAGGGGGCGGAGCCTTTCCCGGTACGGACTACTTCTTTTCCCGTTTTTTTTCTTTCTTTTCTTTTTTTTTTAAGTATATTTTGGATGTGTATTAGAATATTTTTACGTTTCCATGTAAAATTTCCAAAAATGTGAAAAGGTTGTTTTTTCCTTGCTAATTTTCCCCCAAAGGAATGTGAGAGCCATTTTCTTTCTAGAGTTGAGTATCTTCTTGAGTTCCCGGAGGGTTCAGTGACTAGTAATAATTGGCAAGACCCCATGGTTAGAAGTGTCCACACACAGACTCAGATGTGTCCTGCCTGGTGATGTGTCAACCCCTTGGTTAGAAGGGAACTCACCCTTGGAGCGTCTGGTGCCAGATGGGGGACTTTGGGAAATGAGACCCCACTCAGTTTTGAATGCCAAAACCTTTGGCCTGGTAGAGAATAAAAGGAACCTTTGTAGAAGAGAATTCTCAAGATATATCCGAAATGAAAAGAACAGGGTTCTAGCCTGAAGCTTTTCTGGGGACAGAGCCTTGAAAGGGTGGTGAATGAATAAATGGGGCATTTCAGAAAGGGCACAATCAAGTTTCTCTAATTGAAGCTTATGACCAGAAGGAAATATAAAAGAATCAAGAAAATGGCTTATTAGAACAAAGCAGCCAGAGCCGATTCTGGTCAGTGCAGACCAGGGAGGACACGTGGTCCTGTTCTGTAGATGGGAGGAGCCCCAAGCCAGGTGCACACTAGCCCCTCTTGTGATAAAATAATCTGGCTGTTACAGACATTATCTTCATAGGATGCCATCTGCCTTCTGCTCATTCTTTGGATCCACACATGGATTGAATAATCAGCAGAAGACTCTAAATTTGATTAACTGAGATGGGTGTCCTGCCCTTCTAAAATGCCAAAAGGCACATAGGTTCTTGTCTCTTCCTGAGATTGTTCAAGGCCTGTGGCAAAGAAATCCACCTGGAGTGCCTTAGCTATAAGTAGCTCTAGCCCTGTCATATCCCTTCTCTCATTAGACTATGTCCTCCTCTTGGCCCTCTGGAGAAACATCGGAAGCCAAATGATCTCACAAGGTAGATGTAGATTCACTGGCACACCCAGCATTGCTCTGGAGATCTGGCCACCAGGCTTCCTGAACAAGGGCAACAAAGGGAGGATCAAAAGAGCGAGTTAGCCAGTCTGAGATCCTGGCAACCACAGAGGGCATTTGCTCTGAGCCCAGAGTCTGTTGGGTTTTTTTTCCTATTCTCCAGTGCTGCCTGTACCTTTACCTTGGGTAGGGCAGTAGTAAGGTACAAAACAATAAGAAATCAAAAAGTGGTTGCTAAGTTTCTCTGTCTCATACATACACTCACATACAGCCTTGGCTGTATTTCTGCCTGGTGACGTGTAAGCACTGGGTCTTGGCACCTGTTCTGGCAGTGTGGGAAACCTGATCTCTGCCTCCATCTCTGCCCCTTAGACATTTGGAAGAGTTGATATTTTCTTAACCTCCTAAGCCATTCCTTGGTCCTGGATTGAAGCCATCCCTTCACTGTAGTGTCCATTGACATCTTGCCTTATTAAACAGCAAAATAGGCCTTGAGCAGGGCATACTTAGGTGATGATATATAGGGGCTGGCATCTGCACCTAGATGCTTTTTATACATGTAATTTTGATGAGGCTGGATAGCAAAGAAGCATCTCCCACCTAACCCTCATGGCCTCCATGTCACCTTGTCCTCTAGGTGGGACGTTCGTCCCTGCTGGTAGGAAATCTCAAGAAGAAGTATGCACAGGGGTTTTTGCCTGAGAAACTTCCACAGCAGGATCATACCACCACCACTGACTCCGAGATGGAGGAGCCCTATCTGCAAGGTAGGTGTCTCAGACCCTGAATGTTAAGGCCTTCTGCTTCGGCCAAACAGGAAGTAGGCAAGGCTGGAAAGATAGGCTTTACACACTTCCTTTTTTGGTATCCATGGAGGAACTCTGAGCCAGGAAGCATGTAAACATGTCAGCCCGCTAAACGTTTCGTTTCCCCCAGTACCTTATCAGCCCCTATCCCTAAGACAGGAGAAGTCTCTGCCCTTGGGGAACTTTGTCCCCTGCCTCTCCTCCAGCCCCACTCTAGCCAACCACAGGATTCCAAAAGTTGCTTTCCTTATGTGAGTGATTGGCAAGTTGTAGGGCGGCAGGAGTGGCACCAGGCAGGTCGTGCCCTTCCTTCACTGCCTCAGGAGCCTGCTCTCAGGACTGGGGCACAGCGGCAGCCGGGGAGGACTGCACTTGCCACATGAGCCACTGACTGACTGGAGAGTTGGGGAAGGGGGCGCTGCACAGGTTACAAAACTCTTGGGTTCTGTTATCCAGGTCACTAGCCAGCTAGACGAATCAAGGGAGGGTAGGAGAATTCCAGATCAGGCGTGACAGCATCCAGTGAGTTCCTGCTGAGCCTCTTGCTCTTCCAGGATCATAAGGAGAGTGCTGATTCTTCCCCACCTGTGTTCGCCTAGGCTCATATCACTTAAAAGAAAAAACTGTCAGCGTCTCAGATGCATCACCAGACAGACACTTCTGGGTGCTTTCTAGAGAGGGAAACAGCCCTTCCAAAAACAGTGACAAAGGAGGTTTGCATTTTCCAAGCAAGATTGCTGCCCCATGCCACAGCTGTGGGAACATGAGGAGGCAGAAGAGAGTAGGGAGGCCCCGTGGTGGGACTGCCGACAGTGCTGTGGGAATTGCTCATTCTCCACACCTACCAATTTCTATACTTTTCAGAATCCAAAGAGGAGGGTACCCCTCTCAAACTCAAGTGTGAGCTCTGTGGCCGGGTGGACTTTGCCTACAAGTTCAAGCGTTCCAAGCGCTTCTGTTCCATGGCTTGTGCAAAAAGGTGAGTGGTCTCAGCCCCATTGCTGTGCCCAGCCCCTTCCCTTTCCTCAGGCTTGCACCTTTGTATCCTGCTCCTGTGTCCCACCTCCCTTCAGTAATAGTCCACCCCAAGAGGCCATAGGTGTAGTTTATCTAACTTCCTATTTCCTTGACCATCTTGAAAACAGCATCATATCGCTGATTGACCAAAGAATTCCCCCAAGCAGAGCAGCGCAGAATCAAGGAGAAGAAGCAGTGCTTTAGCTTAGCTGGCCCTCCAGGTCCTACTGGCACCCATCCTCTTTTCCTGCCCTTGGCAGCCATTGTCTCCTTAGGGTAAGCCGTCTGCCGGGAGTTTTGCCCAGAGCGCTGTACTAGTTATGAGCTTCACACAGTGTAGACGACTGATGATCATAGTAAAAACCAGCGTTATTTATTGGGAGCCTACCATGTGCGAGGCACTGTGCTAGTCTGTTGATATGCATTATGTCATGTAATTTTCAAAATAACTCTGAGACAGGTATTGCTGTTGTCCCCTTTATACACATTTGGGAACTGAGGCACAAAGGATAAGTCATCGTGCCTTATCCTTTGGGATTTAGAACTTGGGATTTAGACTCATCTGACTCTGAAGCCCTATGTGGTCTTGGTACCAAGGTGGAAGAGGCGGCTGACCTTGAAGCCCTGAGCCCCCAAAGAGAAGAAGTCTTTGGGTCCCCAGCCATAGGTCCTCTGCAGGCCAACTAGAATAAGGCTATCTCGGCCCTCATCCCTTCGAGTTGTGCTGGAGGAAATGAGGCACCTTTGAGGAGCTTTGCCAAGCTACCCTGCCCCAGGACAATGGACAGTAGTTCCTCAACACAGGTAATAGCTATAGTAGAATATGTCTGCAGTGGGTTCTCACCATGATCCAAGTTGTGTCACGTGAGGGATTTAGAATTAGAACCAATAGACAGACTCAGATTTTGCCCGGTATCTTGGCTGCTCTTATTCTGCCCGGGGCCCATACACCCTATGACTTCTCTGACTTCCCTTGTTCCCCTGACTCTGGCAGGTACAATGTGGGTTGCACAAAACGCGTGGGGCTTTTCCACTCGGACCGGAGCAAGCTGCAGAAGGCCGGAGCCACAACCCACAACCGCCGCCGGGCCAGCAAAACCAGTCTGCCACCACTTACCAAGGATACCAAGAAGCAGGTGAGAGTCCCCATCCACTCTCTTCTTTACCATGGCCTGGGACACCCACATTCTTTTTCCGCTGCTGATGTCAGCATGGTCTCTCATGTTACTGTTTCTCATAATCTGTCAGATCAAGCCTTCCCCATGTCTCACCCATTTAGACCCATGGACACTTACAAAGTAACTTCCCTTTTCAGTGACCTCACCCCATCATCACCTCTGCCCTTGCCGTGTGTCTCCATCCATGACTTCTGAGGCCATGGACATGGGTCTCCCCTGCCTGGCTATTTTGCTTATCTCCTGTCTTACATAGAGAGCTAGGTGAGAAGGCAACCTACAACCCTTACCCTCCCACTGTGTTGCCTTCTCGAACATTAGAGCACTGAGTTCTTGAAGATCTCTACCAGGAACATGGGTGTTCACTCATTATTATTTTTTTAGCACCAGCTGTATGCCAGGAACTCTGTTAGGCGCTAAGGCTCTAGGTGGCCCTAAAGGAACTCACAGCCTAGTGTGGTGTTTCAGAACCTTGTGTGTATTTTGCTTCTCATTGTTATTGTTTGGGTTGTAAACCTCTTTAAGAATCTGATGAGAGCTATGTCCAGAAGGACATACGCAAGAAATTTCACATGCTGTTTCTGATGGCTCATTGACCACCCCTTGAAACCCATAGAATCCTGGTTTAAAACCCCACATCTAGAAGGAACAACAGACCTACAGTCAGATAAATGCACTGAAGTGTGTGGTACATGCTCTGGTACTGGGAGGGACTAACTCTGCTTAGGATCAGAGAGGGGACAACATATAAGATGCTTTTGATCTAGGAATTCAAAGACAGAAAAGGGAAAATATATCTGCCTTTGCCTGTCACTCTGCTAGAGATGGTTTATTCCCTTATCCTGAAGAAAACTTATTCTCTGCTCCCAGCCAACAGGCACTGTACCCCTTTCAGTTACTGCTGCATTGCAGTTAACACACAGCCAGGAAGACTCCAGCCGTTGCTCAGATAACTCAAGCTATGAAGAACCCCTGTCACCCATATCAGCTAGCTCATCTACCTCCCGCCGGCGACAAGGCCAGCGGGACCTGGAGCTCCCTGACATGCACATGCGGGACCTGGTGGGCATGGGACACCACTTCCTGCCAAGTGAGCCCACCAAATGGAACGTAGAAGATGTCTATGAATTTATCCGCTCTCTGCCAGGTAAGGCCCTTGGAAGTTCCATGCCTGCTTGGAATAGCAAGGCATAAAAGGAAATGAGAGACCTCACCTCCCACCACCAGGAAAGATTAGGCAGTTAATGACTTAGGTTTAGGAACTGGGGTGCAGAGATGAATAAGATGAGGTTTCTACCTGTAAGAGCTTACATTCTAGCAAACTGTAAATAATATTTGATAGCTATAATTAAGTATATTGACTGGTATGATAAGTGGTTCATGTGAAATGCAGAGATGATAATGTAATTAACCATGTGTCTCCTGCAGCACATTGGGAGGGGAGACAAGGGGGAGTGTAGGAAATCTAAGGAGAACATCAAAATGAAATTGTAACTGAATGACAATGAACAAGTAGGCCCTTGCCAGATGGAAAGATTGCATCAGGTAGCAGCTTGAGCAGGGCATGAAGATCCAAAAGTACATGATGTAGCTGGGAAGTCCACATAACCCTGTGTGGTGGGGTACAGGTGGTTTTGAAGGCTAGAATCTAGAAGCAAACCTTGAATTCATGGATGCTTTCAATGGGACTCCAAAGCATCTCTACTGTTTTTTCCACTAGTCTCACCCAGCCACCAACCAGGTCAGGTATTGATGGCAACCACAAGGCTGTTACTCAGAGACTGGAGTGGGGTATAGTGGTTAAGACCACAGACTTCTAGACAGAACTGGGCTCAAATCCCAGCTCTGCCGGTTAACTCTGTGTGTTAATCATCGCTGCATCCCAGCATTTGTTACCACACAGTTACTGTGGGTAGCTATGAGACTTCAAGAATGGCTCGGCTGGGCACTTCTGCTGCAGGATCTCTTATGAGGTTCCCATTAATATGTCAGCCAAGGCAGGGTCATCTAAAGACTTGATTGGGTCTGTAAGATGGATCCTCTTCCCAGGTGCCACACATGATTCTCAAGTAGGGTATGGCTGTTGGCAGGAGACCCCAGTTCTTCACATAGGCCTCTTCAGGTCACTCTTACTCGACTGTTCTCATGACATGGCAGTCAGTTTTTGCCACAGGTGATAATCCAGGAGAGCAAGGTCGAAACCACTGCCCTTTGCGACCTAGGCTCAGAAATTGCATACAATACTGTCACTTCCGCAGTTTTTTATTGGTCACACAAGTCAACTCTGTTCATTGTGTAAGGGGACTCATGAGGGCGTGAAAGGGAAACAAGGATTATTGGGAGCTGTTTGGAGGCCGGTTGCATAATCCACCACTGGCCCCCAGTGACTCATGTTCCTGCCTCATGCAAAGGTCCTCTGACCCCCTACCAAATTCCTCTTGAGTCTCACCCCATTACAGCAGTAGTTTGAAGTCCTGGATCGCATCACCTTACTGAGGTCCAGGCATGAGTGAGGTTCCTGGGGTCCAGCTCCTCAAATACGATTCATCTCCTTTGCAGACCTGAGAACTAGAAACAGGTTATCCATTTCCCTCCACAAATCCAAGATATGGTGGGATAGGTTTAGGATAACTGCTGTAGACATACCCATTCAAAAAGGGAAAAAACAGGATACCAGTTCTGAAATGTAGCAGGACACATGTTGGCATTTTCTCGATTAGGACTCAAAGCCTGGGAGTGACTCTCTTTCACTCTTGGTTCCACCCTCTGAACCAAGAGGTTTCATTCATTCCTCCTCTTCCATGAAAGCTAGTGTGCATTTTCAGTGGAATAGTTTTCTCGGCCTTCCAGCTGCTTTTTACATTGTATGACCTCTGACCCTTGCAGTCCAAGCAAGCAGTGTTTCTGCCAATATGATTCTCTTAAAGTCTGTGGGCTTCCCTTGTATCTTGGTGGGGGCTCACTTCATTAGACAAAAACCATACTCAAAAATGTCTTCAAGATAAGCCTTGCTTTACATTGGGCTTCTTCTGAAGCTAAGAGATAGTGTCCTTTATCGTCATAGAAGCCCTGCTGTTGAATGGAGAGGATCTGTGAAGCATGTCCATAAAATCCTTAGCCTTTTGATTGAACAGTTCTCTGAGGCAGCACCTTAGATCTTTCTGAAGTCTTAACAAAAGATTTAAGTCACACCTTCAGTTTTATCTGTAGACCATGTTTTCTTGACTGTGCCCTGGATTTGATCTTTACTTAGAAACCATTTCTTAATTTTAGCATCATTTGCCATCCAGAGAGGCTAGAGATTTTTAAAACAAGCAAATCCTGGTTTTTTTATGTTTAACAGTTTCTCTTTATCTTATTTCTCTCCTCATTTTGCTGAAAGCAGCAATAAGGAGCCAGGCAACACCTTCAACATTCTGCCTAAAAATCTCCTTAGCTAGATCACTCAGTTCATGAGGTACATTAAACTGAACATGTTGCCACCAGCAAACAGGTTACTGAGTTTTCTCTTATTTCATAACAAGGGTCTGTTTCTTCCAGTTTTGAATAACAGTTGCCTCACTTTCCTTTAAGGCTCTCCAGGAGTTTCTCAAAGACCATCAGACTTCTGCTTGGTTCTCAAAGCACCTTCGGCATTCACTAACACTCCTCAAAGTCCTTCCAGCTCCTGTCCACTGTCACTTTCAAGGCTATGCCCACATTTTTAGGGCTTGTTATGGTAGCACCCCTCTTCCAGGCACCAGAATCTACAGTAGTTATTTTGTTGTGAAACAAGTTACCCCAAAACTTAGTGGCTTAAAACAGTAATTCTCATTTCAAGGGTTTGGTGGGTCAGGAACGTGGAGCGGCTTAGCTGGACATTTCTAGCTTGGGGTCTCTTACGAGGTCTCAGTGACGATGTCGGCCAGAGCTGCAGCTGTCTGAAGGTTAGGAGCTGGAGAAATCACTTCTAAGGTGCCTCACTCACATGGCGTAGTGGGCTGGTCGTGGCAGGAGGCCATAGTTCCTCTCCACGTTGGCCTCTCCAGAGAGCTGCTTGAGTGTCCTCACAACATAGTAGCTGGCTTACTCCAAAATATCCAAACGAGCAAGGTGGAAGCTTCTGTGCCCTTTATGATCTAGACTCAGAAGTGACATGCTGTCACTACTGCAGTACCTTATTCATCTCCCAGGTCATCCAGTTCATTGAGGGGAGGGGGTCTCAACAAGTACATGCATGAATAAGGAGGCCTGGATCTCTGAGGGCCATCCTGGAATCTGGCTACCTTGGACAAGTCACTTAGCTTCTCTCAAGCTGTAAAAGAAGAACAGCAGCATCTTCCTCAAAGTGTGTTTGTGAGGATTAAATGAGATGTGTCTAAAGTGCAGTGAGTGCCATGAGTGAATACCGGTAGCTCTGATTGATACTGTCTTCGGTGGTGTCTCCCTCAGGCTGCCAGGAGATAGCAGAGGAATTCCGTGCCCAGGAAATCGACGGGCAAGCTCTGCTGCTGCTCAAGGAGGACCATCTGATGAGTGCTATGAACATCAAGCTGGGGCCCGCCCTGAAGATCTATGCCCGCATCAGCATGCTCAAAGACTCCTAGGGCTGGCCAGGGCAGCCAGGATTCTGGCCCAGGACGCCTCCTCCCAGCTGAGCAGAGCCAGACAGACATTCCTAAGGGGCCCAGACATGGGGCCAGGTGGAGGGCAGGGGCTCTCCCCATGGGGCGTGGCTGGTGATGAGGTCTTGGCACCTCCCCATGGCTCTCAGGGGCCTTTCTTTGTGTGGGAGGGGCAGAGAGGTAGGTGGCACAGAAGATGGGGCTTTATGCTTGTAAATATTGATAGCACTGGCTTCCTCCAAAGTCCCAATACTCTAGCCCCTCTCTCTTCCCCTCTCTCTGTCCCCCATTTTCCAGGGGGTATATGGTCAGGGCTCCCCAACCTGAGTTGGGTTACTCCTAAGGGCAGCCGTCAGGCCCGAACTGAGGCCTTGAAAGCCCTTGCCTGCCTTCCTCCCACTTCCCTCTCCAGGCCTGGCTAACTCTCCTGCTGCCAGCTTCTCCCCCTTCAGCTTGTTTCTGAAGCAGCCAGGTTTCCCCCCGTTAACCCTCCGCAGGTGGAGAGAGAGAAGCTGGGCCCAGTTTGGCCATGCCTGCTGGCACAGACGCCTTAACGCTGTGTGTGTGACTGTATGACTGTGTGGGAGCCTGGACTGGCAGATAGGCCAAGAGCCACCCTCTGACATTTCCAGGTGTTTTGTAGCAGCCACTTAGTGCTTTGTCCTGGACTCCACTCAGCCTCAGGATGGGGAATAGAAAAAAAGGGCCGCCCCAGTGCAGAGGGGCAAGATCAGAAAGCAATGAAGATTAGGAGATGTTCCTCTCCAGACTTGTCACAATGTATCTGAAGCCCATTCCCCACACTGTGAAGTCCCCCTGACTGCCCTGCTGTGTCACGAACAGCATTAAGGAAGCTGCCGGTGGGCCGGGCCATGTAACCCAGTGGGTGCGCTGGGCCCGGCTGAGCTTCCTGTCCTGCCCACCCACCCTGGGGGCCCCAGTGCTGGGGGCTCGGAGAACGTCTGAGGGAAGAGAAGAGCTGAGTGACCATGATGCGAAGAAGGCAGCCTTTGGCCTCCCACTCCCACACTTTGCATCTCGAACTTGCTAGCAGCAACTTGAGCTACTGCATAGGAGGCAGGGCAGGAAGGGCGAGGGCCTGCCTCTGACTTGCCCTGTCCTTTGCAGGCTCCCAGGGGAAGAGTGGGCCTCTCCCCGGGAAGAAGGTAGGCACCTTTCTCAGCTTGTTCTATTCCCCACCCACACCCCCAGGCAGGGTTGGAAATGAAGGACTTTTTTAACCTTTTTGTTTTTTAAAAATAAATCTGTAAAATCTGTTACTTCTGTGCCTTTCTTTCCTGGGGATGCCTATCTGCAGATACAGGTCCTAAGTGGCTACTTTTCACCCATAAGAAGAGGAGTGGATTCCTGGGTTGGGGAACGGATGACCACCTTAACTGGACTGCATATCCTCTGCATTTGCTGGGTCCAGGTCATTTGAGGGCACCCTTAGTCCCAGTTCTCACAGGAGGAGCAGATTCCACCACTGTTCTTCACACAGGTGTCCCCTGGAGTGGGAGGGTCCAGGGCCCCTTCAGCTCTGAGGTCCCTTACCTCTTGGGGAGACATGACACTGTTGGGCCAGGAATATCTGGAACACCTGAGGCAGAACCCAGACTCTCCCATTGCTCAGCAGACAAACTTGGCGTCACTGCTGGGTGTCCAGGATAGCCCTTACAATGACTTTGGTTCACTCAGCACTTTCTGAGCATTTTTTTAGATGCTGCAATAGCAAATTATTAGAAGAGTCACTGTCCCCAAGCTGACACCTAAGCCTCATATAGAGATAGGGCATTCCAGACCCAGGCAGCTCACACAAAGGCATGGGCATGAAGCTGGGAGCACAGACCAGTGGGATGAGACGTATGTGCGACCAACAGTGGCTCGTGCTGACCACACGCCTCTGAACCAGGCCTTGTGCTAGAAACGCCTTGATGGTAAACAAGACACTCCTGTGCCCTGTTTGCACAGAGCTTAAAATCTTCCTGCATCTTGGCTTCCTGCCCCTCCCCCTGCTCTGAGTTTTTCCTTAAGGCAGTGTTTTCACCTGTTTAAAATGTGGGTTCGAGACCCAGGCCCCAACCTATGGAATCAGTCTCTAAGGGTAGGGCTCTGGAAGATAAAGCAAGAAAAAACTGTCAATACCCATATCTTGATAATGCCTCTCTGGAAAGCCTGTTAAAATGTACTACATGGAAGAAGAGAAACTAATAACAGGCATACCACAAATTTTTGCCCTTTATTGCAGTTCACATATACTGCATTTTTTACAAACTGAAGGTTTGTGGCAATCTTGCCTCAAGCAAGCATTTTTCCAACAGCATTTGCTCACTTTGTGTCTGTCTGCTTCTGGTAAATGAAGATCTCGTAAACATTGTTGAAATAACAAAGGATTTAGAATATTACGTAATCTGAGTTGATAAAGCAGCATCAGGCTTTGAGAGAATTTGAGATTTCCAATTTTGTAAGTTCTATGGGTAAAGTTCTATCAAACAGCTTCACAGGCTCCAGAGAAATCGTGAAGGGAAGCGTCAATCGATGTGGCAGACTTCATTGTCTTATTTTACAAAATTGCCACAGCTATCCTGACCTTCAGCAACCACCATCCTGGTCAGTCAGCAGCCATCAACACTGCACCAGCGAAAAGATTGTGACTCACTGAAGGCTCAGATGAGGGTTAGCATTTTTAGCAATAAAGTATTTTTAAATTAAGGTATGTAAGTTATTTTAGAGAGAATGCTATCGCACACTTAATATGCTATGGTATAGTATAAACAACTGCACTGGGAAGACAAAATTATTGCGATTCACTTTATTGTGATACTCGCTTTATTGCAGCGGTCTGGCACTGGGCCTTCAGTATCTCCAAAGTTTACCTGTAGTTGATCACCTAGAGAGTAGAACCACGACTGGAAAGTCTGGTTAGTCCAGGAGGTAGGGAATGGCTAGCAGGACTGGGGGCCCAGCACAGGACCCTGAGCTAAGGGGGAAGCGGGAGGGCATACAGAACCTTGGGGAGGGTGCCCAGTGGAGAGGGCACCTAGGGGAGCCCCATGCACTTCGCCTCCCACTCCAGGCCGTCTGAGCAGGTGCCATGTGGCCTGGCCAGGTCTGAACAAGTCTCTCCACTCCGGACCTCTATTTTCCCTTTATGAAAGACAACGAAAGCCAATCCCCACCTGAGTTTGCTTTTATGTCAGTGGAGAAGGAGGGAACCAAACTACTCCTAAAAGAGATCAGTGAATTTGAGTGACTAACTTAGGTAAATATTGGCACTATTTCTTTACTTTAGTAAGAAATCGTGTTTGAAGGGTGCGCCATTAGGTATATACTTGTTCGTGTTTAGTCTTTATGTAGAATTTTTTAAATTTTAATTCTCCTTTACTATCAAATGTACTTTTTCTCTATCATAATAAGTGATTTAATTTTGCCTGGTTTATATGCTATCGAATACATCTAATTTCCCTTTAAAAATATTCAATGGACTAACATCAAATAAAGTCTTTTAACTATGTTATAAATCTTTTTTGATCATGACAGTTTAAAAAGTGTTTCCAACCCTCACTTACATACTTAAATATACATAACTCAAACAAAACTTTCACGAAACAATACCTGCTCTTACGTACAATATATTCTGATATTTTCTTTTCAATTCTCTTCCTGTTCATACTTTTTAAATCTTGGTCAAGATCCATAAAACTGATTTCATGGCCCTCTGATGGATCAAAACCTGCCGTTTTAAAAACCCCACCCTGTGTAAACTTTCCAGAACAACTCTATTTCCACTACCTTGTGTGGCTCTTACTCTGTCCCGGGTGACTGTACTCCCAATTTGCTGAGGAGGTGAAGGATTCCACAAGGTAAATTGTCCAAGACCACAATCAGGCGTCCAGCGCTGCTGAGGTCTGTCTGAAGCTCCACACAGAACCGGAGTCCCCCGAGGACCCTGACCTGAGGCGGGCCTTTCCCAGACCAGACCAGATGGCAGTGGAGAGGGGCACAAGGAGCACTGGGGAGGGAAGAGGAGTCAGTACAAAAGGCTCAGCGCCTCTGGCCAATCAGAGCTGGCCTCACTCCGCTCTGTTCCAGGTAATTGGCCCCAAGGAGGTTCCCAGCCCCCACCACATCCTGGGGCCGGCTTCCTCCAGCAGGTTCTGCTCTCAAACAAATCTCTCCCAATGCACTTCAACTCTGCTGGCCCCTGTGGGTGTGGTTCCAGATGGACTGGAACTGCTTTGTCCCAGTCACAAGGGATAGGTCGTTTCTAACCTGGCTTTTAGCTGAGAGGGTTTACGGAAGGCTGTTGCACCAGCTTCTCAGCATGGCTCTCAAAGAGGGACTCAGGTGAGTGGAGATACTGCCACTGTGTGGAGGAAGATGGGGTGGGACAGCTGACCTGAGAGCAGTCCAGAACAGTCCAGGAGGCACCAGGACTAGCCAACTGAGTACCAGCTGAGCCACAGAGGTCCTGGGGGAAGGTGATTCTGCGAGGGAATATCGCCCAAGGGGAAGAGACAGTCCAAGGGGCGGGTCGGTGGGGCAGGGAAGATCTGGGAGATCTTGCAGCCTGTGAAGAGCCGGGTAACTCCTCGTTTCCCTTAACTCTGAGCTCCCTGGTAAGTGAGAGAACGAAGACCTAGCGGCTGCACTCCCCACCATAACTGAGAGCTCGCTATCCCCGTGGGTCTGTCTGGGACTGGAAGCTTGTTCCCACTTGAGAACTAATGACTGATCATTAACCCCTTCTTGAAAGCAAGGAGGGTACAGGGAACAGGGCACGGGTTTGAGGGACCACCCTCCTACAGGTGGAGGTGGGGGGGGGCGGTGGCTCTTTTTGAAAATAGCTGAGCAAGGAATGTGGACAGGCGGGGGCCTCTGTGGACTAAGGGCTCCCAGGCTGGGCCAGGGGAAGGGCGTCAGAAACTGGCAGGTGCCTACTGCAGGCCTGGGTCTCAGCACCCTCCCAGACCTGAGAGATTGAGCTCACCTGGGCCATTTGGGGCCAGCTCTGCCTGGCTGCCCTGGCTGAGAAACAGTGCTAAAGATAAGCATTGGCTTGCCCTATCCTGGTTGGGAGGGAGCTAGCTAGGACAGCAGCGAGCCCGCTCCAGCTTCTTCCTGCCCTGCAGCACAGATGGTACCTCCCGTAGTATACTGTCTTGGTGGTCCTGCTTCCGGGAGCTGGAGGGAGCCCTGGTGCAGCCAGCCCTCCGGGAGCTCAGGTGGAGCTGGAGCGTGAGGAGAGACAAAGGCTTCTTGCAGGAGAGACACTGACTGGCAGGGAACATGAAGTGCCTTGGAAATAACAACAGGGCCAGGGGAACCTTGGGAGATGAGCCACATGGTTGAGCTGGGACCAAGGTATAAGGAGCCCCAAATGCCAGGCTCTGGGTTAGGAGTCAGATCTAAGTTCAAACCTCAGCTGTGTGGCACTGAACCAGTGACCTAACCTTTCTGAGCCGCAGTTTCCTCATTTATAAGGTAGAGATAATCACAACATCTCCTTCAAGGGATTGTGGTCAGACTTCAATGAGATAAGGACATAAAACTCTCCGCAGAATGTCTCCCTCAGGAAATATCTGGGATTATTCATAAAGAGCATAGACTTGACCCTGAAGAAAATGGAGTTTTTAGCAAAGGAGTAGCAGTCAGTTTAGGAAAGAGAATGAAGATGAAGAACTCACTGATTGCTTTATTCATTTACTGAACAAACAATGACTAATACCACCAATTATGAGGCAGACTCTCAGATTTGGCTCTGAGAATACAAAGTCTAATAAAACAGGAAACTCGTAGCCCAGTGGGGCAGACAGTTACAGTCTAGTTTGTTCTAGAGTAAAGGTTTGCACAGGAGGAGCTCTTGCGAGGGGAAGGTCGACGAAGGCAACACGAGGAGGAAGTTGAGTACGGAGGAATGATTCAGACCTTGGAGGTGGTTGATAGGGAAATCCGAGGGAAGATGCGATAACATGAGACATTGGTCACCTTTGCACACTATTGTTTTCCTTTCATGGACTTATCCCTCCACTGCCTTCTTTGCTCGAATAACGTCTAATTCCTCAGGTCCTAGCTTAGAGGTCACCTCCGCCAGGAAGCTTCCCTGATTTCCTCCTCACCTGTCAAGTCTCAGGTACCACTCTCCGATTTGCCCTCATAGCATCTTATACTTAAAGTAATCGCAGCCTTCACTGTGCCATATTCCATTCATCTGTTTGCTGTCTGTCATCTGACCCATTCCCTCTCCTCACGGCCACCCACATCTTCCTGACTCCACACCCTAAAGACAGGTCTGTGTCTCATTCCCCTCTGAATCCTTGACCTAGCACAGTGTTTGAGTCTGAGTCCGTGCCCCATAAATATAGGTTGAATACATGGATGAACAGAAATTAGGGAACATCTGGATGCATAAACTTTGTCCATACTGAAGATTATCTCCTTTGAACATATTCTCGGAAGTTAAGGTTATTGGATTAAAGGGGATGAAGACTGAAAACTTCAATTCCCATAGCTAAGTAGCTTTCAAAAAAAGCTGTGGCATTTTACGCTCCCACCAGCAGTGTAAGAGTGCCTGTCTCACTGCATTTATTGCAGCTCGTTTTCTTTCTTTTTAAAATGTGCTCATTTTATAGGCAAAACATACCTCTTTGTTCTAATTTGCATGTCTTTGATAACTAGTGAGGCGGGATTCTTCCGTATGTTTGACTACTAAATGCATTTGTTCTTTGAGGATTTGTCTGGTCATGTGCTGTGGAAACTGGTAGGGCAGGTTGGCGTTTTATGAGATGCTTTGGGGGCTGTACGGGGAATGACTGAAAGCAGGAAGGTTGCTGCTGGAATGGTTCTGGTGAGGAATGAGCAGGCAGAGTCACTGTGGGGGCCGGGGGAACAGGAAGAGCAGAGAGTGGGGAGATCAAGGAGGCCAAGTCAACCCAACCTGGGGACTGATGGTAGACAGTGGCCAAGGCAGAGGGTGGGGTCAGGATGCACCTAAGTTTCTGGCTTGGCCAACTGAACAGAAGGAGGTGCTATGCATTGAGATTATCAACAGGTGGATATCAACATGTGTACACACACAACTGCAAGATCCCTGTGAGCTGTTCGCTAGATACACCTGCTGAGGAATGTGACTCAGGGGAGCAGAAAAGGCAGGGACAGGAGGGTCTGATCAGGGAGGCTTCCTGAAATGGACCAGGGGAGCCAGATTTTGGAAGGATTTGTAGGGTAGTGGAGTTGGGAAGTTGTCTAGGGGATCATGAGGGTCTGTTGAGGAATAATAATAATAGCTAAAGTTGACTGAGCTATTACTATGTGTGAGGCCTTGTTCTAATCATTTAGCATGTAGTAAATAACCATGATAGCCCTCTGATGTAGATATTCTTATTATCTACATTTTATAGATGAAGAGACTGAAATGCAGACATCCAAATCTTTGCCCAAGCTCAAACAGCTACTAAGTGGCAGAGCTGGGATTTGAACCCAGGGGTCTGGTCCCAGTGTCCATGCTCCTCACCATATGGATCCAGCCTCTCTAGAGACAGGAGCACACAGAAGGAATGGGGCGAGTGGGATGAGATCCCCCCGCAGGAGGAGCTTATTAAGATTCTCAACTTTGAAAGCCCTTCCTGGAAAACAACTAACCATGGACAAATCCAAAAGTCTACCTCCTCTGAGCCAGGAATGGGGCTGCTGACCCCTGCTGGAAGATCCCAAGGTGACTGGAGCCACCATAGATAAGTGGTCCCTGACCAGAGCCACCTTCCATGCAGCCCATCAACTCATCTCTAAGTTCCAGATAGCTCTCACCTTCCAACTACAAGCCACGAACTTCCCTGCGTCCCCTCCCAGACTCTCTCCCATCCAAGATCAGTTCTGCCCCCTTCCCAGGCTAAGCACCCCTCACCTAATGTTACCATCCCCCAAACCTGCCCAAGGTCATGCCCCACAGCAAAGGATATATATTTTAATGCTCATCAGAAGATGCCTTGTTAGGTAAATTATGCTATCACCAATCAATGGCATATTAGGCAGCTAGAAAAAAAGGGTAAGGAAGCCCTTTAAGTACTGAGATGGAATAACCTCAAAGACATAATGGTCAGTGGAAAATGCAAGGTGAAGAATGGCATATCTACTGTGCTACCATCTATGGGGTGGGGGAAAAGAGAGAGAATCTGCCACCATATTTACCACATTGCCTGTATGTGCATAGAGTCTCTGGAAGGACAGACAAGAAACTGGCTGCCTCCATGCAGAGAAGCCAGGTATCTGGGAACAGGAAAGACCTTGCACTGCACATCCTCTTGTATCTTTGAGTGTCTGTATCATAAGAAGAGAATATATTTATATTCAAAAAACAAAATGAAACATTAAATTGCATAATTTCTAATATGTGTATATAGATATCTGCATGGATATAAATATAAGTGTGTGCTGCTGATGCCCTCCCCATCCTGCAAGACCTCGAAGAGAGTCTTATGGTGGCTGATCCTACTTGCAGCTGGCCTCTTAGGGCTGCTCCTGTACGGGCTCCCTGGAGTCAGGTACACCCCCTTCCCACCAGCACTCAAGGTGAGACCCGCAGGGGCAGAGTTAAAGTGAATCTTTCCAAGTGCCTCCTCGAGGGATGGAGGGTGGTAGCTATCCCAGCCCACACAAGTATCCTTGTAGGCGCTCCCTCCTTGTAAGGATTAGGGGGTTCTAGGCAGGCTGCCATGTCTCTCACTGCTGCCCCTACCTCACAGGCATCTGGAGATCTTCATTCCCATGGGCACCTGCCCTTTGGCCAAAATGTCCCTGAGAGACAACTTCACAGGTCTCCTGCATCTCTGGTAAGGAGCTACCATCCCTCCCACTGAGATTGGCTATATCCCCTACAGTATGCACTCCAGCATCCCTGTCCCCCTCACACGCCCCAGCCTGGCAGAGCCTGACGCTCTGCCCAGCGGCCCAGCCAGTCACGCATCTTCCAATTCTCTGTTGGTTTGGGGCTAGGGATGGGGTCTGACCCATCTGGGGGTCCCTAGGGCCCAGCGTGGAATGGGGCAGTGAGTATGTGCCAAGTGGGTGGATAAATGCACTTATCTCCCCATTCTTGCCCTGGACAGGGCCCGGCCTGATGTCCTGACCTGTACCTCCTGGGGAGCCCCCATTCTTTGGGATGGCACTTTTGATCCAGATGTGGCCCAGCAAGAGGCCATACAGCAGAACCTCACTATTGGGCTGACTGTTTTTGCTGTAGGCAGGTAAGGCCTGGGGAGGGGAGCAGTGCTGTCCAGGCATGGAGCTGGAAGAATATGCATGTGGTGCAGGTTGTGGGGCACCCTATTCCCTGTGCCAAAGGATCCCAAGGCGAAGCAGAAGGCAAAGATAGCACCCGTGTCCCAGAGCGAGGGCAGGACCATTCTTTCCCTTCCCCTCCTCCCTGGACACCAACAGTGTAAAGCCCACCCGACAAAGGCAGATAGGGGCTCAGAACTGTGTTCTACAAAGAACCTGCACAGGGGCCAGGGATCCATCTGGAGGCACTGGGTTTGTGGTGAGAAAACGATGGAGTTATTCAAGTGAGGGTGGTGAGAAACGGGGAGAGCAATTGGACAAATAGAGGAATGGCCCAGCTGCAGTCAGTGCCCACTGGAGATCAGCAGTTCAAGTGCAGACACACCGTAAGGGGAAAGGGGAGAGGCTTGCCAAGCAAGACTGATGGAGGGAGAGGAGCTGGAGAGCTGAGGGTTTCTGAGCTGGATAGAGAGGCAAGTGAAGAGATAACAGGGATGATGAGGAAGCGGTGGTGGGTGAGGGGAGGTCAGCAGACCAGAGCACTCAGTGGGGTAGGACTGCTGGGGGTGGGAGGTATCACAGGAAGTGGCTGGAAGGATGGGGGGCTCACAGAGTGGGACAGACTGTGATGATCAAGCTAAGGGAGTGGCCATGGGGGCAGATGACTGAGCAGGTTGGAGGACAGACAGGATCACTGCAGGAGAAAGCCAATCGAGGAATTGAGGGGCCACCAGGTACAAAGAAGGAGCTGGACTGGTAAGTGAAAAAGAAATTCCAGGGGCACTGATCTCCCCATTATGGATGGCAGGGGTGTCCAAGCTGGGTGTCCACTTTCCAGATGCAAAGGGGACTCCTGGCTGAGAGTGGCAATCAGATTCTACAATGCTAAGGTGCACAGAGGTAGAGTTCAGGGCAATTAAAGGAAGAGTTTCTAATAATGGAACAAACTGCTTCGAGAAGGTAGTGAGAATTTTGCATCCAGGAAGAGATATCCGAAAGCGTGGGGAAGGAATTCTGTCATCAGATACCCCAAAGCTCCTCCAACTCCGTCCTTCACATTCTAGAAGGGAGAGAAAGCCAGGAGCATCTCTGCGGGGCAAAGGGGAAAACAAGACCAAGGGCTGAGGTGAGCCATGAGCCAGGTGGGCAGAAATGCTGGTTTCTCCAAGAGCCTTGGTGCCCCCAGTTCCATTCCAGATGCCAAGTAGGGTATTCCTTTACCAGCCCTACGGGTCAGAATCTCCAAGTCCAGAAATTCCAGGATCCAAAGGTCCTGAATTCTGAGGTTCTGTGAGTCTAACACTGGGATGCTGAGGGTTCTAAGGTCTCCGATTCCAATTACAGATCCACCAGGAATACAGCAAGTGCAGGTAAAGGTTCAGGCTTCAATGCCAAGCTGGGTTCAGATCATGTCTCTACCACTTACCAACTGTGTGTATGTACACTTACACCAGTTACTAAAGCTCTTTGTGGCTGTTTCCTCATGTGAAAAATAGAAATAAGAATATATGGTGAGGTTTAAATGTGACAATGTACATTGACCTAGAACACTGCCACATCATAAATGTTCAAGGATATTAAGCACTATTGCCATTATTTCAGAACCCTGAGATCCTAAAGTCTGTTAATACAAAGTCTCCGGTATTACAAACGTTCCGGTTATCTATATAAGGAATTACCACAACTCGGTGACTTAAAAGAACAATTTATTATCATCATAGGTCATGATTTTGTGGGTCAGTAACTCCAACAGGGCTCCACAGGAAAAGCTACTCAATGCTCCCCAGCGTCTAGGTCTCCACTGGGAGACCTAGTCTCCACTGCTAAAGACTGGTGGCGGGCATCTCTCTCCGCACGGCCTCTCTGCGATGTTAGTCTGGTTTTCCTCACATTGCTGCAGCATTTAAATTCTGCTTATTAAGCTAAGGCTCAGAGCTCTAAAGACAAAGGCGAACGCTGGCAGCCCTCCAAAAGGCCAGCATAGCATCACTTACTTAGTACTCTATAGGTCAAAGGAATCAGGAGAGCCCTTGTTCAAGAAAGGGAACACAGGGCCGAGGGAAGGAGTGGCAAACAATTTGCAATCATCTTTAATCATGGGTTGGACAGTTCAAGAGCTCCAGGCACTGAGGTTGAGGATTACGAGGTCTGGAGGAGCAGGAAGCCAGAGTCGGGAAGTGGAGGGGCGAGAAGGGACTATGGGGATAGGGAAGGCGGCGAAGAACATGCAGGGCGGCGCGTCCAGTCTTACTTGGAGCCCCGCCCCGCCCCGCCCGGCAGATACCTGGAGAAGTACCTGGCGCGCTTCCTGGAGACAGCGGAGCAGCACTTCATGGTGGGCCAGCGCGTGGTCTACTACGTGTTCACCGAGCGCCCAGCCGCCGTGCCCCGCCTGCCGCTGGGCCCGAGCCGCCAGCTGCGCGTGGAGCGCGTGCAGCGCGAGCGGCGCTGGCAGGACGTGTCGATGGAGCGCATGCGCACGCTGCACGCGGCGCTGGGCGGCCGGCTGGGCCGTGAGGCGCACTTCGTGTTTTGCATGGATGTGGACCAGCACTTTAGCGGCGCCTTCGGGCCGGAGTCCCTGGCCGAGTCAGTGGCGCAGCTGCACGCCTGGCACTACCACTGGCCGCAATGGCTGCTGCCCTATGAGCGGGACGCGCGCTCGGCTGCCGCGCTGGCGCCGGGGGAAGGCGACTTCTACTACCACGCGGCCCTGTTTGGGGGCAGCGTGGAGGCGCTGCGCGAGCTGACGGCACACTGCGCGCAGGGCCAGCAGCGGGACCGCACGCGCGGCCTCGAAGCGCGCTGGCACGATGAGAGCCACCTCAACAAGTACTTCTGGTTGTACAAGCCCGCCAAGGTACTGTCGCCCGAGTTTTGCTGGAGCCCGGAAATCGGCCCGAGGGCCGAGATCCGGCACCCGCGTTTGCTCTGGGCGCCCAAGGAGTATGCCTTGGTGCGCGACTAGGAAGCCACGGCTGGGCCTCACCTCACCTGCGGGACACCTTGGGCGCCGGGAAGGCTTAACAGCAAGAAGAGACCCTGAAGCCATCGGGACCCCTTCTGGAAGCAGCATGGCACTTTGGAGGACGGGGAGGGATGGAATGAAAATAGCCCTACCACCTCCTGTGTGTGCCACCCGGGAGGTGAGAGGTGGAGGTCATGGCTTTCGAGAGTGTTTTGTGCTGGTCTCAGCCTACGAATAACCAGTGTTGTGGTGGGACCTACCCATGTGATTCTTTTATGACTGCAAGACACCCTTCAGCGTTAACCATCAGGGCACTTTGAAAAAATTAAGGCATATTTCTTAATAGGACCTGGAAATTACACAGCACAGCTGAGGCCACACAGCAAGGTCTTGCATAGAGACCTTGCACACATCCATTGCTTGAGGTTCTGCTTTTATTAGGATAGAGGGTGGGGTCCTACGGTTTCATGAGCTCACTCTATTGGTGTATTCAAAATACAAGAGCAGGAATTTAAAGCTCAGGAAGAGAGAAAAAACAAACAAGTAGCGCAAATGGTTAGTTATGACAATCAACCTAGATCTCGAAAACAAAGGAACCTCAATCAGGGGAGGCAGCCTGGCTCTTTAGTGGCTGGTAAAGTAGTTTATTCAAGATAGCCCTCTTTGAAGTGGATGCCTTGGTAATCAAAGCTTAAATCAGGCACTTGCATTACAAAAAAAGAGAAAAAAAACTGTCAGAGTTTACACTATAGGGAGCTTCTGCTGAAAGAGAAAGATCTCCTTTCCCTCACTTTCAATAGGGATGAGACACATAGGCCTTTCTCCTCTGACCTTACCGAATTCAGCTGACCCCTCCTGAGGTGGGTTAATCAACCCACCCCTTTTTTTAATAGGGAGACAGGCACAAAAAGGTAATATAACTTGCCTAAAGACACAGAGGCTTAACATGAGTTAGTCTGGGAGGTCAGCAGCTGGAGGGCCAGGGCTGGTGCTCGGGCAAAATGGAGCTGCCCCTGGGCATGAGCCACAGAGAGAGAGACCAGTGGCATCCAGTTCCTTGGCTTTGCCCTTTCACTACCTCCACCCTCACGCATAATTTGTACACATTTAAGTAATGTTACCGTGAACGGAAAGAGGGGCTATAAAATAAACCTGACAAGCTCAGGAAGGCCACATGGCAGTGCTGACAAGTTCAGTGACCCAAAGTAACCAACCACACAGGATGGCCTGATCATAAATTCCTAACTGGGCAGGCCATGGTGGCATCCCTGGCCTATAGCTTCCTTAGCAAAGGTCAGTCTTTACCTTAAGCGAGCCCTGTCCATTGTTCTGATGCTTCTAGGATAACATACCTTTGAGATACCAGAGTAATTTTCTTTTCTAGACCTCCTGAAGGCACAACTCCTGGCACCAGAGCACCAGACCACAGAGCCCCTCACTGTTATATTGTTCCCTGCATACCAACTTTATGTGCTGTAATGTTAATTACTAACTCTCCTGTACCATCAATGTAAAAGATGTCTTTCTTCATTTTGCTTTTTATCCAGTCCTAGGGATTTCCCCGCTTTCCTTTTCCCATCTCCTTAATCTACCACCAATGGATTTCATGCACGTTTTCTCCTTTGATTCTAAGTGCATAAAAGGAAGTGCAAAACTGCCATTCTCCACAGTATTTTGTCAGTCAGTTGAGATTTTGATTCCAGGCATGTCCTCAAAATTTGACTCAGACTCTTATAAGACGTTTCTATAGGCTGGATGTTCTTTCGTTGACATTATAATAAAATAAGTTATTCCCAAAGTGTCCTTATGGCCCTTTCTCCTGGAGAGTGGAAGTCCACAAAACTTGCATTTCCTTGTTCCGGGGCCCATAGGGCTGTTTGACCCCGATATCCAGGAGAGAAGTTTCCTGATCCGTGGCTGCTGTTCAGACTCTTCATTCTCAACAGGGAAAAGCACAGGCTTCAAATAGGAATGAAGCCATCAGGTCCTCCAGGAAAGGAGGTCACAGAGCCAAGGAGACAGGAAAATAGCTGGAGGTCCCTGAGATATTGTCTGACAGTTGGGAACACTGAGGCTCTAAGAAGGTGGGATTTCACTCCAGATCTCCTGAATCCATTATGTAGTATTCTCATAGACTTTGCATTTTTAATGGCCTCCACTGTTCCAAGGTAGAATAGCAATTCCAGCTATAAACCAATCCTGATGGTTTTTACAGTCTACTAATTTTTATAAGCAGGTTAATTATTGCTTACATGAGATGAGAGCTATCTCTCCTCTCAAAAGCAGCTCAGAGTTCCCCAGTGCCCTCTACTTAACCTAGAATTGCAAAACCCAGGAAGACTTTTGGACTCTAGAATAGATATGAGAACAGACCAGGTATGCCTAAGAACAGGTTATTGCTTGATGACTATGAGCTGGCATATCCCTTCCTCTGGTGGGACAGTGTCCTCCATCTTACCTTAGAACATTCAGTGGTCACACACATGACCTCTGGGGCACTAGAGACCTGGAAGACAATGGCTCTTCTCACTCTGTGTGTGACTACAGACAAATCCCTTTGATGGGTCTCAGTTTTCTCATATGTAAGGTGGGGATGCCAATTATCCTCCCTGCAGGGTTTGTTGTGGTGCTCCAGAAAATGTAACTTGCCTTCTCCCTCTCCTTGCCTTCACTAAAAAGGGCAAATAATTCACCAAAGAATAGCCACTTCCCATTTTAAAGAGGAAATGATGACAGAGTCAGGGTTTTCCAGATGCTGGGATCTGGCAGCCTCATGCTTATGGGTGAAGACCTTCCCGAGGAGGGGGAGGAGTCAAGGGAGCTACAGAGTGGAACAGTGGACAACTTCTTGGGAGCAACCTCTTGGGAATGGGTTCCCTCCTTTGTTTCACGCAGAGGCCTAAGGTGGGGGTGGGGGCAGCAGAGGGGCTTGGGCTGAAGCAGGAATAATAAAGGGGATAAAGTTCCTTCTGCAACTACTTCCCTGGCCATCAACACTGTCCTCAGCACACATGCTGGGGTCCTCGGTGACAGCAGGAGCTCCCAGGTGAACAGGTGAAAATCAGATTCCCATTCTCCTAGGTGTCACAGCTACCTACAAAGTCTTCACCTGTCCCAGTGGCCCCACCCTGCTGTGTCAGCTTAAATGCTGCCCCTGAAAATTCTCATCTTCAGCTGTTGGAGTTCATTGATCTTAAGAGACATAGATCCACCAGGGTTACATCAAATAACAACTACACTTAACTGGGTACTGACTGAGTTCCCGGCACAGTTCTAAGCATTAAACATGTATTGATTCATTTAATCCTCACATACACCCTGTAAGTTGGTTACTCTTATATCCTTCATTTTATGTATGAGAAAATCAGTCATAGAAAGGTTTAGTACTTACCCAATGTCACACCACTAGCAACTAAATTCACTGAGGTGAGAACAAGCAGGAAATTAAACTTGGCCAGAAGATGAAGGCTGAAACCAGGACCTGAAGTTGCCACTGGCTCTTGGTTTCCTCTGGCCACCTCTGCTTCTCTTTTCCTCCTTTGTCCTTCTGCTTGTGTCTGACCAAATATAGCTACTCCGAACCCCAGTCCACAGGGGTTTCTCATTCAGGTGCCCAACAGCTCCTAACTTCTTCCTAATTCATGGAATGGAGAATCTGGAGAGAGTCAGTGGTAAGCTAATAAATGTTTAGCAGCTGGCTCTTTGAAGAAAATGAAATCCCGAATCTGTAGCCTTTGCGTTTCCACAGTGCAAATCCCACCATGGCTGATTTCACTTACTTAATGCAGTTAGAAAGAAGTGTGCACAATCCACCCTCATGAACCTGGACAGCGGGTCCTTAGTGTTGTTTTGTTCAACGTTGTTTCATTAGAACGATGAGATACCATGGGAACTTAACTCTTGTTTATATCCATTAGCCCACGGTAAAACTGGTTTTATGTTGTTTTGCTTACAGTCACAGAACCTATCGCGACATGAGGTACACACCACTGGCACCATTGGTACCACTGGTCTAAGGATCAAGCCACTTAGTCAGGTGTCCACCCCTGGCCAATCAGCTGTGGCTGGGATAGGATCATGTGACATGAATGTCTGCCGGAGTCCATCACCGCACAGCAGGCTGTGGGAAGTCAATTTCAGATGAAGCCTGTGAAATTACTTAAAACATGTTCTCAGCTACTCCAATCCATTCCCCCTTCTGATGGTAACACCTTCTGGTTTCCTCCTGGGGAGATGTACTTCAGATGGGGGTTTCACCCTCTGCTCCTGGCTTAGAGTAGGGGCTCTAGGCCTAAGCCAATCAAGTACAGACTTTCTGGTCACAGTGACTGATTTAGGGATAATACCTAACCTAGTTCAAACCAGAAAGACCCAATTAGACTTTTGCTGGGGCTTCTGGGAGAGGCAGAGGCTTGACTGCTGGGAAGTGGGGGGCTGTGAAGCTGGAGCGACTGACTCCACAGGAGCCCAAGAATGAAGCTGATTCTGAGAAAAAAGCCAAGTGCAGAGCTAGAGACACCTCGATGAACCCAGAAGCTGTCCTGACTCTTGCAATGTCCTATTACGTAAGCCAATAAACCCGTTTGCATTGGACTTTCCATCCCTTGCAGCCAAATCTCCATGTACAAGGACTATAAGGACTCAAAGACCGACTTCCTGATGGTGAGCTCCACAGTGGCTCAGGGCCAGGTCACTTCTCTCCCACGATGTCTAGCACAGGGCCACCTGGATAAACTTCAGGGGAATTAATTCCAGCATTTCCCTCATACACAATCAAAACCTTGACCCCAAAGGGACGTACCTATGTGAAAGAGACCTCTTGGTCCCCTCAATCACTGGAACGGCTTCCACAAATCAGGGTTCTCATGGACCCCCAAGAGGCGTGGGGTAACCAGATGTGGCTGCCCCTCTGGGAAAAGGGGCAGTGAATCTCATTGCTGGACCCTGTGCAACTAAAAAGGCTTCAGCACTAGACAAACCTGGGTTAAATTTATGTCCCTGCCACTTAATTGCGCATGATTCTCAGCAAAAAAAACCTCTTGGTTTGCTGCCAACTTTGTAAGGGGTTGTGACGTCATCAACACCAGGCACTCAGCTGAGCAGCTGGAGTAACTGGCCCACAGTAAGCAGCCATTTCCCTTTTTGCCCAAGTCTGGGGGGCGGGGGAGGGGAGAGGAGCAGTGGAAAGCCCCCCAACCCCGCCCTCGCACAGAGCACGCCACACACCACCGCCACCCGGGTGCAGGTACAGTTTATTCTTCACAACAGAGAAATACAAAGAGCAGAGGGTTTGGAATTCCTTTGTGTCTTGCCCCCTTTAGTGTTTTCCCCCACATTTGATTTTTATTTTGCTCCTCACCCCTTTTCTTAAATATAATGCAACTTTCTTTTCTGAAGCATTGAGGGGCACCTGCCCTTACCTCCCTGCCACCAAGATGCAGACTGAGAAGCCAACAGACTGTTTTCTCTTTTTTAATAAGGTAACTAGTTCTAAATACGGTGGCCTGGAGGTCCCATAGAAAAAAGCAAAGGTGTTAACAGTATGTATAACAGCGTATTTACAGGGTAGTAACATGCGGACGAAAAGCTACAATACTGAGTATCAGACGACGCAAGTCAAACAAAGGGGTCGGGTGGGGGTGGGGGCAGAGAACCCCGTGGGAAAAGAAACCCCAGGAAACGTTAAACTGGTAAATCAATGGTGAGTTAAGGCTTAAAAAGTGTATAAAAATAACACAGTTAATATTCAAAACGGAACTCCAGATACAGAATATATAGATGAGTTTCTGTCTAGTTTTCTTTCTTTTTTTCCCAGGGGATGGAGGGGGGCTTCTCCGGGCTCTGTACATAGTTCCTATATACACGGACACGCATGGCTTTCAGATTGGGGTGTGTCTGTGAGGGCTGAGGGCAAGGGCTGCTCCTGGGACCCTCCTTTCTGAGGATCCCTTCCCTGCCGAGGAGCCTAGGGCCTGGGCTGGGGATTCTCCCCTCCATGGCAGGGAAGACAACCCCTCCCTGGGTATTGCCCCATCTGGAGGAAATTATGGAGGGGGTCAGAGCTCCAGGCCCACTCCCTCCCCATCCCGCTGCCCACAGTCTGGGATGGTAGGAGAGGTAGCCAATAGGTTTCCTGGCCAGCACCGAGGTAGACTGGGGTGGTCTTCAGGGCAGTGGGGGGTAGGGGTTTGGGGAGGCACAGGTCTTACCCAGCCCACCCCACCCCATTTCTCTGGGCTGGCGCCCAGCCCAGCCCAGCCCAACGCTGCACCCTTTGGTCCTGCAGATCTCCTGGCCCCTCTTGTTTCGCCTCTTGAAGCCTGGGCAGCTTTGGTAGCTGCCGCCTCCCTCTGCTCAGTGCTGCCCAGGGCACAGCTCGAGATTCGAGCTGGGAACCCAGGGTGAGTGGTTCACGTCAGCTGCCTCCTGCCCCCTCCCATCAGGGGCCCCCTTTGCAGTCCAGAAACCCAGGCCTGAGCCTTCTCTCAAGACCTGAGGCTGTGGCAAGAGAAGGTCCCATGCTGCCCTCTGGTTCTCTGTGTCCATCTGTCCAACTCTTAATTTCTCGGTCTTAGCAGCACCAACTTCTTGGCCAATAAATATCTTTTTTTTTTTCAAAACAAAAAAAAAAAAAAACAGTGAAGCAAGTGAAGGGTGGGGGAAAAAAAGAAAACCCAACAGAGCGCTTCAAAGTGCTTTGAGATCATCTTTGGATGCCACCAAACAGTCCAGAATCTTGCAGTTGGCCTGGCCACCCCCGGAGCTGGACTGGGCAGGGTTTCTGCAGCCCAGGCTTTCTGGAAGGTCAGGAAGGTCATGAGAGAGCTCAGCTGTTCCTGGAGGGCCCTGGAGGGAGTCTGGGCCTGGTGCTGCCTAGGTCTGTGTCTGCCAGTGGGCAGGGCAGGGTAGGGCCTCGGGTCGGCTCAGATGAGGGAAATTCGCACCGGGATGCCGGGGGACTCCGTCCTCTGGGGCGAGTGATGGCTCACCAGGTGCTCCACCACCGTGTGTTTGGACATGTGCTTCATCAAGTAGGTCTCCTGTGGGCAGGGGTGAGATTCAGAACATTAAAAATCACCACTGGCAGGGGAGGCAGAAGAGGCTGCAGTTCCCAAAGTGGCCACTGGATGGCTCCTTGGCAGGTGAGCCAGCTAGTGGTGAATAGCTACAGCTCTTCGAGAGCAGATGAGCATTGGCATGATTTCTAGCGATGCTCCACTGCCACCAGGGGTGGGGGCAGGCTCAGTGACCAGAGTCCGAGCCCACAGCATGCTGGTTAGAGAGCCAGCAGGCACCAGGCTCACCCTTCAGCAGTGCCCACCTGGAACTCCCTAGGGCCAGGCAAGCTGCCATTTACCAGCTGGCTGTAGCAAGGTATGCTGGCTGCGCCTCAGCCTGCCTGCCCACTTAAGTATAGCTTCCCCCATCTGGCTGGTGCTCCCAGCGAGGGTGGAGCAGCAGGCCTGGGTTTGAGCCTAGTTCTGGACAAATCGTCTCACCCCTCCAAGCCTGTTTCCTCCTCTGCAAGTAGGAATGGGACAGGAACAATCCAAAAGGTTGCTACGATGATGTGGATAAATTCTTAGCATGCGGTAAGGGTTGAGGGGACTACTTCTTCTCTGGTCTCTGCATTTCATTCCAGGTGGTGGCGGGAGACCAGGCCTCTGCACCTCACACTCCATGCTCCCTCGGGGGGAAGCAAGGCCTGATCTGATTAGTGACTTTGCAAGCATAAACTGGGCATGTTTAGCTCCTCCCTTGACAGTCCCCCTGTCTAAGCCTGACTGGGCATCCAAGAATGGGTGGGTGTAGTCACCTTCAGGCCCACAGGCTGTCACACTAAGCTGCAAAGTGGTGCTCTAGTTCCTGCCTGCCACTTCCTGGCCTCATACTTCAATCTGCTCAGAATCCGGCAGAGGAAGCCCTCAAATGTGGTTGCCAAATCTAAACTAGGAAACTATTCTACGAATAAATTACAAAGGGAAAAAAAGGCAAGGATGGGAAGAACCAATAAAGTAAAAGATATATTAACCCAGTGTACTGTAGATATCTTATTTGGACCTTGATTAAAAAATAAAATTGCAAGTAAATAAAATTATGGCATTCATGAGACAGATGAAAACGTGACTACTGACAGGGTATCTTATGATATTCGGGACTTAACGGCCAATTATTTTAAGGTTTTCATATAAAAGTCTTGTGGATTTGTTCAAAAAAGGAGTGCTTATGTTTAGACGCGGTGAAAATTTTCAGATGAAACAATATGTTAGTTTTACTTCAAAAAATAGGAATATGTCTGAAGCATGAATAGTTAATGGTTCTGGGGGCCGATGGGAACATGAGGGTTCACTATTCTAAAATGTTGCTTTTACGTATTAAAGTAATTTAAAAGTCAATCCATTAAAATGTTAAAAAAAAAAAAAAGAAAGTAATTATTCTTGTTCTATAAAGTCCAGTCAGGCCCAGTTCAGGGTGGGGCCTCAGGCCAGGCGAGAGCTGATCCTCCCTTCCCCCCAGAATTCAGACAGATCCTATCTAAGAACCATGGCCCGTGAATGCTGGCAGCCCCTTCTCTACGAGTGGATGTGTGTAAGAGGGTCAAGAACTTGAGGCTGGGACTGACTGAAGGTCGGCTGAGTGGGGCTCCTAGGGCTGTCTCTAGGGCTCCCACATATCTCCTTAAGGCCCTTGTCCCTGCAGGTTCTGTCCTCGCAGTCTCTCAACTCTCCTCTGCCCTTTGAACTCCAGGGAAGGACAAATGACATATACCCAGCATTCAGCAAGCTATAGCCCTGGCTGGTGCCTGACAGATACTGCCGACCACCCCACCTGCAATCCTTATGCTCCCTCTTCCAGCCAGAGTGACCTCCCATGGATGGCCGGTCCCCTCCCAATGGCTTCCCATTCAACCTGGAAAAATAGCCAAACTCCCTAATAGGCCCACAGCCCCATGTGACCCAATTTTCTTTCAGTTCCTGGAATACGCCATGTTTGTTCTACCTCAGGAGGTGTGCATTCACTGTTCCCCTGCACGGAACAAGCACTGTCTCCCTTCCTTCTCCTCCTCACTTGGCTCAGCATCCTGCAAGGCTTCATCTAAATGTTACTTCCTCAGATGGCCTACCCAGACCTATCTCTTTACCAATTTCATTTTGTCCTCCCTGTGGCTGTCTTTCAAAACATACTTTCCTTCATAGCATTGGTTGTCCATCAGAGGTGATTTCACCCCCCAGGGGACCTTTATCAAAGTCTGGAGGCATTCTTGGGGTGTCGCAACTTAGGGAGGAGGTTACTAGTCAGTAGATGCCAAGGATGTTGCTAAACATCCTATAATGCACAGGAGAGCCCCCCGGCAAAAAGGTATCCTGTCCAAATGTCCACATGGACCGAGGTTGAGAAACCCTCCTTGGAGCAATTACCACAATTTGTCATTACCACAGTTATTTGGGTGGTTACTTGTTTAATATGTCTTCAGCAGTAGACTCTAACCTCCTTGGAGGCCAAGAATATGTCTGATTCATCTTGATTCCCAAGTTCTGGCACAAGTGTTCAGTAAACACTGAATGAATAAATAACTGTGTTAGCTAG
This sequence comes from Pteropus medius, assembly GCF_902729225.1. Lineage (NCBI taxonomy): Eukaryota > Metazoa > Chordata > Mammalia > Chiroptera > Pteropodidae > Pteropus > Pteropus medius. The sequence goes on along the minus strand of NW_024349803.1, from coordinate 1,199,990 downwards.
GGTGGATTAGGCATCAATAGCCCTATGAGTTAAGAACTATCACCTCCATTTTACAGATGAGGAAATTGAGGCTCAGTGATCTCTATTTGGGTATACACTGGGGTCTGTTACCCAGAATATTTACCTAGCCAGAGGCAGACACACAAGTGACTCACCTGGACTCCCTTTTCTGGGTGTTGAAAGGCCCCTTCCTGTTTAGAGAAACTCACACCCAGAGACAGAGGACTAGATGAGTGGACCTTTTCTGGCACTGTTCAGGCCTTTCCTGAGACATGAGGGTGGCTCTGGGCAAGGTCACTGTGCCACCTTGTGGCCATGATGGGGGGTTGCAGCTTTCCCCAGAGTGTAAGGCCCTTCTCCCTCTCTGGCTCTGGAGAGCAGGGTGCCAGGCCCCCTGCCCACTGCCTGGAGTGTTCCAGGGCATGGAGGTAACCACACCTCAGCCTCCAGGCTAAAGGCCACTAGGGGGCTGGGAGCTCAGCCCAGGATGGCCAAAAGAGAACCTGGAAGCGGAAGGCCTGGCTCTGCCGCTCACTGTGATCTTGAGGAGACACCTCCCTTCTCTAGGCCTCAGTTTCCTTGTCTGAAAAATGGGGCAAGTCAGTACAAATCTGAGGAGGGGGAGGAAGAAGCTGAGGCCCAGGGAGAGGAAGGGGCCCCCCCAGGGACACCAGGCACTCACCGAGGTGTAGGCCCGCCCGCACATGCTGCAGCAGTAGGCCTTGGCGTGCTTGATGGCGTGGGCTGAGAGGTGAATCTGCAGGGAGGCGGAGTCCGAGTAGGCCCGGTAGCAGTTGGGACACTTGTAGGGCTTGTCCTTGTTGTGCTGGCGCTGGTGAGACTGTGGGGAGCACAGCAGGGGTGGGGGTCAGGAACCAGCAGGCCTCCCCCAGCGCCAACCCCTTCTTATGCTCCCTTTTCGGGAGGGCAACTGCGCACCTGGCGGGCAGGAGGCAGGCGGCCACTCACCTGGAGGTTGGAGAGCTGAGTGAAAGCCTTTTCGCAGCCAGGATGCGGGCACTTGTAGGGTCTGTCGCCTGTGTGGATTCTGCAATGGGCAGCCCAATGAGGTGGAGTCCCTGACAGGTACCCAGAGGCCAGCTCCAGCCCCCAAGCCCTTGGCTGGCCTGCTTCACACCTCTGGCCCCCAAAGCCTCCCGGGCAGGCTCCACTGCACACACTCTCAAGAGAGTGAGCCCCAAGCCAGAGCTGGGGACTTCAGAGGCCACCTCCTCTCCTTCTTCCTCTGGCCTCCCACTGCCAGTCGGTGACCAGAGGCTCCCTGTTCCACAAGGTCCCTCCACTGGTGCCCTCTCAGCGGCCCGGCCCAGGCCTCCGGCTTGTCGTTGGGGGCTTGTTTTGACTGCATTCTGCCTCACTCTTCTAAAAATCCCACCTGCAGACCACCCATTGAAAAGAGCACGGACTCAGCTTTGCCAGGACCTTCTCTGCCTACCTGTTCCTTTCCCTCAGAAGACACCTCCCTCTGATCGGCCCCCAATTCCTACCCTCTCCCCATGTCGGCACATGTCCATGATGGCTACATGGTCACCCCAGCTACTAAGAGGAGAACCATTTCTCATCTGGCAGCCATGTTGGACTAGGTGGCCCTGAAGCTCAGCCCCTCTGTCCTCTCGTCCCTGGGTTCTCATCCTGGCTCAACCATTATTAGCTGGGCAAATCACTGAGTCTCAGTTTTCCTCATCTGCAAAATGGGTATAAAAATACAGCCCCTCACTGGGCTTTCTGAAGATAGATAATGCATGTAGAAAGGGCTTAACCAAGAATTGGCACAAAGTCAGCACTCAATAAACACTTGCCAGTATCATTATTCATTAACACTTATTATTTCAGGTACCCATGTGCCAAGCACCTAGGTACTTAGAATGTCTCAGTGAACAAAACAGACAAAAACCACCGCCTCGTGGAAACAAACGATCAGCATAAGGTAAGTCAGTCACACGTGGGAGGTAATAAGTGCTAATAAGAACAAGGTGAGGGGATTATGAGTGCCAGGGAGGGAGGGGGTGCAATTTTAAACAGGGTGACCAAGGCAGGGCCTCATCAAGAAGGTGACTTTGGAGCAGTGACTTGAAGGCTGATGGCTGAAGTCTGTGGTGCAGCTTGTTCCTGTCCAACAGCCAGACGAGGATGGGGGTGAATGGAGATGAGGTGCATAAACGGGGCTCAGGAGCCCAGCACAGACGGATGGACAGATGGACAGGAGGCCCTCCCTGCTCTCCACAATGTCACCCAGGCCTTGTCTTTAACCATCTGTTCTACAGAAACCTCTGTGCCAAGCAGGTAGGCAGTAAAATGCCAGCTGAGCCTGAACCTCATTTGCCTAATTCGCCAATGAGCTGGCCACATGGTGTCACCTCTTTCCCTAAGCCCCAGCCCACCTTAGTGACTGGGTTTGCTCTGCCCATCAACAGACTCCAAACAGAGGCCAGGCCTCGTGCTGGATAGGCTTGAATAAGAAACACTCCCTGCCGTCAATAAACCACAACAGATTGCCCACTATCAACCCTGATGGAGTCGAAATTCCTTAGTGCGTCATCCAAGGCCCTTGGCCATGTGGTCCAGCCTCCGCTCCTGGCTCCTATGCACCCTATGGTCTGGTAAGAGAACCATTTCTCATCTGACAACCATGTTTGATTGATGCCCATCACCCTGTGCCTAGTCAAATCCTCAACAGGGAAGGCCACTCCCTGTCTGTCTTCTCAACTAGATGGGGCATCTCAAGGGCAGGGACAGCCCATTCTCAGGCCAAGTGGAGCTGGGCTGGCCCGGTTCTGAGAAACCCTATTCTGTCTGCACATTTCTAGGTGTCACATGTTTGAGGAGAACATCTCAGGTACCTTGTCTCTACACTGGATGGAACTTAAGGGCCATCTAGACCAACTCCGCCTGATGCCAGAGTCTCATTTCATCTCATCCTCATTTCTCTCCAGGGCTGCAGAATTCATTCAGCTAGGGGTCCAGTGTCAGAGGGACCTAAGGGACCCCAGGACATTTTAAACCCCACAATACGCACTGGAGTCCTCACCTCCCACTGCTGCTCAAGTCATGCCTTTCCCCTGACCCAAGGCTCCAGACTCACTAGCCTCCCACCAGCTCCACTAGCATTCCAAGTTCCTTCCTATCTCCAGTCCTTTATCCAGGCTGTTCCCTCTTCCAGGCACACTGTTCCCTCGGCTAAACCCACACTCCTGTTCTCAGTATAAAAATCCCTTGTTCGCGGCAGCTTTCCCTGACCCCCGGCCTAGGCCTGTCCCCTACAGCCCACCCTTCAAGCAGAAGTCTGTGCTGTCACCGTCCAGTCACTGATTTCTTGGCTGCTCCCTGAGAGCAAGAGCTTGTTTGGTCTCACTCACCACCATCAGCCCAGGTCCTGGCACAGGCTCAGCAGAGACTTGGTACATAGTCATCGACTAAAATGAAGGGAACTGAGTTCTTTCTCTCTAAAGTCAGCCATTAACAACAGTAACATGTTCAATGTAATCAGCAACACCCATTCCCCGGGTGTATTTCACAAGTGTTTGTTGACCGACTGATCAATGGTCCTCCAGGGACTTCAGGTCCTTCCCCAGGGACCCAGCCAAGCCCTCTTGACCAGAAAACTCCCCCTCTGGCTGCCTCCCGAAGTGCCCCAGCTGCCTGGCCTCCTGCTTGGACTCCCAGCCTCAGCCTCTCCATTCCTGACCGCCACCACAGCAGCAGCACAGGGATGTGACTTGTCATGGCCTTACCTGGCCTCCTCCACTACCTCCCCTGCCCCAGCATTCAAGGCCTTAGGCTCTGAAGCACTCCCTCCACCCAGCTCCCGCTCCTCAGCCCTGCAGGACACTTACTAACCTCCCCCCAAAATACACGAAGACACATTTCCCAGCAAACTTCTGAGCCTTTGCTCATGCTGTTCCCCCTGCTGAGAACACCCTTCCCCTCTCTCATTAGGACCCTTCAACACCCACCCAGGTGATCTTCTCCAACCTCCACCACGTACTTCTCTCTCGGAGAAGGTTCCATATCCACCGGCCTCTCAGGCTGTGATGGGAGTTCCTTTGGGCAAGAGCCTGCCTCCAACCGCTAATCTGTCCCTGTGTGTGACACCTAGCACTGGGCTAGCTTCAAGGAGCAGCTGCGGAAGTAAGGACCAGACTACCTGATCTCACAGGTAGGATCATTGATAACTGGCCCCAAAACTCTTTAGTCCTTGATTTTCAAGTTAGGACCAAGCCTTCACTGTGGGGCATCATCTCACTGGCGGGGCGGGGGGCGGCAGGGAGGGGGACCCAGCTCTGGCTCTCACACCTGTGGTGATAGAGCTCACCACTGACTCCAGCACAAGGAAGTCGAGCTGAAATGGGTGCCCCTCGACTACCCCGCTACCCACACTGCCTCAGCCCCACCTCCGGGCCCCAAGGACTCGTTCTGCTCTCCTGCCTGGGACTTCCACCACCAGGTGAGCTGACTCTGCAGCCTGACAACCCAGCCCCTCCCTTCCTCTGAGGCATGGGCTATTTCTTGGTTCTCTACGTTCCAATCACACTTCTGCCTCCTCTTAGCAGGTGACTGGCTCTCTGAACCCCAGTTTCCTCATCTCTACAACAGGGATAATAATAAAGATGGTAAGGAATGTAAGGATTAATGACCCATACATAGGATGTTCATAAATTTTCTTGGTGTTAGTTTTTGATACATTCATTTCTACTTAATATAAACAATTTATGAAAAACAAAAGGGAATTTATTCAATGTTTAAATAAAATTATTGAGGATTCATTAGTTATCATTTATCTTTTATTTCTCAAGTAATAAATGGCATGTTATATAGATTGGTTTCGGTCACGTTGTGCTTTGTAACTTAAACAATGGTAGTGACAGTGAAATTTAACCTTCCCTGGTCCTTCATTCTTAACTTGAAGGGTAAGCTTCCCTCTCTGCAGCATTTTCAGATTCGTTATGTCTTATTTATAAACACAATTCACTTTGTCTAGGACATTATGGACACCCTGCATGTAAACACCTATATAGCGCCAGGCACATAGGAGCTTTTTGAAAAAGAATATTTGTTATGAATTTATTACCATTACCATCATCAGACTTGAGAAAACAGAATGACATCTGCCCCTGCCACGATTATTACACATGTACATAACATCACAGTCGGGAGAAGAAAAACAAAGGCAAAGAAACACACTGCAGCCTGAACAAACGAATCCAGAGTTACTCTATCTAGCATGAGATCTTCCCCAAAATTAAACTTTGAGCCCTCTCCTGTACCTAACTAGCTCCCTGACAAAACAATGTTCTCCCTGTTGCATCGTGATATCTGTGAACTTATAATATGTCAACTGCATGAGGCCACTGCTGTTTTTCTACTGTGAACAGACTTGCTACAAAGTTCTGCTTGTTTTCTCTTTAAATGCATATGATATTTACTGGGCTGATCCTTCTGAAGTCTGGATTTTTTAACACTTTGCAAGTCACCTGCTTATCTTTACTTGTGCCTTCCTTGCACAGGTGAAGGTCTGACCAAAATGCTCCAGTGTCACCAGCACCACTAAACTACATTATCTGCAAAATGCTCCCAGGCACATCTTTCTCAACAACCAGGATGACTCTTGGTCAGCCTGTTTCTATCTCCATTTCTATGCCTTGACCAGAGCTGGTTCAGTTTTGGACGTGCCCTTCTTTTATTCCCTTCGTAATTGGCAGCAACACTGGGAAGATGTATTTGATTATACGCCCTGATTGTCAGGTTCTCTATCAAAGGGCAAAAAACAGGAATGGTAGAAAACAAGGAAACTGGAATGTGGTTGTTTCTTTATGTTTGGCTTTTTTTGTTTGTTTGTCTAAAGGATTCTGAGACCTGTGGACATTTGGGACCTACTCCTCTTTGTCACAGGGTTAGGACACACTAGTTTAATTATGCATGCCACTGCCTAATGACTAATAATTTGTCCCTAAATACTAATAGGACCTTCATGTTGCTTGTTTGGTTTCTCACCATTCAGAACTCAAGCCACGCAAAAGAAAAGAAAAAAGAAAAAAAATTTTGCGCCCTCAGGAATGAAGAGCAATCCCTGGGTCAAGGTACATTCTGATGAAATACTCTCCTTCAGGGCCCCTTAATTTTTTATTGCTTGTTTTGTCACAGTCTTAAGTAATATTTTTAAACAAAAGTCTCCTTCTGAAAAAACTAGGTTTCTTAATAATTGTCACTACTTGCTACTGTATTTTCTACTAGACTGATGGGCATATCTTGCTGACTCTGCCAACTTTGTGATATAGTCTTTCTCAAAACCAGAATAATAAAATTACTAAGATATTTTTTACACCCAAGGCTCTTGGAGTCTCCAGATGGCCACTGGGCAACACCAAAGATTTCCTCCTTCGCTTTATAAAAAGAAGGGTGATCCAAACGATTGGGCATGTTTTGTATTCTCCATATATTTAATTAGCCAAACACAAGAGTGAGAGCTGTCCTATGAAGTTTCTAGTAGAAGAAAGTTGGCAAAGCAAAAGAAGAGAAACTCAATCTCCCCGAGTTACTTTTATGAACATAATTATATATAATTTATAAAAATATATATCAATATCATATATAATTATATATGTAATTATATATTATAATATATATTTGTATATTTTTTAAGATGTAAGGAAAAACCCAGCAACTTAATTTCATGTACAGAGACTAGCACAATAAGTATCATCAGAGAAATGTCTTTAAAAAGTTTTTTTTTTTTAGATTTAACTACATTTATCAATTAGTGCCAGTCATAACACACACTTTATGAGATCAATTAAAAGACCCTGAAGGTGGGTCGATGCCCTTGCTGCTTATAGTACTTTCTTAATCTGAAGACTCCATTCTCCTCTGTTCTGATATTGTTGACTGTTATAACAAGCAGACCAGAGTCATTCAGTCTTATCAACAGGTCTGATTTCCCCCCTCACACTTCCCTACAGGCCTTTGCTTCAAGCTGCAGTCAGAAACTAAGTCTTCCGAAGGAAACACAGCCTCAGTAGAGGACCGTACCACATGCACTTGACTGTTTAGACTTCAGGGAATGGACAAATGGGCACAGGCTTCCAAGCTGACATCATCGCCACAGCCAGACACAGCCCAAGGTCAAGACAGGATCTAAGAGTCTTTAGGCCAGAAGTAGACAACTGTGCAAAGCAGACTAACTACCCGTGATCAGCAGAACAGAAATTACAACCTAGGATTGGATGGAAGTGATTTAATTGTAGTTAATATTCTATTTTCTAAAAGACATATAAGAGAACTCTTTTTTTGCTTTTCTAAATCTCTAATCCTCAACTTAGGAGGCTATATTTGTACAAACTGCAATAAAACATTCCTTAAATGGTGCCTTGTTCCAACTAACCCTTCAGAATTCTGGAGGGGAAATACTATGAAAATTTAGATATAAATTAATGAATTATCAAGGAAATTTTAAAATAATACTTCTGTTGAAAACAACAGATGTGACTGACCTTGTCTCCGACATTACTCAGAGCAACTGCTAAACAATATTCAAAATGTCTTCACTGAAGACTCTTCTTTTCATGATCATTACCAGTTCTGTAAGGAGTTTCAGTATGAATCTGTCCTTCCTAATGGGATATAATTGGATAAATCAAATTTGTAACCATGACTATGCCAGAGATGCCACATTTAAGGACAAATTTCATTTAATTAGGCATAACAAGCCTGACAGTAAAAAACAAGGACTGTACCCAACATGTGAGAATGTGGCCTCCCCAGGCCGCCAGACACTAGGCCAGGTTTGCTCCGTGGCTGTGGAATCGCAGCCTTTGAAGCTGTAGCAAAGTCATTCCTGCTACCCCAGAGACTGGGGTTCTCCAACAAGAAGGTACCCTACCATTTTTAGGTTGTAGAGACAAACCTGACAGAGGTAAACTGAATGGTTCTAGGTTCCTGATCTTAGATAGAAGAAAACTTTACATACGTGCACACATACACACAGGTTAAAATTATGACCCAGGGGCTTTACAGGGTCTCTTGACAGAAGATGACTCTCAAACCTTAGGATCGTGTGCTCTAATTTTCATAAACATCCAACTAAGAGGACTTGATTAATCAATACCTCGTTACATACGCCTCGATGTACATAAAACTGGCCAAACTTCAAAAAATCAAAGTAATGCCAAACATCAGAAAATTGCTGGAACAAACTTATGGGGTCAAATCCATGGCTTAGGAGACATGGGAACAAGAAAAACAGACTGATGCCTTGTCTTGCTGCCATTTGTTTCTCACTATCCAACTTACATATCATGCCCCAAAGTCCGAGAAACAGACAGACAAAACATGTTGCACCCTGGGATAAAGCATACAAAGACAGTAGAGATAAATAATGACAAAAAGACAAATAAAAAAGTCTTCTGAAGGCAACATCGGCCTAACATCCGTCCCCAAAATGGAGAAAACCTTGAGCACTTTCTGTAAGTTACAAACTCCACAGCAAAAACAATTTTATCCCTGACTTTTACAATGCTGATACTGGCAAACACATAGCAATGCTTACAGATAGGATAGTCGTCCCAGGAGAAAAATGCCGTGTTTTTTCCTCCTCTGAAGAGATGAACTGCGATCCTGGTAACCATTTATTTGTTTCTTTAAATCCCTATGGTATTTTTATTTGGTGGGCTAGTCTTTCTGATTTCTGTATTCCCCACAAAAACTTTTCTTTCCTTAAAGCATTTATATCTCTGAGTCTCTCGTTCACACACTGGACCAGACCATAAGCCCCACAAAGGCAGGAGTTTTTGTCTGTTTTGTTCATTGCTGTATTCCCAGTACCCAGAATCGCATTTGGTTTATAGAAGCAGCTCTGTAATTATTTGTTAAATGGATGAATTGTATGCCCTATAAAAAGCCAGTTCTATCTATTCCACAAATATTGAACAAATACCTAGATGCCTATGGTACACAATGGGGATGTGGAAATGGAGGAGACCAAGTCCTGGCCTTCAAGAGGTCCCAATATATTGGGGGTGGTGGGCAAATAAGCAGGCAAGGACAAGACAGCCTACCACTTCTGTGATGGGGACCACAAGGCCTGTGGAACCAGCTCAGGGGGCCAGGGAGGACTTCTTGGAGGAAGCTGGACTGAGAGATGGATAGGAGAGGGCCAGAGAAACAGGGTAGATGGAGAGGGTGTTTCAGGTAAAGGACACAGCATGTTCAAAGACCTGCAGATGAGAAACAGTGGGAAGGGTGGTGCAGTAGTGAGAGCTGAGGCTGGTGAGGTCCACGAAGGCCATATCATAAAAGGCCTCAAATGCCAAGCAAAGGAATTTGGGCTTGACCCTGAGGGCAATGAGCATCTACAGAAGGTTCTCGCCCCTCCTTGCACCAGGCCCATGCACAGGCCCAGGTGCTGAGCTGAAAGGGGCTACAGGACGGCAATGCCAGGCAGGCCACTCACCTGGTGTGCTGCTGGAGGTGGGAGAGCTGTCGGAAGGACTTATCACAGTAGGAGCAGTGGTAGGGCTTGACGCCCAGGTGGATGCGCAGGTGCTGGGCCAGGTAGGAGGCGTTGGCAAAGGACTTGGAGCAGTGCGGGCACTTGTGGGGCTTGGCCTCTGTGTGCGACTTGGAGTGGATCTGCATCTCGGACTTGGTGAAAAAGGTCAGCGGGCATACCTTACACCTGTGGGGCAAGAGGCAGGTTCATACCTGGGAGGATCCCTGCACCCCCTGCCCGTACAGCTCAGGGGATGCCTTCTGCATCAAAGAGACCGTGACCTGTGACAGAGATGTCCATGAGGAGTCCCAGGGACACAGGCCCACCTGAGAAAGACAGGGGGCAGGTTCCCGGCCTGGACAACTTCCAATCTGGAGGAGAAAGCTCTTCCACCCGGGGCCACATTTCCAGTAGCCTAGGGAGCAGGTTCACACCTCACAGGGAAGAGGCTCCTTGACCCTGGTGAAGGGTCACACAGAGCCACACCCCACACTTCCGGGGGAGGGGCTCTGACACCAGGAGTAAGTAGTTTTCAACCAGGCTGCACCTTAGAATCATTGGGGGAGCTCTCAAGAAAGGCTGACACCTGGCCCTCACATCCCCCCTAACAAATTAAATCAGAATTTTTGGAGGTGTCTCCCTGGTATTGGCATTTTTTCAATGCTCCCCAGGTGATTCTAATGTTCAGGGTTGAGCACACTGTTCGAAGGGAGAAAGGAAAGGGATTCCAATGACCCCAGGCTGTGGTGGGGCAGCCCTCAGCCCCACACCCCCTCTAAAGGGATGTCAGCTTGTCAGCAGACCCCACTCCCCGGTCCTTAGCCCCCACCCTCAGCCCCTGGGACCCCTCTTTCCAGCCTCCACTGCTGGGCTCCTGGGAGCAGCCCTTGATGCAAGCCTCTGCCCTAAGCCCACCTGGACCCCCTCCCGCTGAGACCCCCACCTGTATGTCTTGCCCTCCTTGGCAGTCTCGCCGGAGGCCAGGATGGGGTAGGGTACTACGAGGACAGGTGGGCCCCCTGGGTTCTCCGCCTTGATCTTTTTGCGGCCGCGCTCGGACTTGGGGGGGCCAAGCAGGCCGTGGCCCTGGATTGTCTTGATGGAGTCCAGGAGGGGGGGGCTGGTGATCCCTGAGATGAGGGTGGGGGACGAGGCGATGAGGCGGCTCTGGCTGGTGGTGGTGGGTGTGGACGGGGTGCTGGTACCCGTGCCTGCGCTGGACTCGGATGTGCTCACAGCCGGGGTCCGGGAGGAGAGCCCCAGACCTGCGAAGACATGGGGGTGGGGCAGCTGCAGAGGCCAGCGCAGCACCAGCCACCCAGCTGTGTGACTCTGGCAGGTTATCTGCCTTTCTGAGCCTCCCCTTCCCTTTGTGAATTCCCCAGGGGTAACGGAATGAGAGCTTGTGTTTGTATCAGATGCCCCAGATACCTAAGGACTAAAGAGTTTGATAACAGGCACTTCAGAAATAATTCAAACCACAGAAAAAAACTGAGGCACAAAGATGTTCACCACTGTATGATTTATAATAGCAAAAGTTAGAGGCAACCAAAATACGCCATATTAGGGAAAGATTCAATGAATTGCAATCAATCTCTTCTGCTGAACATTAACTGCCCATTAAAAAGGTTATGTTTGTAAAAAAATTTTTAAGGCATATGTATGCACAGAAAAAGTAAGTAGGGGAAGAAGATGTACCGAAATGTAATACAGATGGTAGAATTAGGAGTAATTAAAAAAAATTTTTTTTGGTTTAACTGTACTTTCTGATTGACAGAAAACTTTTTTTTTTACTTCTGTAATAAAAGTTACTCTTAAAAATAAGGGAACTAGAAACATTTACAATATCAGGTTAAGGAGACAAAAAGATGAAAATGGTATCTATCATGTGGTGAAAACTATGCTTTTTAAAAAAAGAAAACGAAATTCTGCGCATTGAAAAAGACAATATCCAGAGTTGGCACAGGTACGTTTTGAGGCACGCATGCTGGTGAGAGTGTGCATTGTCAACTTTAACGGAGAGCTGTACGGCAATAACTATTAAAATGTTAAATGTACATAACTTCTGACCAAGCAAGTCTACTTCTAGAAATCACCCTAAAGAAATATTTGCCCACGAACACAAAGACTGTGTACATGGACCTTCCATACAAAATGGTGGTCAGACAAAACTGGACACAACCCGTTTGTTCTCAGTAGGGGCTGTATAAAGAGATGAGGTCCATCCTTATTATGGAGGACTGGACAGCCATGACATGACACAGAGAGAAAGCCAAAATGTGCTGTGGGGCGAAAAAGCAAATCACAGACAATACGAATGACCTAACTATTTCTTAAAAACACACACCCAAACTACATGGGTGTGTATGTATATGGAGACAACATAGTGTGTGTAAGTGCACAGAAATGGATCTGAGAAGAGACAAACCAAAACTACCTTGTGTATAAAATGTGGTTCTCTCCAGGGAAGAAAAAATTATTGGGAAGGGAGATTTTTAGACTTTGTCTATCCGATTCTATATTACTTAAATTTTTTACCTGATAAATTCATCTACTTTTTACATCTGTGATTAAGGGGAAATTACAGAGAAAACACAAGAAAATGCTAACAATAGTAGGACTAGGACTAATTTTTTTCCTTTCAACTTGTCTGCCATTTCTAAATTTTCTATAATGACTGTACACCTTTATCGTGAAAAATGCACTGAACAGGTTTATGATAGCATGGAGAGTAGGAAAAGCGAGTTAAAGTCATGGGTACAGCCTTACCACAAGCTCAGCAAAATGCACACGTACATTAAAAAAACAAACAAAAAAGATGAAAAAGGAAGGAAATAGACCAAAAGGCTCTCTAAACTGCTGGGTTAGGAGCTGGGGACTATGAGTGATTTTTTTTTCTTAGTTTCTCTTTTTTCCAAATTTCCCTTAATATGCCTATATTACTTTTTTAATATTACTTTTATAATGAAAAAACAAATTTAATAAAATCATAATAACGAGGGAATGTGCAGAGTTGTGGCTGGAGCCTGGGGGAGGTTCACCCAGCACCGTAATTCTTAGGCGTCTCTGAAAGGAGAAAGGAGGGGCAAGAGAGGCAGGGGTGAGCCAGGCGAGGAACAAAGGCCCAGCCACAGTAGCCTCCAGGCTCTGAGGTGGGTATCAGGCATCCCCAGCCCTGTGACACCTCACCGGGAAGTCCCCCTGGCACCCCAGCTTCAACTTATAAGACTGAGCTTATGACCCCCCTACCTCTCCTCCTGTGGTTCCATCTCATTGGCAGTACCTGAGTCTCCCTCAACGCACCCCTCCTCACACCTCCAGTCTAGCACCCCGCCCTATCCATTCTTCTCGACGTAACTCAGCTCTGTCCACTTCTCTCCATCCATCCCCATTGCCTCGCCTAGGCCACCATCCTCTCCTACAGATCTCCCTGCCTCCATGCCTGTCTCCCACGAAGCCAGTTCCCACCTTGTGCCCAGACCCAGTTTTCTGACCCAAACCTGAGTATTTTCCTTCCTTTCTTAAAAACCTTCCATGGCTCCCACTGCCCAAGGGTAAAGTCCAAAATGGGCAGCATGGCCCACAGGGCCCTTCCCAGTCTGGTGCGTGCTTCCTCTCCAGCCTCAGAACTGGGGAGAACGAAAGAGTTAGCATGTGGGCTCTGGAACCACAGTGCCTGCCTCTGCCTTTTCCTGGCTATGAAACTGTGCCTCAGTTTCCTCATCTGTCAAACAAAGACATTAAAGTGAACGCACAAAACTGCTGTTTTTGTTAAGTCAAAAACGGTCTACTGCTCAACCTAATACTAGTAGTACCAACCACATAGCATGGCTGAGAGGAATAAAATGAATCCTGGCAAACTTATACAGGAGCTCAGCTGGAGTTAGCTGTCATGTGACTATCACCATCTTCTACTTCCCCCGCCCCGACTGTCCTACTCCTGCTTTCTACACACACTCTACACGTGCTGGTTCTTCTTGCTGCTCCATTTCCCTAGTTAACTGCCAACCTTTCCTCCCATATCGGCTCCTCCAAGGAAATCTTCCCTTGTGTCTCTCCGCCCCCAAGTCTGATCAGGGTTCTTCTCCGGATTCCTGAAGTTCTCTACGTTTACCTAACTTCCCTGAGGAGCCCCTGGTGGGCCCACCCCTCGTCCTGTCGATTTAGTGGGATGGGTCCTCCCAGTACAGGGTTGGAGCACATCTAGTGGCTGTGGCTAGACGGACTGGCCCCACCACCAGAGATCCCCCGCAGGCCCCGCCCACCCCGCCCTCACCAAGCCACGTGCCATCCTCGCCACGCCCCCCACCCAGGCAGGTCTCCGCCCCTCCCACCGCGGCCCCATGGTACCTGTGACCGTGCTGGTGGCCGGCCGCGCGTGCAGCGCCACGTCGGGCTGCGGCACTGCCTGCGGGTGCAGCCCCGGCACCTGCTGCAGCTTGGGCAGCGACATGACCGCCTGGCTGCTCTCGGCCGGCGCCGGCGGCACCAACAGCGGCTGCTGCGATGAGGCCGACGTGGGCGGCAGGTGAGGTGGCCGGATCTTCTCCGCCATCAGCTGCTCCTTGATCTTGTTAATCAGGACCAGGTTGTCCAGCTGCGAATGAGCCAGAGAGGAGAGAGACTGAGGGGGCTTGGGCCAGGCCTAGTCCCTTCCCTGCCCAGAAGCCGCAGACAAGCCCCGGGCAAAGCAAATCAGCTCCAAGGGGGGAGGGTGGCCGGAGGGACAACGCTCAGTCTTACCTGGCTAGGCATGGTGGGAGGAGGGGGCCAGAAGTAGGGGTTGTTAAATCGAGGCTCGGCCATCCTGTGGGGAGAGAGAGACTGTCACAGGGAAGAGGGCCTTCCCCACCAGCTAGGAGCTCCCAACGGCTGCTGCCACCAAGTCTGGGATAGTGTGTGGGATCCCTGCCCCTGTGAAGCCCTCACCCCGCAGCAGAGCAGGCCTCCTCCCAGGGCCAGGGAACATCTCCAGGCTGAAAAGTCTGGAATTCAACATCTCTCTCAGTGGGCCTGGAGGACAAAGGTCACATCCAGACCACAGAGCTCTCAGCACCCCCGACTCCCATCACCTGGAAACTCGGAGACCAATCTCCATTCCCTGGAAGGGCCCCAAAGACTCATGAATTCTGCACAGGAGTGTACTCCCACCCCACCCCATCCATAGACAAACTGAGAAGTCCTGGAGCAACTTTGTAAATGGCCACAGAGCAGAGCCAACTGCCCATCCTGGATCTCTGCCCTTCTTACCAATGATCTCTCTAGTGCAGACATCCTGTCAGAGTATGGGGGGCATTAGGACCTCAGTTGTCAGATATAGCCTTTCTGAAGGGCAATTTGGCAGGATGACTTACAAAGACCCAAATGATTACTGGCCTTTGACCCAAGAAATTGTACCTCTGGAAAGTTATCTTTAAGAAACAACCACGACCAACCGTAAGCAACATTTTACCTACAAGAATGTGTCAGAACACTGTGCTTAAGAAGGGGGTTGAAGAGGCCTGAGTCTGGGGCAGTTTGGAGCTCTTCAGTAGAAGTGACAATCTGTCTGGTGGCCCTCATCTCACAAGTTCCATGGTAAGCCTGTGCACTTAGAAGGCCTTTTCAACCTGGGAAGCACGGAGGATGCGCCTTCAGAGTTATTTAAGTTTTCCGCAGGGTTCCAGTCTTCCTGCACCCCTGGAGTAAGTCAAGATGTGGTTTACAGGGATCTTGTGGGCAGGGGGAGTCTATTAAGTCTTGCTTCCTATCCAATTTCTATCATTCATTGCTCTCTTACAGAAATTAATAACTAAATATCTAACTGGTATTGTTGCTTAAATGAAATCATTTATTTTGACAGTCAAGACCAAAATGAAGTGTCTTCAATCTCTTTTCCTGGTCCTACGAGCCTGAGAAGCCCCTACTGGACTTGCAGGCAGAGGGTTTCAGGGGATTAGGATATAATCTAATCTCAACACTTTAAGATCTTTTATATGAATTATCTTGTGATCTTTACCTGAGAAGTAGGCACAGAAAGTATTTTAACTCCATATTATAGGTGAAGAAACTGAGGCTTGAAGAGACCTGCCAAAGACCACAGGGCTACTAGGCTTCCAGAGTCAAGATTAGAAATCTGATATGCGCAAGCTGGTTCCTCTGGGAAATTTGCTTTGCAAACCCTCATCCTCAGTTGAGCAAATATCTATATGCAAATGACAATACCTATAATGCAAAATCCTTGCCTCTCACTTCCAGCCTGGGGATCAGAGCATCTTATTCTAGGGTGGCCAGGGGCAGCCTATGCCCTCTGAGAGCCCTCCTGCTCCCACCACCCACAAACACCAAGCTGCCCTTCCCTCTACCATCCTTCACAGCCCCACACAAGAAGCACTTCCTGGGATTTCTTTCTCAGATTTCTTTAACAGTGAGGAGGCTGCCATTTACCAGGTGCCTATCTTGTGCCAGGCACACTGACACTGAAAGGCAGGTGTCGTCATCTGCATCTTACAACTGAGGGAACTGAAGTTCAACGTGAAGTGGAGTGACTTGGTCAGGGTCACACAGCAAGTAAGCAGACAGCTGAGATTCCCACTCTACACTCTGTGACTCCAAAGTCCAGCTCATCAGTCCCTGGGCTGTTCAGGCCCAGAAGTTATTAATAACATGAGTTATTAATGAATGAATTAATAACATGAGTTATTACAGAATGAATAAATAAAGGAATAATAATCGGAATTATTTTAAAGACTACCCCCACACAATTATCTAGCACTGCTGACAGTTTACAAAGCTCTTCCGTACCTCCCGGCATTCTCGCCAGAGCCCGGAAAGCAGGAAAAAATTTTCACCCCCATTTCACAGAGGAAGAAACTAGGGCACCAGAAGGGAAGCACTTTGCTCCATGCCACACAGGTGGGGAAACAGGAGGGAGTGCTGTGCTATAATGTTGGGCCTCAGGTCTCTGAGTTTCCTCATCTGTAAAATGGGGTGATACGTCCTGGCCCAGGACTCTGCCCACTGCACCCAGCTGTTCCTCAGATAGTTCTGCAGGAGCTGTCCTCTCCTCCTCTTCAGTTCAATGCCAAGTTCAGGCTTTCCAAAGCCCTACCCTGGTTAACAAAGGTATGGGGAACACAGTGGCTTGCCTAGGGTCTCATAGCTGCAATAGAGCATCTTCTCTGACATTTATCAGGCCCCTGGCCAGGCAGGGACCACCCCTTACCCTGGTTGGGGAAACAGGCCCACAAAAGGGAAGAGTCTATCTGGGATCACTTAATCTGATTTGTACAGCTTCTGCCTAATGTCTGTATCCTTCTCTAGCTCATCTCAAATAATTTAATCAGTTAGGTACCCTGGCCCTGGTGTACACCTATTGCGTGTCAGATGCAGGGAAAGCGGGCAAGGGGGAAGACTTGCTGAACTCCTATTGAGTGTGAGGCACACCATTAGGTGTGCACCAAGAATATCTTATATGCGTCCTCCAACAGGTCTGGAGGTGGTGTGTACCATGCAACCCCAGGACCTGCATGATATGGGGGAGCCATAGCAAGGGGGATGGGCGGGGGTAAGGTGGACAGGGCCAGACTAAGTTGCTCACACCTTGTCTGGAGAGGAGATGTGTGTTTAGGACAGGTAGATGATGCAGAGGGCATTCCTGGCAGAGACAACAGTTTGAGCAGAGGCATTGAGGTGTGACAGCACAAGGCAGGGTGGGGACAATAAGCAGCCACCCACCAGCACCAAAGAGCTGGAGAGTGGTGAGGGGGTGAGAGACAAAGGCCAGTCCACGGGGCCTTGAATGCCATGCTAAGGTTTTGAGATGGAATGCTGGTGGCAAGAAGGCATCAGTCAGGCAGTGTGCTGGGCCAGGGGAACAAAGAAGCTAAGTGGACCAAGGGCAGAGGGAAAGGCCTGAGGACAGTGTCTGGGGCAGAGGAGACCGGATGGGCCGGGACTGAGTATCCATGCCCAGATGGACAGAGGAGACACACTGGTGACTGGGCTTCAAACCCCAGAGAGAGAAGCCCAGATTCTGTGCTGTGATCCCTGAGACCCACAGCCCTGATCCTTGCAGTGGACAAGCAAGCTGTCGTTTTGTTTTGCTCTAAAAGAGGAAAAAATTGGGATGGATGGATGAACGAAACACCCCGTAGAGTTGCCTCTGAAAACAGCACCCTGATGGAAGCTGGCCCATCCACCCATGCATCCATCTGTCTTTCAATCCATCTATCCATTCACTCTAGATACACCTTATGGGTCAAACAGGGGTCCAGTGCTGGGGAACCTGGGGTAAACGAAGAGCCCTGCCCTCTGGGAGCCCCAAGCTAAGTGGAGGAAGCAGACAAGTGACCTACAAGCTTCTGCAAAAAAGAACTTTCACCTATGAAATCTACTACGTGCCACCAAGGACCTCCACATGGTCAAAGTCAACGGGGCACCTTCCAGTCCTATCCTCCATGGCCTCCCTGCCACCTAGGCCCTTTGGGGAGATATATGTGCCATGACCCCTAGGTCCCTCATCTTCTCAGTCTCTTTCACAGCTTCCCCTATCCCAAGGCTGGGCTCCTCGGGTTAGGGCAGGCGCTTCCTCTCTCCCACTGGCCACAGTTCCTGGGTGGCCCATCTACCCTAGGCCTTTAAATACCAACCAATCTCCAAGTCTCTGTCTGCTGCAGCCAAGGCCTCTCCCTGGAGCCCCAGGCCTGGCTTTCCAGCTGCCTCACTAACATGTTCCTCTGGCTGTCTCGTGGGCTGCTCAGGCCCAGCAGCTCTAAGCTGGACTTGGTCTTCTCCTAAGACATCCCGACTCCAGGTGGGCATCCCCATCTGCCCAGATGCTCTTGCCACAGACACACGTTGATCCACAACACATCCCCTCCCACCGCTCTCGGCTCAGATCCAC
Source organism: Pteropus medius (assembly GCF_902729225.1). NCBI lineage: Eukaryota > Metazoa > Chordata > Mammalia > Chiroptera > Pteropodidae > Pteropus > Pteropus medius. Next base: position 1,181,601 of record NW_024349803.1, on the reverse strand, counting down.
CACCAGCCACGTCCTCAGGACTCCCACTCCTGTCCACAAGTCCTAGCTACAGTTACCTCACCTGGCCTATGGAACAGCCTGCTTTGCTTGGAGCCCAAAGCACCTGGATTCAAATCTTGGCTCCAACTCATCAGCTGTGTGATCTTGGGCAAGTCACTTACTCCTGCCCCCCAAATAAGGGATGAGCAGCCCAGAGCCAGGGACCTGACCCAGGGTGGAAAGAAAGGATCAGGGAGGACTTCCCAGGGGAGGTGATGCCTGCTTTGGGTCTTAAAGGATGAGTGAGAGTTAGCCTGGCAAAAAAGGAGTGGGAAGCATTCCTGATAGAAGACCCAGAGGAGAGAAGCAGCACAGCATGTGAAGGGAGCTAAGCATTCCAGTGTAGACTGGGAGCCATCGGCCAGCGCTAGACCCAGAAGGTTGATTCCTGAATCCTAGTCTTGGAGTCTGGATTTGAAGCAGTGAGTGATAGGATGCAATCTGTGATTTAGAAAGACCCCTGACCGCTGAGTGTAGACAGGACTGGAGAGGCCAAAAGTGGAGGCTGTGGGAGGACATCTATTAGGAAGCCCCTAGGGAATGGAGGTGAGAGGCAGAGACAGCACCTGGGCCAGGCAGGAGAGGGGTCAAGGAGGCCTGGCTATTTAGTTAGAGCTGGAGGCCAAGGAGGCGTGCAAGATGCCCCAGTGCTGTGGCCTGGGAGGTCCTCTGGATATCAACATGGACAAACATGGCCACAAGAACATGCAGACAAACAGCACCAAACTCAGACACACATGACACACAGACTGTAGATGGAGATACATGGATAGATGGGGACACAGCAACTCCCATGAGCAGGAACCCACAGCCACCACAGCATGGAGTCACAGGTGGATGCTGTTAAAGTGGGTGAGCATGCACGGCCCTCCGTACAGACCCAGAGGGAGGCAGTAAGGGGTGCTCAGGGAAGCTGGGATGAACACAATGGCTTAAACCCCCAAAGAACAAACCCCTCATTGACAGATTTCAACCTGGAATCACAGGCTGCTTACCTAGAGTGTCCTTTCCCACTTGGTGAACTTCTACTCATCCTTCAAGACCCAGCTCAAGTGTTCCCTCTTCTACGGAGCTTTCCCTGAACCCCCAGTCAGTCACTTCCTCTGTGTTCCCAACAGCACCTTGTATATGAGAATAACAATAACAATAATAATAATAAAAAAATGGCAGCTACCATTGATTTCAACAATTATTATGTGCCAGGCACTGTGCTATGTCATGTGTCATGTCACTGAATCTTTCCAATGACCTTGTGAAATTTGCATTTAACAGAAAAGGAAACAGCAGCTCAGAGAAGTTGACCAACTTGCCCAAGACACACAGCTAGCAAGTGATGGAGTTAGGACACCACCTGGCACTATGGGGCCAATCATACCTTGATGCTTCCCTGGGTGACTTCCCCATCAGATTATGAGCACTTCTCAGGTAGGGCTGGTGCTCGTTCACCTCTGCTATTCTAGCATCTAGCCCAAGGGGGTCTCAGATACTCTCTGTTGTATGAAAAAGTACAATAATATTGACTACCTTTTCTTGAGCATTTACAATGGGCCAGGAACTGTATAAGGGCATTTTATAGCCATTATTTTACTGTTGCAATAGACCCATTATATATAAGGAAACCAAGGTCTAGAGAAGTAACTTGTCTGAGGTCACAGAACCCACTCTGTATTTGAAACTAGGTCTGTCCATCACCCTGTCCCAGGAGGGTAGCCTCTGAGGACAGTCTAGCAAGCTGTCCCAAAGGGGCACTGGGGGAGGAACACTACAGAAGGGGTACACCAGGTGCCAAGCAGGCTCTGCCACCTGGGGAGATTGAGGCCTAGACAAACAGACACAAAGACAATGGGCAGCCCAAGGTGGAATGTGACTAGCCTTGCCCAGCGCAGGGCAGGGGGATGTGGTTAAGTAACTTATGTCCCATCACCATTCCTAGCCCATCCCACAGACATTACAAAATGAGATGTGCCCAGGCCCGTGGCCACAAAGCAAATGGGAGGAAGCAGGACTCAAAACTGTCCGGACACTATGATTACAAGGAGGCAAAAATAAAAACCTGCGTCAGAAAAAGCAAGCGGCAGGGAACCACGCCCAGAGGGAGGCTGGGAGTGCTGGGGGAGGCGGCTGGAGCTGATCTGGTTTTTCGTCTTTGTTTCTCTGATTTCCAGATTCTCTGTAATGTCGTTCAGTTGTTTTTATAATCAAAACAATAAACTTAGTCTTAAAAAAAAAAAAAGAAAGAAATGAGAGAGAGAGAGGAAGAGAAGGAGGCAGGGAGGAAAGGAGGGGAGGGAGAGAGGTTGGTAAAGGGGTGTGGATGGGGAAGGAATAAATGGAGGGTCTGGAGGCATGAAGGAGCAGGGGGAGGTCAAGGTCAGCTAGTGGTGGGCACTCAATGGACCGCTGCATGCCGGGCCCCACAGAGTCTCCATCTTCCCGGCACATACCCTGGGTAGGGGAAGATGACATTAAACCTGCACTTTGAAGCTGGTTGGGATTCCACCAGGTGGCGAAAGAAGAGTATGTCCAGTCCACCACATTCCCTGCCCTGGTCCAGCTATTGCAAGAATTTGCTCACAGGCTTCCCCACATCCCTCATTCCAGTCAGTCTCCTACTGTAGTCACTGATATTTCTAAAATATAAATCAGATCATGACACTCCCCTGCTTAGAAACTTAGAACCTTCCATGGCTCCCTACTTCCCTCCAGACAAGATCTGGATTCTTTAGGTCTTACACGTTCGGCCCCTGCTGACCTCTTTGGCCTCATTAGTTGTTCCAGCCTTATAGTCTGGCCGCTTCACCAAGCGGAGTCCCCTCCGCCCTTCACCACTTCGCCTTTGATCCAGGCCTCCCTCTCCTCAAACCTCTGCCTCCCATTTATGGTTAACTGTTTCCTCGAGGCTAACACAGACTATTTCCTTGAAAGCCTTCTGGGACTGCTCTATCTCCACCTCCCACTGTGTTGGGTGCCTCTCCTCTCTGCTCCCTTTGTGGCCTGCATTTCTATCATCAGACACATATCGCTGTTTCCTGCCTGATTTCTCATCCATCTCTGCTGTTGGGCAGAATCATGGCTGAAGGAGTACACCACTTACCTTTTAAGCCCCTCACAGTCCCTGATAAATGTCTGAATGAATAAATGGTCTAGGAGGAGAGAACTGAACGTGTCATGGCCTGGACAGAAGAAAGTTCCTTCCTCCTCCGAGTTCCTTCCACCTACCCTGGCACTATATTATCTCCTGTGTCACTGTTTCCTATTTCTTATATCTAAGCCCTATCTTCCTAATTGATCTGAGAAGGGGCTATGTACCATAAAGACGAGCAGACCTAAAGAATGTTAACAGCTAATAAACACAGAAAACGGTCTGCTTTCCCAGCAGTGAAAATTAAAAGAGCTTCACCTGTTAAAATAGCAGAAAAATAAGAAAATGATAATAGCCAATGAAGGTGAGGAAATGGGGAAATTGGCACTCCCATTATTGCTGGGAGTGTAAGTTGAAGCAATCATTTCTGAAGAAAATCTAGTAATAACATGTCATAGCTCTAAAAATTTTCAGACTTCCTGGCCTAGAGATCCCATTCTTGGTCATCTGTTCCTAGAATATACCCTAAATATAGACAAAGTTTTATGCACAAAGCTGTTTGCTTCAGTGGTTTCTTACAATAGCAAAAACCTCAAACATCCATAATTTTAAACAACAGGAGGATGGCCCTGTGAAACATGACAAATAGTGACATAGTCTACGGTCATTAATGATAGCAATATTTACTGGTATGGTAATGACTTGTTTAACACATCAAACGCAAAAGGAACTGAGGCACAGAGAAATTAGGTAAAACTTACTCAAAGTCAAGTAGTCTGTGTCTGATCTGAACCCAGAAAGTCAGGCTCCAAAGCCCATACTTTCCACCCTGACAGTGGATCCATTAGAAAGAAGGATTAAAACCACCCTGCATGTGTTTAGAAAATAACCTGTGATATAACATTAGTAGGGGGCAGAGGGAAGGAAGTTTATATGTTAGAGCAATGACATCTACATAAAATCTAGGTGCTGAGATTAAAGAGGGGAAGGAAACACCAAAATGCTAATGTGGTGGTCTTCTCTGACTTTTTCGTAGGGTGGTTATGTGATTTTTATTTAAGTAATATTCTTAATAAAACTAAAGGTTCAGCAAGCTTTGGTCAAGCAAGACATCTCAAGCCGCCCACAGCCCCACTAAGATTCTGGCCTCTGGCCCTGCAGGTTACCCAGGAGGAGAGAGGGGCTCAGAGAGGCCAGCGCTTGCTCAGTCCCCGTGAGCCCTGCACCCTACCCCAGACCCCAGCCAGGAGCACAGTCAGGGACCCCTACTCCTGTTTGAGAGCTTCAGGGAGGTGGACCAGAGCAAACAAAGGAAAGCCTGCCCAGATCACTCACTCTCCAGCATAAGTCCTTCTTGTGTTCCCATCGCTTTGGGGTACAGTTCGAGACCCACCCCCAGCGTGGAACCCAGAGGCCTTTGCCAAGGAGGCCCTGCTGGCCACATGCATCTCAACAGGTACCTCCTCACCTCCAGCCTCATCACACTACCTACAAGTTCCTCCAAAATTAGTTGCTTTCTCATGCCACCGTGCCTTTGCATAGACGATGCCCTTCCATCTAGGGACCACCACACATCTGAAACTCTGCCAGGTTCCCATCAGCCATTAAAACTCAGCTCAGTGTTTGCCTTGGGAAACCTTCCTGATTGCTGCCCCCTTCCAAGGCTGTATTTGCAGCTTTTCTGCTGAACTCCCACAGCTGCCTGGGCTTCCCCCACCAAAGCACTGATTCCATCATCCCAGAATTGCCTGGTTACTGATCTGCCCAGTCCTGACGTAGCGGGAAGCTCCTCAAGAGGAGCTTGGGTCTGGATCTTGATTACAACCCCATACCCCGACTCAGACCCATAGCTCACTGGACTCTTTCTTTGGGTCCTGCTTTGGCTAAAGGTTACTTTCTGACCCTCTCTTCAACAGAAATTGGGCCACCCTGCTATATACATCCATTGCCTTTATATGCTCCCTACCCTACCTTTGAATCTCACCTCTAAATACTCCTTCGAGCCCTGACCCACAAGAACAGAGCCACTACTGCAGGACCAGAGCCAAGTGCTAGCCACAGAGTAGGTGCTCACGTACCTAGTTCACACTAGATGCCTAATAAATCTTTACTGAGAGAATCAATGAGAGGATAGGGTCTTTCCTGTGAGCCTTAGAGACTGAGAAGTTGGCCAGGAAGAAGGGTACAGTAAGAGCATTCTGAGCAGAGGAGTAGCATGTGCCAAAGTATGGAAAAATGCTACCAAAGGGTTCTCAAATACGCTCAGATAGGCAACAAGCTACTGCTGAGATATGGCTAGGCCAGGGGGTGGGGTGCTCCTAGAAAGACGAGCACATCCCACTGAGGGATGAAGAGCTCATGAAGGTGAAACTTCCTGATGTGGAACAGGGGAAGTATCAAGAGAGAGATGCCAGGAAAAGGCAGGCAAGGTGGAAAGAACTGCATGTGCAAAGGCCCAGAGGCAAGAAAGCACACAGCATCACATATGGTCTGCTGCAGAAAGAAACTGCAGAAATTTGCGGGGGAAAGAGGGAGTGGAGGCCAGGGCAGTTCATGAAGGGCTGAGTTCCAGGCTAAGATGCTTGGATGGGGGACAGGGGGTGAGGTCTCTGAGCAGGGGAAGGCCATGGTGATGGTCTAGGAGAGTCAAGCTGAGGTTTCCCATCTTCCCAGTGCCCTTAAGATCCCCAAGTGCTCCAAGGTTTCCTCCCACGACCCCTGGGACCTCCATGTGCCTCACTCCATGCAGCCCAGAGCCCTGAGCCCCAGCTGCTGTACCCCACCCCATCCCCAAGACCCAGGCCAGTCTTGGAAGCTTGCTCCTGAGAACTTCCTGTGAGGAACAGGCTCCCGAGGGTCCTGGATCCAATTAGGCTGGATTTCTGCAGCCCTTCGGGGTTAGGAAGGGCTGTTTCCCATTGTGATGGTGGGGCTGATCAGCGCAGGAGGGGGCTGCTGTCTGTGCCCTGGTCAATGGGAGCTAGGGTACTGCCCCTTTCCCTTCCTGTCTCCCCCACCCCACCACCAGCTGCCACCCAGGGCAGTGACCTCCTCTGGGAGTCTCAATGCCCTCATTTAGAAAATGGTCATGACACCCCTTTCACAGCTGAGATAACGTTCTGCAGGCTTTGAACACATGCCCTTCTCTATTTCCATTTCCCCCGAGGACCCCCCAGGTCTCATCCCCACAGGGAACTCCTTCTGCCAATGTAAAATGACAATAACAACAACAATGGTTACTGAGCACTTCTTTTGTTTCAGGTGTTAGTAGATGTTTTACAAGCATGTCTCACTCAGGCTCCTAATGACCCTGTCAGGGAGATGCTGTGAACTTTTCAAAATAAACACATTCAGAAAGATGCTCAGCACATAAATGAACAGATTAATGACTTATAAAGTCCACATTCAGGATACCGAAGTAGCCCCCACGCCATGTTCCTTCTCAGTTGCAGTCCCCTCACGTCTTTCGAAGATCCCACCTTTCTGGCTTCCATGTTAATCTCTTCCTTGTTTGGGGTCAGGAATTAGTCTCAGCAAAGTGTGTAACCTGCCCAAGGTCACGGAGCTGGTGAGGGCAGAGGAAGTGGAACCCTCTGCTGCCAGCTGGCTGTGTGACCTTTAGCAAGTCTGTTTCCTCTCTGGAACCTTCATTCCTTCCTTTACAAAGCAGATTCAACTAAATCACAGCCTGGCTCCCTATACCCTCTGAGGGGCAGTGTGGCAACTGAGGGGTCAACAGTACAGATTCTGGAACAAGACGGTGTGAGTCAAAGCCCCAGAGACTGTTACCAAACTGGGGATGATAATGTTATCTCCACAGTATTGCTGTGAATGAGTTAATATGTATAAAGTCTTTAGAAGAGTGCCTGGTACACAGTAAGGACTCCATGTTAGCAACCACTGTTGTTATGAGGTTCTCTAAGTCATAAAGGAGCCTTTCCCAACAGTCAAAGACCCACATGGAAATCTGACCAAGCAGTGCTGTTACCTTTGCTGAGGGGTGGGGAGAACGGCAGTTCTGGGAACCTCTCAGGACCCACAGGGGCTGCCCTGCTGACGTGGAGAGCCAAGTCTGGGATTACTCGAAGCTGAAGAGCCAGCTGTTTGCTAAACCCCATCTGTGGGCTGGCCCCCAGGAACTTCGTGACAGTTCCTAGGGGCCGTAGGTCAGGAACCCCCGGCAGGTGGTCACAGCCTGTTCTTATGCTGTATCTCTGGACCCCTGGAGCAGGCAGGCTATGGGGCAGGTCAGATATGGCTCAGGCCTGGGGTGGAGACCAACAGACAGAATGGGCCCTGAGCAGGGCAAGGCAGCAAAGGGAGGGTTGGGCTGGGCAGGGACAGGAGTGGGGAGCACCTGGGGTGGGCATATGGGGAGGGGTGAAGAGGCCAAGTAAGGTCGACTACTGGCCCTGCCAGACCGGCCCTGCCCACCTCCTGGACTCGCTAGGGTGTACCACATTATCCATGCTTCTTAACTTCCCACCTCAGGGCCCCTGCCCAGGCCACGCCCTCTGCCTGGAATGCCCTCATCTGGGCAACTTCTGGCCACAGTTCAGATATCACTTCCTCCCAGAAGCACCTCTCCCCTATACATACCATTACCATTCCTCATTACAGTAAATCTAGGAGCATGAAGCTATAGGGAAGGCCTCATCACAGAAAAGAAGTTTCTTCCCAGCATTTACAAAAATCTATAAGCACATCGTCATTTTTGTGACCTTCTGTACAATGTCTGTCCTCCCCACCAGGGCAGGAACTATGTCAATTTTCCTCACCTCTATCCCAAGCATCTAGCACACGGGCTGTATACAGTAAATGCTCAAGAAATACGCTGAATGAAGGCGGGAGATGGGAACAAGCTGCGTGCTCCACCACCGCAATCAGATCCAGGAAGGGTGTGTGCACACGCGAGTGCAAGAGTGTGCACGAGGGATCATGTGCACAGTCCAGAATGTGAGGCTACATCCTCACATGTATAAATGAATGGGTGCATGCAAAACGCACCTCCATGTAAAAACACACATGTGCATGAGCGTGCCTGCATACAGATGATAAACCTGACGTGTACCATGCATGTGAAAGTACACGAGGAGGAGCAGGCATGCAGCTGTTTGCCATTTTCTGGGAGAGGGCACACAGGTATACATGCATGTGTGTGTAATCCTGTGGGTGGCAGGAGTGTATGCGTGTGTTCCAGTGTGATGTGTTTGTATTGAGTGTGTGGATGCACACTCCAGCAGACATAACTCCTGGCTCCTGCAGGCCCAGTTTGGGGCATCTCTGGTGGTGTCTCTGAAATAGCAGGGGAGCACAGCAAATGGGCAAAGTGGGGGGGGTAGGGTCAAAGGTGGTAGTGGAATGGCTGATAGTGTGAATATATAAGAGTGTGTGTGAGTGCATCTGGGCAATGTACCCACCCCAGCCAGACATCCCCCATTGAACCCAGAACCTGAAATGGTTAGACTGTCCCCTTCAAGGAGTATGACACCTTTGCCAAACTCAGAGAAGGACCCAGATGGTAGTGACCCTCCCCAAAGAAATTCTGTGGCCACACAGATGAGGGAAGAACAAGGGAGAACACTTTGGGCCCCAGAGCCAAATCCCTGGGCCTTCCTCTGACACATTATCCACTTAAGACACTTCTCATTCTATTCCCCAAATCCTACCCAGCCTCCACAGCCACCCCAGCCCCAGGTGTCAAGAAGCCATCCCCAAGCCTCCAACCCACTTCCACCATGCCACACCCACTTCCTCAATCCCACCCAAACGGCAGCCAAGGCACTGGGCCCTCTACAGGCCTGAGCATTGTGGAGGTGAGGACTGGTGCTACAGAGGCAGCAGCTCTCCCAGTGAGGCCTGTTCCTGCCTTTAAACTCCAGGCACATACTGTGGCAGCCTGCTGGCACCTGGGGAGTGAGAAGCCGCTGGGCAAAGCATCGCATGATATGTCTTTGGATAAGGCCTACTCCTCTCCCTTCCCACTTAAGTTTCCACAATGGACAAAATAAGGTTCAGCTGGATAATCTGTAAGGTTTACCTCTTTCCAATTAGTGCATGACCTTAGATCTCAGATGGGTTCTTCAAGAATGGAGGATACAAACATCAGACATAGACTTTCTTGAGGCTACAATGGAGAGATACTGTCCTCTTTCCCTAAGTACACTGAGCCTGTCCAGTACCCTGGAACAAGGGCCTAGCACAGTGCTACAGAGATAGGAGCTCTACATGTGTTCTTTGTATACACCATTCATTCACTCATTCATTCATTCACTCATTCATTCAACTCCAAGGCTGCCTGCCCTCAAGGAGCTCACAACCCCTGTGGGGAGAAAGAGGCTGCTGAAGTCAGAAACCACAAGGTCAAAAGCCCCGGGAAACCGTAACACTCATGTCACTTCCCAAGCGTTATTCACAGGAGAGGTGCAGCACTTGTCACTGTATAAGAAAATCTTTCCAGTAATGACAACTGTTTGACAGGGGAGACTAGGGGTCATGGTAAAGAAGGAGCCCCACCACCACTACTCTAGCAGAGGTCAGAGGCCCTTCTGTCAAGGATATGGGAAAGGGATTCCCGCTCTTGTGCCAGGGTGGGATTCTGAGGAAGAGCCCCAGAGTGCTAGGTTCAAACCCCACAATGTCCCTGATGCTCCATGGACCTAATCTCTCTGTGCCTCGATTTTCTCATCTGTCAAATGAACATAATAACAACGAGGATTCAATACGTGAACATTTATAAAGTCTTCTGTAACATGGCCTGACACAAAGTAAGCACTCTGTGCTGCTAAATGGGTAAGGTGGTGAGAGTCCCCTTTGTAAGATTCTAAATCCCAGATCAGATCCTATAAACGTTCCAAGTGTCAAAGGTTCTGAGGTGGAAAACTTCTCAATGTTAGGGTTCTGAGATTGGAAAAGACTGGGATTCTTGGATCCCATGATTTAATCATCTCATTATTTCCTAACAAGAGCCCAGAGCCTCCCAGGGGAGGAGGGGACAGAGCTCGGTGTCACTTCATCTCCCAGGCGCTGCCAGGACTGCCGCTACATCTGGGCTCCCTAGCACCTGGGCTCGCTAGCATTTCCTCCCTCCACTATAGCCCCAGCCACACTGCTGGAACCACCTGCCTACTAGCCTGCATGAGGTTTAAGCATGCTACAGCAGTGTAGACAGGCAAGAAATGCAAACAAACAAATGAGAAAATTTTGGCTCCTGATAAGAGCTGCAGAAAAAAATAAAAGGGGCTGACATGACCAAGAGTGACAGTAAGAAGCTATTACAGAGTAGGTGGTCTGGGAGCCCCTCTGAGGAGGTGGCATTTGAATCAAAACCTGTAAAACAAGAAGGTGCCGGCCATGCACACATTTAGGAAAAAGCATTCCAGGTCGGGGATGTGCAAAGGCCCTGCCAACAGGCTTTGTAAATTCAAGGTACAAAAAGAAGTCACTGTAGCTGGAGGTGGTGAGACTGGGAGGTGGTTCAGGGGAGCTGAGGTTGAGGGATGGACAGGTCTGAACCATGAAGGGCCTGCGATCCTATAGTCCCTTGTAGGACTTTGGATTTTTGTTCTTTGAAATGCTTAGGAAACATTAGAAGAGTTTCGGCAGGGGAATGACACGACAAAGCAGGTCTTTTCAGGGTCCACAGAGTATTTGGCTCATTCTGAAAACACCATGGTTTTCAAAATCAAGGTGGGGTCTAGACCAGTAATCAATAATCCTTATAATTCAGTTGGTGCATAGTGAACTCCTATCACATGTCTGGCAGGGCTGGAAGACACTGCAGACACTCTTGCTGTCACTTCCAACAACCCATGAGAGATTCACAGAGAGTATTTCATCTTAAAGATCAAGAAACCGAGGCCCGGAGAGGGGAAGAATGTGCCCAAAGTCACAGAAGCCATGCACCACACTGTGCAAACTGTAAAGTTCAATTCACAAATGAGACTTGGTCCTAGGGCCCAGATCCACCTTTGGGGTAGTCTGTGAAACTCTTTTGGTATTTCTAAACCTCCTCTTCTTTAAGACACCTTCCCTGGAGACTCATGGAGACACCCACAAATAATTCCCTGGCTAGTGCTATATACACCTGCACTCTCACATCTTTTTCTCTGTTGGCTTTGGAGCCCCAAATGACTGCACTTATATCTCCCATGGCTGTCCAATCTGGGCTAGGTGTGTAGGGGATTAGATGGATAGACAGACAGATGAATGGATGGATGGACAAACAGACAGATAGACAATGGGTGGGCTACTGAAATAACTAACCAATAAACCAATGAATGTACATTGAAAGAATAAAGGAATGGTCTAGCAAATCAATAAATGAATAAACTAATGAATGGCAGATGAATAACAGGTGAAGAAATGACTCTTACTTACAGAGAGGCAGGGCAGGGAAGTATCTGCCCAGGGAAGGCCTGGGGCCAGGCTAGCTTCAGGCCCAGTTCACATCTCACGCACATACCGGCTCCCTCTCTACCTGGGGCCGTCTTGCCTCCATTCCCCAAGGCCACAGACAGTCTATTCCTCAGCCCCTGGGATAAATCCAAGTCTCCACCAAGTGTTGGCCATTACAGAGCCCACAGCCCCATCACCACTAGCACTACCAGCATCATGGCTCTCCTGAGCCCAGTGGAGCCTGGCAGTGGGTAGAGTGGTTCACTTTCCCTCTGAGTGTCTCACAGAAGAAGGGAGACAGGAGACCAGGGCTCTGGTCCTAGTTGGAATCCAAATTTGCTGGGTGACTTCAAACCAGTGACTTCCCCTCTGAACCCAGGTGACTTCTCAGGGACTTTTCAGCTCTGACATTCCATACAGGTTGGGCCTCTAGATTTTACACAGTCGCTGAACCAGCAGAATATGAGATATCAAAAACTAGTGGGAAAGAATCCTTCCTGTCCACAACATCAAAGTCCACCTAAAAATATACACACCCCCCCTCCCCAAAAGGAGCCTGGAAGCTTGAGTTTAAACCTTCCTCTGCCACTGCTCAACTTCTCCAAGCCTCAGTTTCTTAAATTTTTAAATTAGGTTGTAATATTCCCATCTTGACAATTTCACCCCCACAGAGTTTCTGCGAAAGCCTGATGTGATAAAGACCACACACTACACTGTACAAACTGTAAAGTTCCATTCACTCAAGAAGGAGTGTGATGGGAGGTGGGGTGAAGGGAGATATGCTGTCCCATTCTAGTTCAGTTCTGTCCGAAATGACTCTCCCAGGGGTCAGTCAGGTCCAGAGAACAGTATAGAGGATCTAGAAGTGGGAGTCCGAACATCTGGGTCCCTGATTCAGCTCTAACTGGCAGTGTGACTTTGGGCAAGTCTCTTCTTTTCTCTGGATTTCGGTTTCTCCATCTGATAAAAGCCTGCCTTGGTGCCCTCTGGCCCAGGCATGCCAAGTTCTACATCCCTGAATCCCTAAACCCCAACCTTTAACCCCTGACTCTGCCCTTAGGGAACTCACACTGCCCTGGGGAGCCAGGACACAGACAAGGTGAGACTAGAGGGGTCTCTCCTCCAGGAGATGCTGAGGCAGGGGCCAGACATGCTCAGGGTCCTCCCAGGACAAATACTTTTCCAACAGAGTTAAGACCATGCTCAGTGTGCCCAGGTGTCTCAGACAGCACTAGCCACCTCAGACCTGGCCTTCAGAAACCCTCTGCAGCTTGCAAAGCCAACAGACCCTGACCTGTCCAGCAAGATACTTCAGAAACTTCACTTAAGTCCAAACTGCCTCCAACAGAGGAGCCTCCGGGGTGCTGGCAGGGGTGGCAGAAAGGGACAGGAGCCACAACAGGTGAGAGGTTCTGACACCCTCACTAGCAAACCAGCAGAGTCCCCGCCACTAGATTTCTCCTGCCCCTCCCCTCAGACAGAAACCACTGAGGCTGCCCACCTGCACACAGCCAAGAGCCCACACCCTGGGGCATTCACCAGATGCCACCTCCCGGGGCAGGAGGCCCACCAAGTTAGGGAAGGGGTTCGCCAACTGCCAACCAAGCACACTTGCCCGAGGGCAGCTCCGGGAGGCACCCCAGCGTTCAGGGCAGGATTCCCAACTACAAGGGGGACCCCGGCCACCCATGAAGGAGGCAGGCCCACTCCCCACACACACTGCTCCGAAGGCAAGGTGCGGGAGGGCAGGATTATTTTCTCATGCCAACGGTTTCAGTCGGAAACCCTGGGCTACTCCGAGCTCCTATTGCCAGCTCTATCCCCCAAATCTGAGAATATAGTTCCTTAAAAGAGGATTTTTATAGAGCCTCTTTCAAAAGACGTTTCCTGGTCCCCTCAAACCCGCATCTTCAACCCTCCACATGCCACCCGCAGCTCTGAGGAAACCGGCAGTTAACTTTTTCCTAAAATTCCTGCAAAAGCGACTGACTGGGGGGAGAAATGGACCCCGATATCCTTTCGCAGTATTTCGCCGCCTTCAAAAAAAAAAAAAGCAAAAAAAAAAAGAAAACTTTCGGAGTTAACTTAAATTCCCAGCTCTCCCCCCCGAATCGCCCAGCGGCTTCCTTTTTTTTTTTTCTTTAAAGTGCAATTGCATTGTGTCTCACCTCCCTGAAAGGCTCGCGGCTCTCGCCAAAGAAAAGGAAAAAAAGCCAACCCTTCGGGTGCCCCCTCTGCTTCCAGCCGCCTCTCCCACATTCTCAGACAGTTTTATTAAAATTTTCAGACAAAAGAAAAACAAAAATGGCAGCCTGGCTTATTTTTAAAACAGGACAGGGACGCCATATTCTGCAGATCTGCAAAAAAAGGGAGAAATCCGGCACTGGCCGCTCCACCGGGCCGGCTGCAAAGTGCGCGAACCGCGCCGTTTGCGATCCGTTTATTTGCATTAAGCCCCATGAATCATTGTTTACCGGAGAATTGCAGCAGGTTTGAATAGCCCGGCTTAAGAAAACACACACATACACACACGCGCGCGCGCACACACACACACACGCACACACGCACACACACTCGGAGCAGACCCAGACATGCCGCCAGAGACACTTCCTACCCCGCGCGCCGCCGCCGCTCCGGGCCGGGCCGCGGGCGCAGGCGGCCCGGGGCCCTCGGAGCGCCCGGCCCCTGCTGACAGCGCCCGCGCCCCGGCCCGTGCTCCCGCCCGCAACTCGGCGCAACTTTCCCGCGGGCGGGCGCTCGGGCAGGCGCCCGCCGCCGCCGAGCCCGCTCCCCGCGCGCCCCGGGCCCGCACGGACCTGGCTGTGCTGGAGGCGGCTCCGGGACGCGGCCGCAGCCCCGCGCCCGGCGGCCCGAGCAGGGCCGGGCTGGGGCTCCGGCTTCGGGCTCCGGGCTCCGGCTCGGTGCGGAGCCGCGCGCAAACCTTCCGGGTCGCCTGCTGTTCACTTCTGGGTTCTGCAAGCGCCGAGGCGGCGGCGGCGGCGGCGGCGGCGGCGGGAGGCTGGGTCTGCAGCGCCGCGCGGCCCCCCGTGCGCTCGGCGAGCCCCCGCGCCAGGCGCCCGGCTCCGGGGGGGCCGCGTCGGGCCCCCGCCTCTCCGGCTGCGTAGCCCGTCCGGCCCCGGGGACTCCCGCGAGTGGGCAGCGCCGGGCGCGGGCGACGGCGCGCAAGGGGAGGGGGCCGGGCGGGGGGTAGGGGCGGGCCGCGCGCTGGGGGCCCCGCTCGGGCCCCGGGGCCTCGTCTCGCGCTCGCCGCTGCCGCCGCCGCCGCCGCCGCCGCCTCGCAAAGTTGCGCGGCGCCCCCCGCCCGCCTCGCGCTGGAGGCAGAACCACAAAGGAACTCCTCGCCCCCCTCCGCCCGCCGAGCCGCGCGGGGAGGGCACCGGCGCCCGGCCCTAGGCCAGCCCCTTCCCCAGCGTAGGGGTTCCCGGGGCCCCGGCGGCCGCGGCCATTGTCCCGCCCAGGCGGAGCCGCCGCCTCGCAGCCCCCTCCCCGGTGCTGGCGGGCTGGGGACCTGGGCCTGGCAGGCCACGGCTCTGACCAGGCCTACCCCGCGCGGGGCCAGTCTGCCCTCGGAGGGTATCCGTCGCAGACCGCAAGCAGGAGGGGACCCCGGAACGGACCCCCACACCTGAGAACCAACGATCGTGCTCAAAATCCAGGCTTTTTTTTTTTTTTTTAAGACGAGGGCATGGGGATGGAGGAGCAGAAGTTTAGACAGGACAGGACAGCCCTCCCTCTGTAGGCTCCGGCCCTCCCTGTCCCTAGGCCCGAGCCCCCAAAGGGTGGGGTCGCCTGAGGCTGTCAGCGGCTCCTTTCGCAGAGTCTATCAGAGGTGGCACCGGCTGTCCCCAGTTCCAGACCTCAGAGCCATCTGTGTGTGACTCCTCCCGCCTCACCCTCCCCAGCCAATCAGTCACCAGGTCCTCCGGCTTCGGCCTCCCAGGCTGTGTCAGCTTCCAAACTTCACTTCTACCTGACGAGGCGGCCAGTCCCTGGATCCTTTCGCAGGCTCAGACTTCTGTGACACTCACTGCCACCCAGCCTCTGGGCCACGGTGAATCAAGGCTGGTCCTGCACCCAGTCCCCGGAGACAAACACATGCATTAACCATCACCTGCCAATTTGTAAATAGTGATTGAGGACCTGCTATCAGACGTTTTGCAGATTGGCTGGAAACACACTTATGAACAAGTTGGACAAAGTGCCTGCCCTCATGGTGCTTCTAGTCTAGCACAGATGTCAAAACTGTGAGCAACTAGAGGACAGGTCCCACGCAGGCCATTTGTTTTCAAGCCCCAAGTCCCAAGCACAGTGCCTGGCACAGACCAGAGCACAATGCATAAACGTGACATGAATTAGTTGGAATTATAAAGCATGGGGAGGAGAACACAAATGAGGCTGCTCTTTTTCTCAGGGAGATGGAGGTCTTCAGAAATGAGATCTGGAGGGAGCCAGGTGGAAAAAAAGAGAGAGCTTTCCAGTCTCCAAAAAAATGGGGGTGATGAGTATCAACCCATCCTTGAGAAGTTCAGTGAGATAATAAATTTTAAAAAGGGAGAGGAGACAAGTCTCTGCAGAAGAATTCAAAGTAATTTATGCAGACAGTCAAGGAGATGAAGCATCTCCATTCAAGTGTGGGCTGTGCATTGAGACTTCCTTCCAAAGTGTACAGTATGAAAAAGGAGGGAAAAAATTAACTTCACAGTGGAAAAACTAGACAACTACCTCAACCAGGTAATCAAGACAAACATCAACAGACACAAATCATGTTGATAGTATGTATACTTGATATAATGGGATGAAATGACATTTTACCTCTCTGGTCTCCCTCCCAATAACCTATAACCCCAGTCTTGTCTTGACAAAAAGACTAGAAAAACTCAAATAGTAGAGTATCCAAAAAAATAACTAGTACACCTCAAAACTGTCAAGGTCTTCAAAAACAAGGAAAGTCTGAGAAAGCCATAGCTCAGAAGAGTCTAAAGAGACATAACAAATGTAATGTGATATCCTAGATGGGATCCTGGAACATAAAAAATGACATTAGGTAAAAACTAAAGAAACCTTAATAAACTATGGACAATGAAACAAATAATAATTATAATATGTGAATATACTAACATGTTACTAAGGGAAAACTGGATGCAGAATATGTGGAAATTCTTTGTAATAGCTTCTCAATTTTTTTGTAAATCTAAAACTTCTAAAAAATAAAGTCCAATAAAAAAATCATTTAAAATGTTCCAACTCTTATTATTGTTGATGTCATTGTCAGTCAATGAAATAATGCCTGACACAGCACATAACATTCTAAAGGGCCCAACAAATGTTATTGTTATTATTATCATTTTCATTCTAATTCTAGGCACTTAGAATAGCACATGCAAAGGCACTGAAATTTAGAGTAGAAGGGAAGATGGGAGACAGAATCCTGATCACCTAAAAAGCTTTGCTCCAGCCAAAGTGAGCTGCCGTCTCAGGCCTTGCAATCTCCCTTATAAGGCCTTTGCTGTTCCCTCTACCTGGAGCACCCTTCTTTGTCCTTTCATCCCACCTTTCCTGGTCACCTTCAACTCATCCTTCAGGTCTTAACTTAGATGCCCTATGGTCTGAATGGAGTCAGTGTGGGCTGAGTGCAAGAAGCCAGAGACTGAACTCATGTCTCTGCCACTGGCAGCCAGACTCCTCTTCCCCAAATCCAGCCACACTAGATGCTACCCCTTCCCTGAACACACTGTACACCCTCAAGCCTCCAAGCTTCTGATCATGGTGTTCCCTCTGCTGGGATCCTTAGTCCTTTTCTCCTCATCTCTTATCCCTAGTGAACACTTACTTGTCAAGGCTCAACTCAAACATCTGTAAAGCGATTCTAGATATTCTGCATGGAAGAGGCACTTTGCTCTGTTTCCCAAGAGCATGTGGTCCTCCGGCCACAATGCTGGCAAAGCACTTATCATGGTGCGTTAGAATAAGTGTTTGCCGAATAGATGAACAAATGGTGGGGTGGACAGCAAGCCCACTCTCATCCTTTCCAATTCTTCAAATTCTCTTTATGCTCTTCCAGGAAGCCCCACATGACTGCTCTAACCCACTGACCTCCTTTCATCTTCTTTAACTTTTACAGTTTAGCCCCTAACTATATTCTAACTGTTGTGTGTAAAAGTATCTGTCCCTTGGAATACAGTAAATTCTTTGAGGGAAGAACCATGTCTTACATGTTCTGTTTTTTCACTTGTTTACTCATTCAACAAGTATTTACAAAACACCTGCTTATATGTCACGATTAGGGTCTCAGGCTCTAGAGAGACAGTGAATTAGAGTCAGGCCTTGTTCCGACAGACCAGTTAGGATAATTAGTCAGGATAAACCAGACTATGCTACAGTAACAAAAAACTCTGAAACCTCAGTGACATAACACATGAGTAGTTTATTTCTCACTTGTGATGCATGCTTGTTCTGGGTCCTCTGATCCAGTCACCCAGAGACCTAGGTTAAGGAGTCCCTACCATTTTCAAGCTGCACCCACTGGAACATGTGACCTGCTTAGGTACCATGGCAGGAGAAGAGAAACTGGAGTCTATGGCCATGCCACCCTGAACAAGCTCGATCTCGTCTGATCTCGGAAGCTAAGCAGGATCGGGCCTGGTTAGTACTTGGATGGGAGGCCACCTAGGAAAACCAGATGCTGTAGGCGTGAAAAACAAAAAATAAGGGATTGTAAGCTGACAAGTTCCTTGCAATCTGTGAGATCAACCAAGGGTTGCCTCGCCTAAAAAATAAAATAAATGAATGAATGAATAAATAAATAAATAAATAAATAAAAAAGAGAGAGAAACTGGAGAATCGTGCATGGGTTTTAAACTGCTTCAGCTAGGAGGGATACACATCACTTCTCACCATCCATTGGCCCAGACGAGTCACATGGGCCTTCCCAAATGCAAGGGAGGCTGGGAAGTACAGCATTCCTCTGGAAGAAGAAGAGAAGTAGACATCAGTAAGGTCCCCCAGTCTGTTCCAGGGGACAGAATTTAACAACTAATCACATAACTATTTAATTAGTTTCAGAAGAGCTACAAAAGATTTGAGATGTCTGGGGAGTAAGTAAGTGAAGATCAAGAAGAACTTCCCACAAGAAGGAACATTTAAGCTGAGACCACGAAAGAGATAAAAGAGCGTTTCTGGTAGAGAGAACAGTGTGTGAAGTTTCTGAGGTGAGGAGAAGTTTGCTATATTGAGGGGCCAGACAGGACAATGGACCTCGAGTGGAATAAGAGAGGACTACAAAATGACACTGAAGGCTGGACATTCCGGGGGGGGGGGCCTGGCAAGGAGTTAGGATTTTAGCTTTAGAGCAATAGGAAGTCATGGAGAGATAGGTGGTAAACAGAGAAATGACGTAGTCAGATTTCTTTTCAAAAGGTCCATGTGGCTACTGGGGAAAGAATGGGCTGAGATGGGGGCAAAGCCGAAAAGCAGGGCAGCCAAGAGGGAGACTTTCAAAGTCTTTCAGCTGAACAATAAATAGGGATGGCTTGGATCAGGTGGCACTATTAGCAGTGAAAAGAAGTAGACCAATGTGGGCCATTTTAAGGACTCAGTGTCACCAGGACTTGGTGACTAATTGAAGGGAGTGAAAGGGGAGTGAGAAAGCAGGGGACTCCTGGATTCTACAGCCTCCATCATGGCAAGCACGAAGCTGGCTTCACAGCATTACATGCCCAGCCTGCCCACAGTGGGACCATGATGCTCAGAGATTTTCACCTTCTTCTCCTTGCTCTCTGCTCAAGCTAGCTGCCCCTTTATCCATAAGCCTGGGGTAGGCCTTCCATCAGAACTAAGAAAACCTCAAGCTCCAACTGGACTCCCACAGGAGCCCTAGGAGGGAGGCGGGCAGGAAGGTCAGCCCCATTTTACAGGTGGGAAAACTGAGGCCCAAAGAAGGAAAATAGTTGGTTTAAAGGTTTCAGGGCCAGGCCTCCAGCTGAAGACCTATAATGTCTAGTCCAGAGCTCCTTTCTCTGTAGTGTCCTGTGCATGGTGGGTGCTACATGGCGTTAGCTGAATAAACGAATGATTGAACATGTGAGTTCTCTGTCCATTCAGCCTCTTCACCATGCTCATTTTGCTTCTCTAAAGCAGGCCATAGAGTTCAGAGTTTTTAGGTTTAGGCGTCCAGTGGAGCTGTGTTTAAACCCTGGCGTGGTCACCTGTAGGCTGGTGACTTTATACAAGTTTCTTCCCCTCTCTGGGCCTCAGTTTTCTCATGTGCAAATTGAGCACGATAATATCTACTTCAGAGGGCAAGTATTAAATGAGATTATGTATGGGGTGGGCCATAGTCATGTTGGCTACCTGTATTTTGGGGACACACTCCCTCCTTACTTGCCCTGGAAAATCTTCCCTGAGAACACCACCTCTCATTTCTCCACTCCCAACAGCAACTTCTCAAGCCCTTCTCATCTGTACCATCCAAACTATAACACTGAGGAAAAGTGTCATTTAAATCTCAAACTGGCCATTTCGCCTTCTTACGGTGGTGGCATAATCTATATCAATGTGAAACAGAATCTGCCTATGCTCTCCTCCTCACTTTTGGCAGGGATGGGGCGGAGAAGGAAAAACTTCTACTGATTTCTCTGAGAAGACTGAGTATTTGACCCTCTGTTAAGCAGAGATATTAATGGAGTGTGAGGTATACTGAGGTTGTCCACGAGCTGAGCAGGAGATGGACACCTAAATTGCTCTACACGATAAAATGATGAGGATTATGGCCCCCAAGTCTCTACGTGGTCTGGCCCCTGTCAAAGCTCTCCATCCTCACCTAGGACCGCTTTCCCCCTTGGCTGCTGTGTTTCAGATACACAGGCCTCCTGTGAGTTCTTGGAAGGCGTGCTGCTCTCTTTTGCCACATGGCCTTTGCAGTCCCCTTCTCTTGGCATGTGCTCCCCCACCTGACCACATCCACAGTGTCCCATCACCTAATGAGCTACTCACTCAACACATCACGGCTCATAGCCACATCCTTTCGCTACCTTTGGGATGCTCCATTGCCCCATGGACTTCGCCTTGTCTGCACACTTATCCCAGCTATAATTCTGCACTCAGATGTCTAATCCCAGGATTTAACATCAGACTGTAAACTAGGTACTCAATACGTAGTTGTTTTTTCATGCGTCCAATAAAAAATGATTGAGATTAAATATCTGTTCATCAGAAAATGAACAAGCTGAAATATGAGAGCATCATCTTGAAATGTGGGGATGATCAGGAAAATGGGAGAACTTGAAGAGAGAGGTGGCCAGTGGATAGGTGGCTACAGGATATGTAAAAATAGAGATAACATCATTCAACTTTCTGCCTTTTGCATTCCCATGAAACAAACCCCACTCTGTTTCTAGAACCTTCAGTAAAATGAGGGGCATGCTAAATGTTAGGTTGGCACTGGGTTGCGTGGACTGGCACTGAGCAGAGAGTAAAGATGGGCAGAGAGTAAAAGTACACCAGGAATAGAAAGTCAGAGCTGGAAGTGACCAGGACTTTGTAAATCGCTGGATTTGAAGAAATCTTGGAGACATTGTTGGATTTCCACAAAATGTGAGATAGGAAATTCCAGTTGTTTTTTGATTTAAATCTCAAAAGACTAAGAATCTGGGCTTTAAACAGGAAGAATGTTGAGACTGATTAGCAATGTCTGTCATGAACAGTGACAGCTGGTTACATGGCCAGCCTTATTCATGGGCTCCCAAGTCTGCAATTTATCTTAGTGTTTGCTTAACCAGAAGGTCAAGACTAAGTCTTAGACATCTTTTATGTCTCTACCATTAGTAGTGAGCTGGGGGTTGTGGAGTGCGGGGAGATGGCAAAAGGAAGAGCAAGAGGCAGGGCAGAGCAGAGCCAGCAGCGGGTCAGAGCCCCAACCAGGCAGAGCAGTACATGTGGGTCCAGGTCCTGACTCTATTAAATAACCTCAATGAGCTGGGGCAAGCCACGTTGCATCTTGGGCCTCAATTTCTTCAACTGCGAAATGCGCCAATGGTAACTGTGGCAAGCTGTAGGTGAAAAGCATGAGTGTTTTGAGATCAGATACACAGAGTTCAAATACTGGCTCCCACTAGCTTTAAAACCTGAGTGCATCTCAGTCTTCTCATTTATAAAACGAGGATAACAATCCTCATTTCACAGGGCAGTGAGTCAGGATTAGAAATTGTGTGCACCACCATTTACCAACTATTTGCTATAAGTGAGGCATCTTGCTGGGCTTTTTATGGGCATGATCTTACCTAGAGAATGTAGAATGCCCAGCACAGTGCCCAGGACCTGCTCAGTGCTCAGGGAGTGTCAATTCTTCTTTTCCTGTAGGACCTAAAGAGTACATGGGAGTGAAAGGGCTTTATCATCCACAAATTACCTTCAGAAAGTGATAGAAGTAACTATATTTACAGCCCTTCTTTTTAGCTGGTCTCTGACAATCCCCCAGCCCTGGGCTGTCACAGCAGATCTGGACCTGGCTCTCTTTTATGACTACTAGAGGAAAAGGGCAGAAGTGCTATAATGAAAGGGCAATTACCTTCCCTTATAATTACCATTTGCAGTAATTAAATAATAATAGCCTTTTGTAGGCCCTAGGAACTCAAAGCAACCCACATAGATAACATCTAGTTCCTTTCTGCCTGGAATTGTGTGCCCACAGGGACGGAATGGGCAAATCGAGGCAAGAAAAGGAATAAGGCCCACTACCCTAAGTCACACAGGGTCATGAAAAGATCCTTAAAGAAGTGACTCGGAGTCTGGGCAGATGACTGGGGACCTGTGTTTTGGGTAATGACTCTACTGCTCACAGGCTGTGTGGCTATGGATGGCGCTCACCTCCCTCTCTGGGCTTCAGTTGTCTCGTATGCAAAATAAGATGGAGCAAACACTAGACCTGACACAAATCTATTGTTCTAGACTTTATTCCATTCATACATAATATTGAGCAATATTTTTGCATTATTCAGGTTGCAAGAGATAGAACTCCATCTCAGGATAGCAAATAAGCAGAAAAAAGGGGGTTGCTGGTTCACAGAATCTAAGAAAAGTTTGAACAGCCAAGCTATGCGAGAAGCAGTGGTCTTGGGAAGAATCAGACTAGGGACTGGGACACCTCAGGCCTCCCTCCTCTCTGCCTCCCTCAAATATCAGCTTTATTCTTTCTCAACCTTTCTCTAGAGTGCAAGAAACATGGATCCCAATAGCTACCCCAACTGGTAGTCAGAGCTTCAGTCACCTAAGGGAGTCTATTCTCATTGGCCCTGTTTGACAGATGGCCATTCTTGGACCAATCAACTACAGCCAGTAGGACAGGGTCTAATATTCATGGGAATGTTAGGAGTAAGAGAAGAGGCAAGGACCGGAGGAAATAGGGGACACTAGGCTGGTAAAATAATAGTCACTCGCTAAAACAAAATGTGGCCTGTAGGAGGGTGAAAAGGAAGTGTCATAAAACCAAAGCCATGGTATAAATCACCGGGAATGAAGAAATACTGGAGGCTCGCCTGGCAGGGGGAAGGGGAGAATGGTACAGGTTTGACTTCAGAGCCCTTCGCCAAAGTGGGGAGAAGCAGTTTCCAGGCTTTTCGATGGACAGCGATTGGTGCTGCCTGGCAGACCTCTTTCTTCTGCTGGCAGCAGCAGCCCTGTTCTTGAGAGGAATTTCTGTGCCTCTTATTCCAACCCGGTGGCTCTAGTGGAGACTGGAGGGTCACATAACCAAGCCAGGCCAACCAGAAGCCTTCTCTCAGCCTTCCCTTGGGCAATTAAGTCAATGGCCCCAGAAGAAGCCATCTAAGAGAATAGAAATCCTGGGCTGAGAGGGGCAGAGTCTTCCAGCTTCCGGTGGCTCCAGGCATCCCTCAGCTTGTGGCGACATCACTCAAATCTCTGCCTTCATCTTCACATGGCCTTCTTCTTCTGTCTCTTACAAGGAGATTTAGGTCCTGCCCAGGTACTCAAGGATAATTTTACCTCAAGATCTTTAACCTAATTACATCTGCCAAGACTTTTTTTCTAAACAAGGTCCTATTCACAGATTCTGAGTTAGGGCATGGATATACCTTTTTGGAGGGCTACCATGTTTTAACGCACTACAGCAGGCTTATATCCTTGTAATCAAAAGAACCCTCACTCATACATGCCTCGGGGTTAGGCATGGAGCAGTCCGCCCTACATTGTTCTGATCCTGGACTCTGAACAACATTTTAAAAAACGAATTCCAACTCTTTTCAAGGCACGTGATCCCTCTCTGAGCCTTAGTTTTTGTTTTCTACCTATCGGCCTGAGACTAATATCTATCCACAGGGATGCTGAGTAGATTACAGAAAGTGCCACAAGTCAGACCCAGTCTTACAGTTCACGCTCAGCCCTAACAGTGGACAGAATACTAAGGTCACCATGAAGGAGTAGCCCTTTTCGTGAATAAGCCATGTGACACTTGGCTCATTCACTGGGTTCCCAAGATTATGACGCTCTGGACTTGACATAACCATATTTTTGTTCCTGGAGAGCTAGCGATTAGAGCCAAGTCCATCAGCTTTGTAGAAGGACAGGAATCTGAAGCCCGATAAAATGAGGTTCGTAGTCATGTAGGAAAATCTCAGAGATAAAGAAAACACAATATTGATAGCTGTTCCCTACTGGGTGCCTCCTCCACATTTGGTGCCAGGCCCACACTTGGGTCATTGACCCCTCCTTTCATCCCCACCACCATCTTGTGAGGCAGCTCTGGTGATCCCCATCTCACACACAAAGTTGCTGAGGCTCAGAGAGATGAAGTCAGTGGTGCAAGGCCACACAGCAAGTGAATAGTGAGACCTGATCCCACTCCATCTCTGTGCCTGTCTCCTTGACTGTGGTGCCTCAACAAAACTAATTGCCCCTTGAGTGTCTGCTCCCCAAACGCAGTGGCATCAGGGCACTTAGAAGCACAGTGAGATAGCTTGCTGAAATATTAAGGATCTTCCCCCCACAAAATGTCCTTGTGACCTTAGTCCTTCGTCCATCCAACTTTGATTCATAGTTGTATGCCTGGTGGCTAAGACAATGCCTAGCACACAGTGGGCCCTCAATAAATATTTGTCAAATGAATGAATCCAGTTAGCTAGAGCATTCTCGTGGTTAGCTCCTGGAAAGAGAATGGCATGATAACACAGATGACAAAGAGCTTGCAGAGCTCACGTTCTTTTGGTGCAGGCAGGGAGGAAATCCCTGCAGGTTTGTCTGAGGTGTGTCTAGGCAGACACACCTGAGACAGCCTCAGGACTGCTACTGCAGCCTCAGAAAGGGGAGCACAGCTGAGAAAGGCTGGGGGTGCGGGTGAGGGGCCTGGAAGGGCTGAGGGGGCTGGAAGTCCTCATTGAGGCTTAGAACACACAGGGGCTGCAGAGAAGCTGTGACACCACACTGGCCACATTGTCCAAGCTTGCATCCTTGTTCTGTGTGAACTTGGGCAAGTTCCCTAACCTCTCTGTGCCATGTTTCCTAATTCATAACATGAATATGACTTCGTAACACTTCCCACTTCATAGGACTAGTGTGAAGAGGAGCTGCATGCCAGGCACTTTGGCCACTCAAATGGATATTGTTATCAGCACATGAACTGAGCCGGCACCTACTGCAGAAACAGATGTGAGGATTTTTCCTGTAAGGGGCAACCCTTGATTACCTTCCTCCCAGCACAGCAGGGGGCTCATCAGAAACCAGGAGACCCCCAAGGGAGCTCTCCCATGTGCTACAGTGTTGGAGCTCATGACCCCAGGTGCTATCCAGCCTGCAAAGTCTGCAAAATGAGATAGTGTTTGTAAAAGCTCTTTGCAAAACAGAAAGTGCTCTAGAAATTTTAGCAATTATTCATAGGAAATGCATTCCTGTTTTCCCCATCCCATCTCTCGACTGACAACTCTTTCCCCAGTCTTCAAATCCAAATCATGGACACTTTTTCATCTTTCTTTTTTGTAAAAAAATGCATTTATTTTTTTCCATCATAAAAGCAGTGCATGCTCATGATAGATACATTTGAAAATACATAAAGTCAAAGAAAAGGAGTGAGGAATGTTCTTTGGGCCCATGACCTAGTGATAACTAATGGTTCGATGTATTCCCTTTCATGTTTGGGGGGGTGGCAGGCATTTTTATAAAGGCATTTTTACCAAATATGATCATCTTACAACACACAAACTTACATATAATTATTTTAAATATATCTTTTCTTATTATGATATAGGAATAAAAAGAGAAAGAAAAATAAATAAATACTAACCAGAATCCTCCAATTCAGATGCAATACGCCCCCAGGTCCCTCCCTCAACTTCTTGCCTGATCCTTTTCTAAAGACTTGCAGCTTTTGTATGGATGTTTTTAAAGGACTGAGGAGAAGCAACACTCTGGCTCCCCAAAAAGCAACACCCAAGCTTAGAAACTCAGCTGCCTGTTTCTTCTGGTTGCAACATACCTTGTTTCTGACCCAGGGGCAGGAGGGCGGGAGGAGGAGACAGTCACACCATGTACTTTCTTATCAGATATCACCAGAGGTTTGCTAATTGCACTTCTTGCCCCACCGCCATCACTTTCCCGTCAGCGGGCAGCCTTGATTCTGACCAAGGGATGATTTTCAATCCTGGTTTTCCACGTCTTAAGGAATTTTTGTCTTTTTCTGAGTCTTCATAGTATGTTAACGGGTGTATCACTAACTGCTTACTGAAATCCACTTTAAAAGTGTGTCCTTATCCTAGTTGACCTTTTGTGCCATTTGTCCCCAGTGACAGACACTTCCTCCTGCTTGAAATTCTTACCTCCCTTGACTTCTGTGACACCTGTCATTGAACTCTCCCTTGGCCCCTCTGATTCTTCCTTTTTGGTTTATTTTTCTGACTTTTCTTGCTCAGCCAGCTCTTAAATCTTAGTATCTCTAAGTTCATCCCTCTCTCTGTGTGATTTCTTCCATCCCTCCCGTGACTTGTACAAGGTTAATTCTCCCACCTTCATCTGTGGCTCCAGCTCCATGACCACACACCCAGGGGCTGGCTGTACACTCCCCTGATTATCCTTCAGGAATCTGACATTCCACCTGCCCACAGCCTCTTCGTTTTCTTTCCTCCAAATTCTTCTTGGTGAATTGATATATTATCATATTCATTGTTTTCTTTTACCCTCTTTCCATTCACCTACGATAATGGCTCAGCGTCATCCTCTCTCCTTTACCCCACATACCACTGTTTGGAGTTTGTGTTTTGGGTGGTTTCTTTGTTTTGGGGTTTTTTTTGTAAATTTTCATTTTGAAATAATTTCAAGTTTACAGAAAAGTTGCAACAATAGCACAAGATACTCTCAAATATCCTTTACCCAGTTTCACCAATTGTTTACATTTTGCCTCATTCACTCTGTTTTTCTCTCTCTCTATATATATAACTATCTATCTCTTCACACATACACATATTCATATGGAAACATCCACTAAATACTTCAGAGCATATGTCCTAAGAACAAAAGAAGTCTCTTAAGGAACAATAATGTGATCATCAAAAATAGTCAATTTAGCATTGATACAATTCTGCTGTCTGATACATAGTCCATGTTCAAATTTTGTCAATTATTCCAATAATGTCGTTTATAACTATTTTTCCCCAGTCCAAGATCCAATCCAGGATGGTACATTGCCTTTAATTGTCATATCTCTTTATTCTACTTTATTTTTTTTTATGGTGACATTGGTTAATGAAATCCAGTATCTTTATTCTACTTTAATCTGAAACAATTCTGAGCCTTTCCTTGTCTCTTTTGACCTTCACATTTTTGAAGATTCATGGACAAGTTATTTTGTAAAATCTCTTTCAATTTCTGTTTGTCTGAGGTTTCCTTATGTTCAGAATCAGATAATACAGTTTTGGGTAGGAATACCATCGAAGGCTGTATCCTTCCCTCTCAGGGTCTTACTTAAGGTATTTGACCCCCAGAACAGATCTTTTTTTATTAACACTCCCTTCTTCTATATGGTGCAATTATTTTCAGAAGTAATCATGACATGATATGAATGATAATAATGCCCCAGCAAAAAACAAACAAACAAACAAACAAACAACATAGAAATCCCAGTAAAATTGTGAGAAAATCAAATACTAAAAAATATTCTAGGACATGAAAGAAAAAAATAATTAATGGATTAATGATTTTTAATATCATTAGTGTCGTTTTAGAAGAAGGGAGGAAAAACATATATCTACATATTGGTTTGTCACAGAAATGCATAATAACCTTACTCTTTCTGTTCTGGTGCCTTAACTGCTATAAATTTCTCATACCTTTATCAGAATCAATCTTATTCATACGTTCATGTTCAATACAAAGTGTAGCCAGATTTGCAAATCTGTCTTCACTTATAGTTGATCAAAAAATACTTTTAATTAATTTTAATGTAGAAAAATTTATTTCATATGAATCAACGGATAGTTAGAAAAAGTCATAAACATAGAGGTAAGTTTGGGAGAGACTCATAAAAATCCCCTTTTGCAATGAATCTGAGAAATTGTAGTGCTACCTCTGGCTTTCTGTCTTTGGGATTGATACTGGCACAAACATCTCCACAATCAAAAAAATTTCCACTAAATTATATTCACCAGAAAATTTATCAAATATTCCTAATACGCTTGGTTAAGAAAAACAACTTCCGAAGTTTTTCTTCTTTCGCCAAAACAGACAAAATGGCTGAAAATTGACATTATTCGATCCCTGTTTTTTAAGAGTATACAGTTCTTGGTGAAAATGATTGTGGCCTTCAAACATGTTCCTTTTATTTCTTTTAGCAGAATAAAACCAGCATCTTCTGCTATTTCTTCTGGATCTCTTCTTTGAAACATGGTTTTTTTTCTATGTAAATATTCACTTCTTTACATTTGTTGTTGCATAGTTAATGGCCTTTTCCACAACTTCTGTTCACCTACCTGCAAGAAGCAATTTTAAAGCTTGATGTTTTACTGTACCATCATCAAGGATGATCCCAGCTGATTCAAATATTTTTGTGCCTGATTGCCCTCACCTCAAACTTCACACTTGATAAAAGATAACTCAGGAAAAAATTGTCACATACAGCAAAGAGCAAAATCTGCACTGATCCCCTTTGGATCACACAGTTCTTCAAAGGTTGGGGTTAACTTTTCAAAGATTGTCTTGACTGCAATGCATAGTTTCATGTGGAGCAATGGTTTTGTCTGGGGAAGTCTTTTCACTGCTCTTCATTCTGCAGCATTTTCCATCATCAAGTGAGCCTGAAAAGAACGACTACCTCTTTTCTAAAGTTCCAAAAAATGTCACGCATGAGGAAGAAACTCCAGGTGGTCACATAGAATGTGAGAATTAAACTAACTCAAGTTCAATTTTCTTTGCCATCATTCTGCTATTATTGCTTATATTAAACCCACTATTTAAACACAAGGACATGTAGGACCACAGGGCTGCTGTGGAAGCACAAACTGCTCCAAAGTTATTTTGAATGGTTAAAAAACTGAAATTAACTTATTCTTAAAAAAAAAAAAAATTGCAGTGTTCACATATGCCAGAGCCAACCATATAACTAAGAATTTTCCAAATAAATATTCACTTGGAACCCATCGTTTATTAAAAGATAAATAATTAAAATATGCTAATTTGAAGCATATATATGTGTGTGATGTATATGTGTATACGTGTATGTGTATATAATTAAATATATACTAATATAATTAAAGATAGATATAATTAAAACTCAAAAGCAATAGCAACAATTGCTTAGATATTTTCAGGGAAGACTTTTTTTTATCACCAAATTGCTGGCACATAGTGATAATGAAAAACAAATCAATTTTAGTTAGTTTTACTATTTTTAAGTTCTTTAGAAATACAATTCGCCTCCTTACTGCCTGCACCCAGGCCAGTCGGACTCCTTGCCACATAGCCACTCCCTGAGCCCATCACTGGTCCTGTGCACCATATTAGAAACCACACTATGTCAGCTCAGCCCGGTATTGATGATGCTTGTTTCCATCACTGAGTAAAGGCAGAGGCCACAGTAAAGTTACCATATTTCATTTGTAACTAGTAAGTAACATGGGGGAGATATTCTTGGATCATATTAATATCTTATTCCTTCTCAGGCTTTCACCCCCTAGTTCTATCATGCTAAATGATTTTCTAACTTCCAAATTTTCTCAAATTTAGTAATTGGCATTCTATAGTAAAGAAAATCACTATCTTCTCTCCTCTTTATTTATTTGCTTATTTATCTATATCAGTATGGACTTATAGATTATTTTTTTCAATGGGTTATAATCCAATATTATCTTTTATTATTTTGGTTTTTAAATTGTCCCTGATTTGACCAGTGGGAAAGTCTTTGAGTGAGTTCCTGTGTCCTTTTGACATGTCCCCATAATTCCTTTGAGTACTTCCTTACTTTCTGTTGTATACCAATACAACAAATGTATATAAACATGTGTCTGTATACCAGCATGTGCCTATGGTCCAATATGTATGAGTATCAGGAAAATGACCTAGGAGACCTCAGAGGGAAGGTTGGGGGCACCCATTACAGGCCATGTGTGGGATCTTCCCGAAAATATTGGGGCAAGAGATAGCAAATCTGCAATCTACTTTAAATTTCGTCTGCGACTCTTCACCAGAGTGAGTTTGCTGCCACTGTTCCTTCCAGTGGTATAATTATCCCTGTTTATAATACTCTATTGTTAACAGTATATGATAATAGTGAAGCAGGTACAAATTGGGGGTTGAGGTGAGTGTTGCCTGGCTCACAGTGGTTCTCCCAGTGCTAATTCACCATGCGGATTTCCCACTCCCCCAAGCAACACACCCCATTTGGAAAACCATTCCTCCTGTATTTGTCTACTCAGACTACCCTAACAAAATGCCACAGACTGGCTGGCTTAAACAGCAGAAAATTATTTTCTCATAGTTCTGGAGGCTAAAAGACCCGAATCAAGGTGCTAGAAGGGTTGCTTTCTGGTGAGACCTCTCTCCTTGGCTTGCAGACAGCAGCTTCTCACTGTATCTTTACACGGTCTTTTGTCTATGTGTGAAACATTGAGAGAGAAAGTTCTGGTGTCTCTTTCTTTTGTAAAGATTCCAGTCCTACGGTTTAGGGCCCCATCCTTACGACCTTATTTAACCTTAATTACTTCCTTAAAGGCCCTATCTCCAAATGTAATCACATTGGAGGTTAGAGTTGCAACATATGAATTTTATGAGAACACAATACAGTCCATAATACCTGTCTTTGCTCTGGCTAAGTATCTTTTTACTCAACCCTGACTTCCGGGTTGCATTGATTAGCTGAGAAGGCAAGTACCTGACTGAAGTTTGGCCAATCACAGCACCTCATTCTCCTCAGCTATGGCGGTTGGGCCAGCCAAAGTCACATGACTCAAATTATCTTTCCAAGGGAATTATTTTTTCAATTTACAGCAGAGGTCCCCCTTTTTTTTAAATAAAAGGCTAGATAGTAAATTTTTTCAGCCTTGGTCTGAATGGGGTCTTCTTTCCAACTATCAATTCTATGCTAAACTCTGTCCTTGCAGGTGAAAGCAGCCAAGATAATATGTAAAGGAATAGTCTTGGCTGCATTTGGCCTTTTGTAGGCTGGAGTTTGCTGGCCGTGATCCACAGAATAGAATAATTGATAAAATGTGAGCTTATTTTGTGGCTTTCCCCATTCAACTCATGGCTTCGTCACTTGCTAGCTTTTAAAAAATAAATGTATAGTATTTCATATAAGTGCCTCAGTTTCCTTATCTATAAAATATAGACAAAAGGGTAACTTTGTGTTAATCAGGCTGGGCGATGATAGCTGCTGTAATTTACCCCAATATCTCAGCGGCCTAGCACAACAAAAAGTTATTTCTTATGCCTCCACTGCTGATTGTCAGAGGCAGGTGGCACAGCTAGTGTCAGCTCTCCTTGTGAAATCGTTTAGAGACCCATGTTCGTTTCACCATGTGGTTTCACCATCTTTAACACATGGCTTCAAGGTTGCCCTGTCCCCACTCAGCACACTGGCAGATTAAAGAGAGAGCACAGAGAAGGAGTATTCACTGTGAACCGCCTTAGACCATAGGTCACTTCCAAGCACACTCCATTGGCAATAACTAGTCACATGATCCCACCTAGATACAAGGGTGTCTGGGAAATGTAGTTGACTTATGGGTTTAGAAAGAAAAATAATGAATCTGCATGAACAAGCATCCATGAGGACTGTATTATAGAAAACTGTAAAGAATTAGAACAATGTCTAGTCTTCATAAGCACACAATAAATGTTAGCTATGATTATTACTGAAGCTGAAGAGGAGAAAGAAAAGTGGCCCTTTCCTTTTGGGTAGTAGGGCCATATTGACGTCGCCTTAGAGCAGCCTGCAGCTATGGCTCCTACTGAGTGGCAAAGGCCAGCACACAGAAGAAATGCTGACACACAGAAAGAAAAGCCTCGGTGAAAGACAGAAAAGCCAGTGAGAGAATACTGATCGTACTAAAGTGCCTACTGCAATGAAATCTGCCCTTCTCTAGTCTTGGTTGGTCTGCAATTAATAACAATGACAATAATAGTAGCTAACATTACTGAGATCTTATTGTGCCAGATGATTTTCTAAGCTCTTAATAGACATTAACAATTTTTAAACTCAAACTACAACCCATGGCAGGGAAACGGGTCATGAAATCATTTTAAGGAGTTGGTACCAATATTTTTTAATAAACAAAATAGACTAGACTAAACTAGAACTAGAACTAGACTAAACTACAACAGAAAACAGAGTATATCACACATAATAAGGACAAGTTTTGTTTTATGGACTTTTGTTTTACATTATATGTGCACTGGGTCATGATATAAAATATCTTTTATACTGCGGTCACTGCCCTCATTCATTGATCCTTTCTAACAACCCAGTGAAGGAGGTTTTATTATAAGCTCCCTCCTATAGGTGAGGAAACTGAAGCATTGGGAGGTGACTTCACTTGCTGTAGGCTGCACAGTTAGGAAACAGCCGTCAGTATTTGCTGAAAGTGGGACCATGGTTTGGTTCCTGAGTCCCACTCTAAAATCTACCCTAATATCCTTCTAAGAAACCAGCGATTTCCCTTTTGGCATAAGCTTCTTTAAGTTAGATTTCTGTGCTATGCAAACCCAAGAGTCTTAGCTGATGGAAGCAGCAGGGAAAGGGTATGAGCAGGGCATGGGATATGGAGAAAGGAGGCTGAGTCCTAGACTGGGCTCAGCCTGGAGCTGGCCAGAGACCTTCAACAGGGCTTCTCGCCTTTCTGAGTCTGTTTCCTACTCCTGGAAAATGAAGATGGTAATAATGTCTCCCTTAGAGGCTTTTGCTAGGAAGAAGGGAGATGACCTAGGAAAGCACCAATCCTAGGTCAGGCCGTGAGTACCTGGGTGAGGAGAAGAAGGCAGGGACCGTACCTGTAAAGGTATAAAAATGGCACTGAGCAGAGCAAGGGGATAACAACCAATCAGAACCAGAGGATGGGAGGTCGAGCAAAGTAGGCATCACCAGCCTCAAAGGCCATATGAGTAGTGTAGATGGGGTCAATTAACCATGCAGAGTCTTGGTAGGTTCTGGAAGGGCAAAGTGGGAAGTCCCCCAATGTCCTAAGGTACAGACAGTCATTTCTTGAGAATTAAACTTGAAGATACACAACATGGTATTCTTTCATCATAGGTGGCCTCCATCACAGGTGGACAATCGAGGAAAATGGAGTCAAGTATCTCAAACTAATGACTCAGAACTGAGGGGGTAGTGAGGAAGCCCAGTATCCGACCTTGGCTGAGGTCTCCACCGTTCCCAGAGCTGCACAGCATGCTCCGTGCAGAGCAGGAAGCCCGGAACTGCTCCGGAGGGCAGGCAGCTGTGAGGCCTCCTCGGGGAAACTACCCTTTGATCTCCCTGGCAGCAAAGGGGTCCCACTTCCTGCATCCCAGAATGCCTGCTCCAGAAGGACCTCAGAGGTCATGAAGCCCAATCCCATTGGACAGATGGGGCTAATGGAGCCCAGAGAGGCACCAGGCCCTGGTCAAGGTCACACAGAGAGCCAGTGGGCAAGTCAGGACCAGTGTCTGGGAGGCAGTGCTCGCCCAAGACCCCTCCGCTCCTCAGTGATCCTCTTGTTTCCCTCCTCTCAGTGGGAAGTGAGCAGGGAGGGTCTGTTTTTTCTGATCTCTCTGCTGTGGGGGGTCCATTTCCTGCCAAAGCTGAGTTAAGTTCAAAGGCCCTGGAATGAGGGTGGGGGGTATTCTGTACAGCACAGGATGGGGAGTGGGTCTTTAAATCACAAAGAAGACTTTATCCTTTGAGATTTTAAGTGGACAGAAGCCAGTTTTCTAACATCCTTTCTTCTGATGTGGCCCTTGGCAAAAATTATGACATGGGGTGGGGGTAAGGAAACTTAAGGTATTTGAGCCCCTACTATATGCTGGGCTCTGCGCCAGGCAAATCTTTCATAGACATAATAGTCTTTCCTGGTAGGGACTGGCTTCCTCAGTTTACAGATGAGGAAATGGAGGCAAAGGAGGGGAAGTAACTGGTTCCAGGTCACACAGCCAGGATTTGAGCCCAAGTATGTCTGATTCAAGAGCCTTAACTGTGTTTAACCTTGGGCCACGTGAAGTGCCGAAGGAGTTGTGTTGTTGATAACCTGAGTTTCATAAGTGTATTAGTTAGGGTTCTTCAGAGAAACAGAACCTAACGGATAAAAAGA
Source organism: Pteropus medius (assembly GCF_902729225.1). Lineage (NCBI taxonomy): Eukaryota > Metazoa > Chordata > Mammalia > Chiroptera > Pteropodidae > Pteropus > Pteropus medius. Next base: position 1,147,287 of record NW_024349803.1, on the reverse strand, counting down.
AAGATTGAGAAGTTCCATGGTCTGCTGAAGACATGGGAAAGCTGATGGTGTTTTTCCAGTTCAAGCACAAAGGCCCAAGATCCAGGAGAGCCAACGGTGTCAGTCCCAGTCTGAGTGCAAGAAAAAACTGAAATTCTAGCTCAAGCACTGAGACACAGAGCAGATTCACTCTTCCTCTGCCTTTTTGTTCTATCCAGGTCCTCCATGGATTGGATGGTGCCCACACTGGGGAGGGCAGTCTGCTGTATTCAGCCTACCAACTCAAATACTAATCTCTTCCTGGGGCACCCTCATACAAATACCCAGAAATAATGTTTAACTAGTTATCTGAGTATCTTGGGGCCCACTCAAGTTAACACAATTAACCATCACAATTGCTCCATTAATTCATCCAACAAATGCTTGCTGAATGTCTAGTAGGTGCCCAGTTCTTTGAGTACAAAGATAATAAAAATAGACAAGATTTATTAAGTACTTGCTACATGTCAAGCACTGTTCTAAGTATTTTATGTGAATGAACTCATTTAATCCTCACAACAACCGTGCAAGGTAGAATCTATTAAATATCCTTATCTTGTGGGGAGTGAAATCAAGGCACAGAGAGAGGAAAAGATGTGCTATGGTCCCAAAGCTAGAAAGTGATGAAGCAGGGAGTCAAACTCTGGTGCCAAAATCCACGCTGTCAATTGTCGTACCATGCTTTCCTGTCAAACACTCAGAAACTCAGTCAGGACTCCATAATTAACTGTGAGAAGTGGTGGGTGAGGGAAGTACAGGACATTGCGGGCGTGCAGAGGAAGGGCAGGCCGAAGTCAGCTTGAGTGGTCAGGAAAGGCTTCTGAGAGGATGTGACAGCAAAACCAATGCCTGAAGAGTGAAGAGTCGGGCAGAAAGGAAATAAACTGTCCAAGGCAGAGGGAGCAACACGTGCAAAGGGCATGCCAGAGGAACTAAAGGAAGTTGTGTCTGGCTAGAGCTTGGAGTGAGATGGGAGGTGCAGAATGGTGAGACTTTAAGCTAAAGAAGTGGGAAGGAACCAACGGTCCTCAAGGGCACTGAATGCTGCGGTCAGAGGTCTGGGTTTGATCCTGTGGGCAATGTGGAGCCTAAATGTGGGGCCCCGGGCAAGTCACTCTATCTGACTGCATTTCAGTTTTCTTATCAGTAAATTAGGCATAAAAGAACCTGCTTTACATGCCCATCATTATTGAGTGGCAAAAACAAGGCAATGCATTTTTAGCAGGAACCTCGCGAATGTTAGTTTCCAGCCTCCACCACTCCTAAATGAAGAATCAAAATGCAGAGATGCAGCTAAACAGCTAGACAAATGCCACATGAGCCAGAGGATCCCTGTATGCCAATCAGAAGGCTTTGAGCAGCAAGGAACAGAAACTCTAGATCATAAAAATATAGTTTAAGCCATAAGGAGTTCATTTTATTACAGACAAGAAAGAGAAATTCTAGAGTTTGGAAATTCAGTGGCTCAATGATGTCTTCAAAAAGGTATCAGTATCCTTCCCATATAAGCAATGGCTTGCCTCATGGTCACAAGATGGATGTAGCAGGGCCTGCCATCGTGTGCAAACATGACAATATTCAGTGAAGAAGGCATTTCTTCTTATGCATCTTTAAAGGAAGAAGACCTTGTTGGAAGCCTTCCCTTCAGACTTCCCCTCAGGTCCCATTGGCTGGGATTGAATCACAAACCTTTCACTAAACCAATATTGACAAAGGGACTATAATTACCATGATTGACTTGGGCCGATCATTATTCATATCTCAGGGCTGAGGAGGGACTTGTCCCTCAATTCCTTGGCCTCAAGGGGGAAAGACCCAAATAAAACAGGTCTTTCCATTAGCATTATCTGTGACTCCATGGACCTGGATCTAAGCTCTGGGCAATAAAGTTAATTCCATTCCCTACTTGCTGGGATTATTCTATGACCCCGGAAGTTAGAACAGACTGAGCCCAATACCCCAAGTCTTAGAAGCTGCCTTAGTGGGGCTGAGGGAGCTGGAGTGTTTCCCCTGTGCCCCATGGGTCTAGCTCAGCCTCTGGCAGAACCCATCATTCACTCATTCAATCTACAAATATTAATCGAGCACCTACTTCACGGTGAGGATAAACAATGAGCAAAACTCAACATGAACACTGCTCTCCCAGAGCTTACCCCCTACTTGGGGAGATAATTCAATAATCACATGGTTGTGTATAAAATGACAACTGTGATCAAATATAGACTGATGGGCACATAATGCTGTGAGATGAAATAGCAGAGGGACTTAACCCAGGCAGGAAGGTCGAGGACTTTGGATTTGGTACATGGCTTTTTGAGTCCAGACTCAACCACTTACTGGCTGTGTGACTTTCCAAAGGCAATTTGCTTGATATCTTATGCCTTGGTCTTCATTGGGAAAGAGCAAAAATAATGGTAACTGTCCCCAGGATTCATCAGAAAACTAAATGAGATAATATGGTCCATTTGACCATCATTCAAGAACTAGGAAACCACACACTACCACAGTCAAGTGGTACAACACAGGGGTTGAGGCTTCTGGCTCCAGCTAGACTGTGCATGTTTGAAGCCCAGCTCTGCCTCTTTCTAGCTGTGTGACATTGAGCAATTGCCTCATTTCTCTATGCTTCAGTTTCTGCATCTGTAAAATGGAGCTAACAACAAGTAGAGTTATAAAGATTAAATAGATATTGTACACAAAGCTCTTAACTCAGGACCTGACCCATGGTAAGTTCAATAATATTAACAAAGAATATGCTATTGTTTTGAAATTAATAATAAAAACAAATGTGAAAGCATGGTTGGATTAGAGATTTTCAGTCTAGCAATTGCAACATTGTTTTTCTTGCTGGTATTTTAATAATAACGCTGTTTGTCATAGCAATATGTGTACAGCTATGAATGTTAAACATCCCTGAGCATTCCTATGTATTAATTACATCCAGATTCTTCTCTGGGGTACTGGCCTGCCCATTTCTATCACCTTCAACACCGTCAGTAACACACCTTCAGAAGCAACCATTGTTAGGATAAACAAAGCAAGACCCAGCCAGCAGCCACACGGCAACTCAGCCACAGCTTCCAGCTGCTTCCAGCTTGCGGTGGTGTCTAACCAATCAAAAGCCACAGGATGCAAATTGTGTTCCCTAATTGATCCATCAAGCTATGCGCAGCTCAGGTTATAAAAACTGATGCTGTGGGAGGAATGTCTGCTCATGTAAACACTCAGCACTGGGCCCAACGAATGTAAAGTGTTCGGAGAACACCAGCTATTGTCTTAAATATTATGCCTCCTCCAGATGGTGGGAGCACTGGACTCCCGTACGCTGGAGACAGTCATCGCCAGCTTTGCTCTCTTTTCCCTTGTGAAACCACTGAAGCTTCATTAGGTTATCATGTTAAGTTATAACCACACCTACCTCACAGGGGGCTTGTGAGGATTACATGAGTCCATGCATATAACATGTTTGGAATGGTGCCTGGTACAGAGTAAGCACTCAGAAACGACAACCATAGCAACAATAATAATATTAGCTAACACAGAGCACTTAGCAGGTTCATGTTCCAGAGTTAATCCTCAGAAGCTACCAATGAAGTAGATATTAATATCATTCTCATATTATAAGTGAGGCAACTGAGGCATGGAGAGGTTAACTAACATGCTTTAAGTTACACAGTTAAATTAAACATTAGCTGCTATGATTATAGGTTTTTTTCAAAGTAGAGTGTTAATCTGAAGAGTCACTAGCACAGCAACATGTAATAAACAAAGTAGTTTGTGCAGAGGAAAAAAAGGCTGGCAGGAAAACACTTCAAAATATAAATAGTGCATATCTCTAAATGGTAGGAATCTGGGTGGGGTACTCCCTCCTTTTGTTTATTTGTTTGTTTGTTTGTTTGTTTTCATTGATCTGTCTTCTGTGTTTTCCATTAGCAATATGTATTACTTTCATATTGGGCGAAAATAATGAAAATTAATGTTTTAAATGGTTGTGGCAAGAACCTAGATGGATAGGGAGCCGAGGGACGGACACTGGTTAATAGACAATTACAATAGTCGAGGAGGGAGAAAGAAGGTGAGGTCTGAACCAGGGCACGGACTCAAGGGTTCGAAGGAGTTTGTGGGTACAGGTGAGAATAGAAATGACTTGGTGACTTATTGGACAAGAGGGAGCTGGTGGAATCCATTCCTTTATTCTACAGATGACTATTAAGGTGCCTACTGTATCCTAGAAGCTATTCTGGGAACTAGGGTTGCACAAGACAGACAAATCCATAAGGTCATGGAGCTTCCATTCAACCAGGAGAAAACAGATAATAAACAAGTTGGTGCATGATGAGTCAGGTGATAAGTGTTGTGCAGAAAAGCAAAGCCAGATGAGGGGGACAGAGAGTGCCGGGGTGGGGGGGTGGAGGTCATGTAGGGGAGGCCTCTCCTTTAGAAACATTTGAGCGGAGAGGGAAGGAAATGAGAGAGAAAGTTCTGCGTACAGCTTGAGGAAAACCATTCCTCGCACAGAGAACAGCAATCACGAAAGCTTTGTGACAAATCTTCTTGGGTGTTCGTGAAAGAGTGAGAAGGTCAGGGGAGCTGGAGAGAGGGAGGAAGGGAAACGGGCGATGGAATTAGAGAAGCAAGGGGGACACCAAATGATGTCAGCCATTGTCAAGACTTGGATTCTGATTCTGACTCTGAGTGAAACCAGTGGAGGTTTCAAGCAGAGAAATGACAGGCTTGACCTTCATTTTAAAGGATCACTGAGGCTGTCATGTGGCAAATAGATGTAGACAAAGTTGGAATCAGGGGACAAGTTCTGATGCCTTTGCAATAATCCAGGAGAGAGATAACGATGGCTTCCAGGGTGGTGGAGTCATGCTGAGTTGGCTTCTGAACGTACTTCGATTAGAGCCAACAGCAAGAGGTGTCAAGGGTAAGTCTAAAATGTGTGGCCTGTCCAACTGAGAGAATGGAGTCAACATTTCTTGGGAAGGGGAAGACTGCCCAAGTACCAGATTTGTAGAAGGCAAATCAGGAGCTGGTATTGGATATGTTAAGTCTGAGATACCTTTCAGATACCCATGTGGAGGTGTTAAGTACACAGGTGGACATACTAGAATGAAGTTCAGAGGAGAGTCAGGGCTGAAGAAGAAAATTTATGAGTTGTTAATATACAGATGACATTTAAAGCCCAAGTACTGAATGAGAAAGTCTAGGAGTGAGTACAGAAAGAGAAAGGTAATTCCTGTGTTTCAGGCTTGGGCTACTGGAAGGATTGTTTTCTTTATTCAGAGATGGAGGACACAGGAAGAGGAGTGTGGTTTGAAGGGAAGATGATGTGTTCACTTATGGACACACTGAGTGGACATCACAGAGGGACAGAGTGGCCTGGCAGGCAGGCAGGTCTCAAGGTAAGGAGCTTAAGTGAGAGATCTGGGCAAGAGACAGAAACAGAGAGTAACTAAGGTCCCAGCAGATTTATGGAAAAGAAATGCAAATCTATACAAACCTGAGCCCTTTCTTCAATCCCCAGAGTCAGAGCAAACAGGTGTCAGTGCAGGTGTTCCAGGGATTAAAACAGGAATTTGAACCCGCAGGTGAACTTTTCAACCATATATAATGTGAGGGAAACGCCCTCAGAGAAGAACAGGGTGAGAGGATAAAACAAAGACCCTTGCCCTCCCCAGTTCTGAGCACCATCTGCTTCTCCAGGGCAGCTGGATGAGGGACTCTTGAGAGACCTGGGAAGGAGTCAGATGGGACAGAGATAGGAACTGTAGAGCTGGGAGTAGCAGGAAAGTGGCTCTTTGGAATTCTAATGCTGTCTAACAAATCACTCCAACCTGGTAGTATAAAACAACATTTTTATTAAGCTTATAGATTCTGGGGGTCAGGAATTTGGACAGGGCACAGAAGAATGCTCCATGACATCTCCAGCCTCAAATGGGGAGACCCCAATTGCTGGGAACTGGATTCGACCAGAGGCTCCTTCACTCGTATCTGGCTCCTACCCCTGGATAGTTGAAGGCTGAGTTTAAATAGGATTGTCCCCTGGAGGGCCCCTGTGGCCTTTCAATGTGATTTGGTCTTCTCATAGCTTGGCAGTTGGATTCTGAGGGAGAATGTCCCAAGAACCAGTGTCTAGAGAAAGCCAGGTGGAAAATGCTAAAAGATGTAGTCTCAGAAGTAACACATTGTTACTTCGATCATACTCTATTGGCCAAAGTAATCACTAGCCCACTCGGATTCAAGGGGAGAGGACATACACCCCACCTTTCCACAGGAGGACTTTTTAAATAAATAATTTTAGACATTTTAGTAACAATTCAGTGATTTCATTCACAGAATTGTGCAACCCATCACCACAATCAATTTTAATCACCCCCAAAAGAAACTCTATACCCTTCAGTTATCACTGTCCCCAATATTCCCATTCCTCCACTCAGCCCCTGGCAATCACTAATCTACTTCCTGTCTCTATGGATTTGCTTTATCTGGACCTTTCATATAAATAGAATTGTGTATGTGGTCTTTTGTGACTGACTTCTTATACTTAGCATAATGTTTTCAAGGTTCATCCAGTTGAAGCATGTATCAGAACTTCATCTCTTTTTATGGCCAGATAATATTTCATTGTGTGACTATTCCATATTTTGTCTATCCATTCATCAGTTGATGGATGTTTCTACCTTTTGACTCATGCATAATACTGATATAAACATTCATGTACAACTTTTGTCGCCAGTTTTTTAAACTACTAACTGATTCATAGGCAGGGCATCCAAGGATGGTGGATCCCAAACTGGATTTTAATGTACCTTCGCTCTATTACCTTCAGCAAGTCACCCAACACCTCTGAGCTTCATCTGCAGGATAGGATGTAAAATACCCACTGGTCAGGTGAGGATTAGTGAGCTCAAGAATGAGAAGTGACTTTTAAAATGAAAAACTGAGAAATGCTACGTAATGCCCACCCAACAGCACTCCTTTTCCTGATAACAAACCTTGATTTTGGTCAGGTATCAAGCAGCCATCTGCCTCATGGGCCTAGCCGCCTCCTACCACAGCACACGAGTCGTGATCAGTCTAAGCCAATCACAAGAATCCATTGTCATTTCCTGTAAATAGTTTTGGAAAGGTTCAGCAATGCAATCCTGCTCAACAAGACAGGAAGTAGGTCTGCTGGTAGTAATGCAGAAAATGAGTTTCTTAACCCTTAAAAAGAAGAGCAGAAGACAACACCATCCCTCTTTAGCAAGGTATTTTCATGGCTTCTTGTGAAACTGCACGGCAATCAGCCTGATAAGTGTGATGAAATGTGAAAATGGAAAGCAAATTGATGTGAGCATTGAGCTAACACTGGAGAAGCCTTGCCTCTGGATGAATTCTTATGTGAAATAATAAATATCCTTATTCTTTAAGTCATTTTAGTTGGGTTTTCCATAAATGGCAACTGAAAACATCCATACTTAAACACGTATTGGTTTCTATCTATCTCTTGCACATACTTCCAAAAAGAATTAGACTTATCTTACAATAAATGACACAGGGAAAAAATGAGAACAAGGGTAAACAAATATGACACCATGGCATACTAAATATTCTCAATGACCCTCCTGATAAAACCAGCTGAAGTGATTTTAAATATATATTTTTAAATAAATCAGTCACATTTATTAGCTTATATTTATATCAAGGGAGATAGAGATAGATGATAGATGATAGATAGATAGATAGATAGATAGATAGATAGATAGATAGATAGATAGATAAATAGATAGATAGATAAAGTATATAATATGTCAGCAAGTAATAATGTTTAGAGAAAAATAATTTGGGGAAGAGAGATCAGGAATAAGTGAGTTACAGTTTTAAATAGGGTGTTCGAAGTAGGCTTCAATGAAATGGTAACATTTGAGAAAAGACTTGAAAGCAGTGAGGAAAATAGCTATATGAATATCTAAGAGAATAAATTAAGTAGAGGAAACAAGCAATGCAAAAAGCCTACAGTGTGAACCTGTCTAGAACAATCAAGGAATAACAAAGAAGACGGTATAATTGGAACTAAATGAGTAAAGGAAAGAGTAGAAGATGAGGTTATAGTATTAATGGATTTAGAATTCTAAATTTGCAGTATTCACTTTCAGCAATTTGAAATTATCATTAATTCCCTGTCTTCTGGCTTCCATGTAGAAGTCCACCACTAGACCTATTATATATTCTTTGAAGATAATATATCTTTTCTTCCTCTGACTCCTTCTAATGTTTTCTCTTTGTCTCTGGTTTTCAGAAGTTTTTGTTATTATGTGTCTTAATTTGGTTTTCTTTGTATTCATTTTATCTAGGGTTTATAGTGCTTCATGTACCCTATGACTTAATGTCTTTGGTTTTAGAAATTTTCAACCATCAACTCTTTGAATATTGCATCACCATATTTTCTCATTCCTTTCATTCTGAGACTCAATTACACACAATTTACACATAGTCACTGTGTTTCATGTCTCTTACACTCTTTTCTGTATTTTTTCATCCCATAGTCTTTCTTACTTTGGTTTGGAGGTTTTCTTTTGGCCGATTTCCAGTCTTCTAATTCTCTCCTCAGTCGCTAATCTGCTATAAGCCCATCTGTTGAGTTCTTAATTCTAATTTTTATATTCTTCAGTTATGAAATTTATTTTTAATAATTTTCATAGTTTTCAGTTCTCTGTTGAAATTTTCCATTTTTCATTTAATTTGTTGGTCACATTAATCACATTGAAAAGTCCAATAATGCCAATAGCTGAGTCTCCTGTGGGTTTCTATTTATTATATATTTTTTTCTCCTGATTTTTTAGGGTGAATTCGTGTCTTTTTGTATATTTGTATATTTGGTAACTTTTTATTAAATTTTAGTATTGCGACAAGCCGTGGCAAATCATCTTAATGCAATCAGGGGTTGAGCTGATCTAGAACTGGTCTAGTGTTTATAATAGCTAGTCTATTTCTGATTCACTCAAAATTTCAAACTGCGAAAAGCACTAAGAAGAAGGTAAACAAAGTGACAGAACAGAGAGTAATTTGGGATGGGAATGAGAAGTGAATGTTGCTTTAGCTAGGGTGACCAAGGAAGGCCTCTGTGAGAGATGACACTTGAAGCCCAATCTGTATGATGAGAAGCAAACAGCCATGTAAAGATGTAGTTTTTTTCAGATGGGGTAAGCAGCAAATGCAAGTGCCCTGAGGTAGAAATGAGCTTAGCAGTTTTGTGAAATAGAAAGAAGATAGGATAACATTACGAGGTCAATGAGTCAGATATTAGAAGCCCTGGCAAAGAGTGTAGATTTCATCCTAAGTGCAGCAGGAAATTATTGGAGAGTTTTATGCAAGGGTATGACATAATCTGGTTATTTTTCAAAAATTACTCTGGCTGCTATGTGAACAGATTTTTACTGGGGGGGATAAGAATTGAAGCAGAGAGACCCTTGATAAGACTGTTTGCATAGATTTGGAGGATAAAAACCAAGTTCCACTTCGAAGCCATTTACATACTACACAAGTGGCATTAATTCGATGTCTTTTGGTTGCAAGTGTCAAAATGGCTTAAGCAAAAATGGGAGATTGTTGTATGACTCTCTTGGGAAATATAGCCTCATGGACAGCTAGATCCAGGCAGTGTCATCAAAACACACACTACCTTTCTTTCCTCCTCCTCCTCCTCCTCCTCCTCCTCTCCTCCTCCTCCTCCTCCTCTTCCTCCTCTCCTCCTTCTCCCTCCTCTCTCCTCCTCCTCCTCCTCCTCCTCCTCCTCCTCCTCCTCCTTTGCTGGGAGGATTTAATCCTGAAGTGACTGTAGCCATCCCTCTCACCAAAGAAAATATTTACAGCAAGAGAAAGGCAGCCATCCCACAGCCAGTGCTCCTATTACTGCATTCTACTGCCTTATCACTCATGCTGTGTGAGATTATCTGTTTATCTCTCTAAGAATAGACTGGATACCCCTTAAGGGGAAGGACTAAGTCTTTTCCCTCTGAACCCCTAGCTTAGTGAAATAACAGTGAATCAGTTTTGGAGTCAGATACTTGGATTCCACCAGGCTCTGACAATTAGTAGCTAATGTGGCCTTGGACAAGTCGCTTAACCACTCTGAGGCTTATTTTTCCTTATCTATGAGTTAGTCATTAGAAATACATAATTAGATAGGTTATGAGGATTAAATAAGATCTTGAAGAAAAATGCCTGGAACAGTTCAGGTACTCTATGCTTTGATAAATGAGGACATCACAAAGGCTATAACAACCCTCTGGGTTTTATCTTGGAGAAAAGGGTGGGACATTGTAAGCTGGAGTGGAGCCTGGCAGCAGAGAAGAAAGTAGCTTGAGGCAGGGGGCAGGGATGCCTGATACTCATTGCATGGTTTCCTTGGTGAGCCCCGCCCCAAACCTGGCCTCAGCCCAAACCTGCCTGGTAAGAGCCTTCCCCAGGGTCTGCACCCAGAGCCGGACAGGTCCTGGCTTGTACCCCACTCCTCTGCCTGCAAATGGGGTTTGCTGAAGCCACATACATTCCTAAGGGATTGATAAGATTCCAGAAGCCACGCCTACCACCCATGGCATACCTTGGGCTGGACAGGAGGGGAGTGCCAGACCTTCTTCCTCCACACAGCAGGAGCTGACTGCTAGCAACCCACCCCATATACAAACACCCCTGTCTCTCCTTCACAGAACCGCAGAACAGCATAGCTTTAAGGAACCCCAAAGATCCTCCAGTACCTTTCTTCAACTGATACTGGCCCTGCCAGTCTGGTAGGGACTCCAACACATTCCCCATTGAGCATGAACCAGCTTTATTCCTTTCCTCTGCTTGAAACCCATGAATTTTTAAAAAGTGCCCAGAATCCTTTGGTGTTCAGAGAAACCATGGCTAGGGTGACCTAATGGTGGGTGAATGTATCTGTCACCCCCTGGGATCTTCACCTTGATTGTAGCTCCAAGAACTTTAGGTGCTGGGACCCCACGTAGGAAACCACTGATCTTGACGGGACACAATCCAGTCATGACTATGGGGCATAAAGGGGAACAAAGAAGGAAGTTCTGAGGCTGGAGGTCAAACCGAGGGCTCTGTCCTGACTCTCTGACTTCTCAGTGTGACCTGGGGCAAGTGGCTTAACCTCTCTGAGCTCCTGATCTCATCTGTAAAATGAAGGTTGCCGATAAGGTGAGGATTAAAAAAAATAATGCTTGTTCTTTAGCAGGAGACCCATCACAGAATAAGCAATCTATAAACAAACCTGTTACCGCTATCATCATTAATATGAATAAAGGAATAAAAGTCTGTAATCCTGCCTCAGCCCTGGGACCAGGCTGGAGATTGAAGGGAACTCAGACATCCCACATACACACAGTGCGGAGTCCCAGGATCTCACCATCCCTTACCTGCCTGCCTCTTCTCCCCCAAAGCCCATGACCTGAAGGTTGGGACCAGCCTTCTCTCCCTCCTGCTCACTGCCCTCTCTGCCTGCTGACTCTGATGATTCATCCCACCTCCAGGGCATAGTCATGCCTATCAGAAACCCATTTTTCCGGTTTCCCCTCCTGAACCAGGGGCCCCTTGGACTCTGCCTTACTCAGGGCATAAGGGAGGGGTAGGGGACCCTGAGTGGAAAAACAAGGTCTCTTCCCTGTCGTCCGTCCTCCCCAGACCTGAGACCTGGGGGAAGTTAGGGGAGCTAGGAGGGAGATCAGAGAGGAAGCAAGGAGAAATCAAGGAAGCAAGAGGAATCCCCTCCCTTGGCCTGAATTAGGTCTACAGCGGCTCTGATCCCTGGACAGGGATGGGCCTGGGTTTTGCAGGGCTGGTGGGTGGGGAGGAGGGAAGGAGAAGTCAGGCTAGAGCCATGATTTCCAACTGCTCTAGCACCTCAAATTTAGCACAACGCAAGCAGAACGTTTTTCCTCCATGACCAAATTGCACCTCCCCTGGCAGTCAGTCCATGCAGTCCCTCAGCTAGAAAACCTAGAGCTCCCCGTCTTCTGACCAGTGTATTTCATCAGTTGTTGGGTGCTGGCCTTTTCTGCAGGTCCCTCAGTGGTCTCTCTTGCCCACGAGTCTTTCCCCATGCCCTGATGTGGGACCTCATCAGCTCCCCCAACCCACAATTCTCCTCTCCTACAATCTAGACCTCCGCATAACCAGCCAAAGGGGATCTCCCTTAGCCCCAGAATTGATCAAACTTGAAGCAGACTGGGGAGGAGCAAAGCCAGCTGTGGCAGCAGAAGCCAAAGCTGCTTCTCTGTTCATCAATGAGTGAATGGGGGTGGGGAGGAGGAGTGAGCTGGGCGAGCCCCAGTGCAGGGCTCACAATCACTGAGCACCCACGCATGCCAGGCTAGGACCTTCCTCAGTTTACTTTTCCTTCACCACACCTGCTTTACAGATGAGGAAACTGAGAGGTAGGGAGGTCACGAAGGTTGTACCCAACCTCCAGCTGAGAGATGACATTTGCATTTTGAACTCCATTGACTTCAGAGCCTGGTTCTCCCCACTATTCACACATATTTCTAGAGACTAGGGGGAAATAATCTGCGTTGGGAAACCTTTAATGTTAGTGGACCCAGTGGTTTCCTGGAAGAGTCTGTGTGTGTGCGTATATGTGTGTGTGTCCAGCTCCTGGCAGACCTAAGTGTGTCCTACCTGAAAGTGAATCTTGCCCACTGCTGCCCTCCACTGACCAGATGCAGAACTACTCCAGTCTCCTGGGAATTTGATTTTGCAGGGGATCTCATTGCTCAACCAACTCCAGGGACCCTGAGAAACCAAGTGGTCTGAGGTTACATTTCTAATATACAAAGAGTTCTTAAAAAGCAATAAGAAACAAACATACCCAACATAAAAATAGACCAAGGATATAAACAGGCCATATCACACAAAAAAATCCCAATAGCTAATAAGCCAATGATCAACTTCACTAATAACCAAAGAAATGAAAATAAAAATAATGAGATGATATGTTCACCTATTAGATTAGAATTTGATCATGCTTTCTGTTAAGAAAGGTGTTGAGAACGGGCATTCATATTGTTGGTAGAAGTGAGAATTGGTATAGACTTTTTGGAAGATAGTTTAGCAATATCTATAAAACATTTTAATGTTCATATTTTTGACCAAATAATTCCACATCTGGAAATTTATCCTAAAAACGCAAAAGGGTATATATTTGAAGATGTTCATTCCAACAGTATTTATGTTTCGTTCATTTATAGAGGAAAATAGGGAGCCATTAAAAATAAAACAGTGACTAGGATTAGCTCACGTTCATGCTGATCACATTTAACTAGGATTAGGTCACGTTCATGCTGATCACATTTATACATTGGTATAAATAGTATGTTTGCACATGAGTATGTAATCAAAATAAAAATTTTAAATAACAAGATAAAACTTTTTTACATAGATATCTGTGATATACAATTGAGTGAAAAACTTAGACTGCAACACAGTCAAAATAATATGATTTCATTTGCACAAACTTGCATGTGAATGTGTTTGAAGTGCGTTCGTGTGTGTGCATGCGTGCGTGCGTGTGTGTGTGTATGTGTGTAAGAACATAGAGAGTTTTCCGGAAGACTGTTGCCAATATCTTAACGGCGACTACCTTCATATAATAGAATTGCTCTTGAATTTTACTTTTTCTTTTACATTTCTCTTATGGTTTAAATTTTTAACAATGAGCTCATATTATATTTATAATGAAAACAATAAAGCTATTTTCATTTGGAAGAAAGAAAGCGATCAGAGAGTCTTGCTTCTCCAAGTAGTGGAGTCCAGGGTGGGGATGGAGAGGTCGTCCTAGCAAGTTAAGACACTGGTGGAGACATAGAGAGCTGGGGTTGGATCTGCTAGTCCACTGTGGAGTTGTCTAAGGTAGTCTTGGGCTGTCAGAGACAGGAGGGCTTGCTCGTCTAACTCCCTCACTTTGAAGCGATAAATAAAATGGTGGCTCAGAAAGGGCAAGAAACTTGGCCGAGGTTGCACAATGAGCCAATGCCGAATCAGGCTCCAGAATCCAGATCTTCAGACCCGAGGCCAAAGCTCTTTCCTCATTGCTCTCACTTCATAATAAGGTCAGAAGTTAAGTCACTTTTAAACAGCATTTATTTGCTCATGTAACCTCCTCTATTTATTATAATATTCTTGCCTTCTCTAGGTGGGCACTCATTCTTTAAAGCCATCTTAAATAAATATCCCCTCCTCCAGGAAGCCTTACTTGACTCCCACAGAAATTTTTAAGAGGATGTATTAAACTATTTCTACCTGGAGTCCTATCTGACCCCAATTGCTACATGCTTTTTCTAAGCTTTATTTTTCTTATTTCACATCTCCTTTTGAATTGATTTTTTAAAACATCCTTTTCCTTTGTTTCTTCTGCTAGCAAGGAAGTTAAGTATACATAATGTGCACTTAAAACCTAGAATTGAGCAAAACCCTCACCTTCTTTCTCTCAACGAATACAAAATCGGATGTTTTCAATCCATCTTATAATTATTATAATTATCACTGTAACTATTCCTTTAGATACACCAACATATTTGCCATTTTCTTTGTTCACCACCTCTTGCTTCTCACACTTTTCTTCTGAGATTTTTTTCTAACAGCTTTACGAAGGTATAATTGGCATACAAGAAACTGCACATGTTTAAAGTGAACAATTTTGATAAGTTTTGACACATGAATACACTTGTGAAATCATCACTACAATCAAGATAATGAACATCACTCCCAAGAGTTTTCCTCTGACTCTTAGTAATTGCTCCTTTTCTCTCTCACTCCCTGCCCCACCCCACCCCCAGGCAACCACTGATCCACTGTCACTATAGATTAGTTTTTGTTTTCTAGAATTTTATATGCGTGAAATCATACAGTGTGTACTTTTTCAATCTGTCTTCATTCACTCGGCACAATTATTTTGAGATTCAGCCATGTTGCATATATAAACAATTTATTCATTCCTTTATTGCTGAGTAGTATTCCATCACATGGATATGCCACGTTTTGTTTATCCATTTACCTACTGACTTGAGACATTTGGTTTTTTTCCAGTTTGGGCTATTGTAAATAAAGCAGCAATGAACATTTGTATAGAATTCTTTGTACAACAAATGCTTTCATTTCTGTTGGGTACCTAGGAGTGGAATGGCTAGATTACATGGTAGGTGTATGTTTCTTAAAACTGCTAAACTATTTTCCAAAATGGTTGTGCATTTGACATTTCCACCAGCAATGTAAGAAAGCTTTATTTACTCCATGTCCTCACCAGCACTTGGTATACGGTCTTAGACATTGCAACAAGTATATAGTAGTATCTTATTGTAGTTTAATTTGCATTTTAATGATGACTAATGATGTCGAACATCTTTTTATATGCTTGTTTACCATCCACATATATTCTTCAGTGAAGTGTCTGCAGATCTTTTGCCCATTTGGGGGAGAGTTGAGTTTTTATTATTATCCAGTTCTCAGAGTTCTTTATATTCTGGATACAAGTCTTTTATCAGGTATATTATTTGCAAACATTTTCTCCCAGTCTGTGGCTTATCTTTGCATTTTTGTAGCAGTGTCTTTCAAAGAATAGATTTTTTGTAATTTTGATGAAATTCAGTTTATAAAATTTTTCTTGTGTGTTGTAGCTAAGAAATCTTTGCCTAACTCAACTCTCATGAATAATTTCCTCTCTTTCCCTCAAGAAGTTTAGTTTTAGGTAGTACATTTAAGTCTACGATTAATTTTGAGTCTTATTATTTTATTTTATTTTTTGGTATATAGATATCTAATTGTTCCAGTACGATTTTTTGAAAAGATTATTCTTCTCAACTGAATTGCCTTCATATTGTCAAAAATAAATTGATGATATAAATGTGAGTCTCTTTCTGCAATCTCTATTATACTCCTTTGACCTATTTGTCTGTCTTGAAAACAATACCACACTGGTTTTTTTTTTTTCAATCGCAGTTGACTTTCGATATTATATTAGTTTCAGGTGTAAGACATAGTAATTAGACATTTATATACCTTACAAAGTGATCACCCTGATAAGTCTAGTACCTACCTGGCACCATACATAGTTATTACAATATTATTGACCATATTCCCTATGCTGTGCTTTACATCCCAAGGACTATTTTTATAATTGGCAATTTGTATTTCTTAATCCCTTCCACCTTTTTCACCCCTCCCCTCAACCTCCCATCTGGCGACCATCAATTTGTTCTCTGTATCTATGTGTTTGTTTCTGTTTCATTTTGTTTGTTCATTCATTTTGTTTTTTAGATTCCACGTATAAGTGAAATCATATGAATACCACACTGTCTTGATTACATAGCTTTATACATCTTGAAGTCAAGTAGCGTATATCCTTCCACTTTCCTCTTCTTTTTCAAAGTTATTTTTGCAATTTTCTGTTCTCTGCATTTTTACATAAATTCCAGAATTAGCTCGCCAGTGTCTACACACACATACACAAACCTGCTAGGGTTTTCATTAGGATTCTGCTGAATCTATAGAGGAATTTTGGGAGAACTGACATCTTAACAATATTGAGTCTTCTGATCTAGGAACATGGTATATCTTCCCATTTATTTAGATCTTCTTTCATTCATCTTAGCACTTCTTTGTAGTGCTCAGTGTATAGGATTTACACATCTTTTGTCATATTTTTCCCTAAGTACTTTATATAGTTTATGCTATCATAAATGATGTTTTTAATTTTAATTTCTGATTATTTGTTGCCAGGATATAGGAATACAATTGATTCTTGAATATTAATCTTGCATCCTGAAACCTTACTAAACTCACTTATTAGTTCCAGGAGCACTGGCAAGAATCTCCAGTATAATGTTGAATGAAAGTGATGAGTCCTTATAGTCTGACATTCTTGCTCTGATTCTTATCTTAGAGGAAAGCATTCAGTCTTTCACCATGAAATATGATGTAAACTGTAGGTTTTTCATAAACAGCCTTTATCAAGTTGAGGAAGTGCCCTACTATTCCTAGTGCATTGAGAATTTTAGTCGAGAATGGATGTTGGTGTTTGTGAAATGTGGGGTTTTTTTGGTATCTATTAAGATGATCATATGGCTTTTCTTTCTGTTGATATGATGAACCATACAAATTATATTCCTGGGGTATATTATCCTTTTAACCATGATGTAGTATTTTTTAATATATTCTTTAATTCAATTAGATGGCCTTAGCAGTGGTCCCCAAACTTTTTGGCACCAGGGATCAGTGTTCCTATGAGAATCTAATTCCTGATGATCTGAGGTGCAGCTGAGGTGGTGATGCTAGCTCTGGAGAGCAGCTGCAAATACAGATGAAGCTTTGCTTGCTCGCCGCTCACCTCCTGCTGTGCAGCGCAGTTCCTAACTGACCATGGACCAGGACCAGTTCGTGGCCCAGGGATAGGGAACCCCCTTACCTTATAGAATGAATTGGGAAGTATTCCCTCCTCTTTAATTTTACGAAAGATTTTGTATGAAATTGGTATTACTTCTTCCTTATATGTTTGAAAGAATTCCTCAGTGAAGGCATCTAGACCTGGAGTTTTCTTTGTGGAAAGGTTTTAAACTATAAATTCAATTTATTTAATATGTGTAGGGCCATTCAGGTTATCTAACTCTTCTTGAGTGAACTCTGATAGTTCGTATCTTTCAAGAAATTTGTTCATTTCATTTGTTATCATACTTGTTGGCATAAAGTTGCTCATACAATCTCCTTATTATTTTTTGATATATTCAGAATCTATAACATTTAGAATTAGTGATGTCACCTCTGTCATTCCTGATATTGATAATTTGTGTCTTCTTTTTTTCTCTCATTAGTCTTGATAGAAGTTTATTGATTTTATTGATCTCAGCGAGCTAGCTTTTGGTTTAATTAATGTTTTATATTGTTTTTTATTTCTATTTCACTGAATTTTGCTCTCATTTTATTATTTCCTTTCTTCTGCTTACTTTAGGTTTAATTTTCTCTTTTTTCCAGTTTCTTAAGGTGAATACAGATCATTGATTGTTGCCTTTCTTCTTTTATAATAGAGGCATTTAGTGCTATAACTTTCCTTCTACTACTTCGCAGCATCCAACAAATTTTAATATGTCATGTTATTTTATTCCATTTAAAATAGTTTTCAACTTATCTTTGATTTCTTTTTTAACCCATAGGTTGTTTAGAAATGCATTCTTTAGTTTCTAAATATTAGAGGATTTTCCAGAGATCTTTCTATAATTGACTTCTAATTTGCCCCACTGTTGTCAGAAAATATGCTTTCTATAAATGAAGTGTGCTTAAATTTATTGACACTTGTTTCATAACTCAGAATATGATCTAACTGGTAAATGCTCTATATAAGCTAAAAAGAATGTACACTTTGCTGAATTTGAATGAAATGTTTTATAAATGTCTATTATGTCAAGTTGGTTGATAATATTATTCAAATCTTCTATATACTTACTGATTTGCATTTACTTTTTTTGGCCAACTTTTGATAGAATTGTGTTGGAATCTCCTACTATAATTGTGGATTTGCCTATTTCTCCTTGCAGTTCTATCAGTTTTTGCTTCATGTATGTATTAGTTTGCTAGGGATGCCATAATCAAGTACCACAGACAGGGTGGCTTACACAAAAAAAATTATTTCCATGTAGTCCTGGAGGCTACAAGTTTAATATCAAGGTGTCAGCAGGGTTGGCTTCTTTTGAAGCCTCTCTCTTTGGCTTATAGATGGCTATCTTCTCCCTGTCTTCACAAAGTCTTCCTTCTGTATGTTGTCTATGACCAAATTTCTTCTTTAAGGACACCGGTCATATTGGATTAGGGCCCACCCTAGTGACCTCATTTTAACCTAATTATGTCTTCGAAGACCCTATCTTCAAATACAGTTATATTCTGAGGGGTTAGGAGGTTAGAACTTGAACATTTGAATTCTGGGATAACACAATTCAGCCCATAAAAAATGTATTTCAAAGCAATATTCTTAAGTGCAGAAATGTTTAGGATAACTATGTCTACCTGATCCATTGACTCTTTTATCATTATGAAAAAACTCGTTTTATCCCAGGTGATAGTCATTGCTCTGAAATCTACTTTCTTGTGATTGGCTACAAAATGGTACAGGCATACCTCGGATATATTGTGGGTTTAGTTCCAGACCACCACAATAAAATGAATATTGCAATAAAGCGAGTCGCATGAATATTTTGGTTTCCCATTGCATATAAAAGTTTACACTATACTATAGTCTATTAAGTGTTGAACACCATTATGTCTTAAAAATGTATATACGTTCGTTAAAAATACTTAATTGCTAAAAAATACTAACCATTATCTGAGCCTTCAGCAAATCATAATCTTTTTGCTAGTGGAAGTTCTTGCCTCAGTGTTGATGGCTGCTAACTGATCGGAGTAGTGGTTACTGAAGGTCAAGGTGGCAATTTCTTAAAATAAGACAGCAATAAATTTTGCTACATGAACTGACTTCCTTTCATGAATGATTTCTCTGTAACATGTGATGCTGTTTGAAAGCATTTTACTCACAGAACTTCTTTCAAAATTGGAAATCTCAAATCTCAAATTCTGCTGCTGCTTTATCAACTGAGTTTATATACTATTCTAAATACTTTGTTGTCATTTTAACAATTTTCATAGCATCTTCACCAGGAGCAGACACAAAGTAAGCAAATGGCACTGATAGACTTGTTAGATACAAGATTGCCACAAACCTTCAATTAGTAATAATAAAAAAAAGCAATATCTATGAAGCACAATAAAGCAAAGTGCAATAAAATGAGGTATGCCCGCATTTTATTGGGATGCTTTTTCCATCCCTTTACTTTTAATCTATTTGTGTCTTAACACTTAAAGTGAGTTTCTTATAGGAAATATATATCTATGCCTTGGTGTTTTATTCAATCTGAAAATCTCTGCTTTTTTATTGGGGTGGTTAGATCTTTTACAATTAATGTGACTATTAATATGGTCGGGTTTAAATATAGCTGTTCGAATTCTCTTTCTCCTACTTGTTATAACAATTTATTGTTATTCTAGTAGTTGCTTTAGCATTCAGAGTACACACCTTCAACTTATTATACTCTACCTTAAAGTGATATTATGCCACTTCATGTAGAATATAAGAACCTTACAATGGTATCATTCCACTCAGCACCTTCTGGCCCTTTGGCTTCTATTTGTTATAATTTTTTCTCAAACACTGCATTTCATCAGATTTGGAAAATTTTCAAACTTTTCTTCAAATTTTCTTCTGTCTCTCCCTCCTTCCTCTCCCTCAGAGACCCCAAACACAATATATTAGGCTACTTTAAGATATATACCACATTTCACTGATGCTCTTTTCATTTGTTTTAGTCGCTTTTCTTTCTGTGTTTTCTTTTGGATGGTTTCCATTGCTATGTCTTCAAGTTCACAAATCTTTTCTTCTGCAATGTTAAAACTGCCATTAATCCATCCAGTGTGTTTTTCATCTCAAACACTGTAATTTTAATCTCTAGAAGTTTGATTTGGGTCATTTTTAAATGTCTTCCATAACGCTACTTAACATGCTTAATCTAGCTTCTTGAACATATGGAATTTAGTTATGATAGGTGTTTTAATATCTTTGTCTTTTAATTCCATCATGTGTCATTTCTGTGTCAGTTTTGATTAATTTTCTCTTCTTTATAAGTAGCATTTTCCTGCTTCCTTACATGCCTGGTAATTTTTTATGGTTGCCAGGCATCGTGAATTTTACCTTGTTAGGTGATGGATTTTTGTATTCCTATAAATATTCTTTAGCTTTGTTCTGAAAGTAGTTAAGTTACTTGGAAATAATTTGATCATTCCAGGTCTTGCTTTTAAACTTTTTTGGCAGGGCCAGAATAGGCATTTGATCTAAAGATAATTTTCCCTATTACTGAGACAAAACCCTTTGAGTACTCAAGTCCCCAAGAATTATGATGTGTTCCATTCTAGCTGGTGAGAATGGCACTATTCCTGGCTATATGTGAACTCTGAAAATTTTTCCCTCTAACCCTTTTGGGAGGTTCTTTCCCGAGCCTTGGGTCATTTCCTCACATGCATGCATTGATTAGTACCCAGTACTGTGCAGCTCTCCTCTCTCTGGTACCCTGATTTGCAAACTATAGTTTCTTTGGTCTCCTTGGACTCCTAGCTTTGTCTCTTTATCTCAGGAAGGCCTCTCGTGTCTGCCTGGGTTCCCCTTCCCTACACTGTGACTTGGAAACTTTCTCTAGGCAGTAAGCTGGGGTAATTGTAGGGCTCGCCGTTTGTTTCTCATCACTCAAAGATCACCGCCCTTTGTTGCCTGATGCCCAAAACCTGAGGTATCACTCTTTTATATATTTGTCCAGTTTTTAGTTGTTCTGGATGGGAAGGTAAATCTGTGTCTTGTTCCATCTTGTGTGAAGAAAAGGTCTTTCCTTCTGAGTTTAATTATTTTCTTGCTGAAGTTCATCCTTCATAAATTCTTTGAGTAAAATTCTGAGATAAGACTGCTTTATCTTTCAATCTGTGTATATCTGAAAATTTCTTAATTTTGCATGCACCCTTAAATGCTGGTTAGCTGAATATAAGATTCTAATTGTTTTTCTCATCACTTTGAAGCTATTAATTCCATTGGCATTTACTATTGCTGATGAGAAATTGGCTTCAGGCAGAATGTCATTCATTTGTGGATAATCTGTTTTTTCTCTGGTAGCTTTTCAAATTTTTTAATTTATCTTTATTGTTTTTTAATTTCTCTAGGAATGGAATTTTTTAAATCCTACTCAGAACTCAGTGTACTTTTTTGTTTTAGCAGCTCCTTTTTCTTCATGTATAGAAAATTTTCCATCATTATTTTTTCACATGTTGCTTCTTCCCTATTTTCTTCTTCTGGAAATACTATTAGATAAATGTTTAAACTTCTCACTTTCTCTTCCATAATTTTTAATTTATCTTTTAAATTTTCCATTCCTGTAGAATATCACCTAACATTTACTGAGCATTTACTATATGTTTAAAGACTATAATTCACTGATAAGAACTATAAACTCAATCCTAATAACAACAACATGAGGAAGGTACTAATACACCTCCATTTTATAGCTGAGAAAACTGAGGCACAAAGAAGTTTGAAAACATATCTGAGGCCTTATAACTAGTCAGAAGCAGAGCTGAAATTTAATCTCAGATATGTGGCTTCAGAGCCTATGCATTCCATTAATGTTCTATACTGTCTATCCTAATTGCATCTTTTTGCGCTTCTTTATGTCCTGGGTGGTTTCTGCAGATAACTTTGAGTTTACTAATCCTCTCTCCAGCCTGTGTCTAGTCTACTTTTCAAAACATCTAGTGAGTTTTTAATAGATCATTTCTACTATTTCTACTTGGTTCTTTTTCCATAAGCTCTTATCCTGGCCTCATGCCTTCTATTCCTAATTATATCGCTTTTAAAATATTTAAAGTCTTTCAAATTGTTCTATTATCCTAATTTTTGGCATATGTACCAGTCAGATCTCCCTTCAATAAAAATCTTGCCATTCATCCACAAAGAGTATAGTTAGCTGACAGCCTTGAGCTGTTAGTACCTTCAGGATCTGCCTCAGCTTTTGAGTTGAGGCCATGCTCTTCTTTGGCATTCCCTAAGCGATGACTGACTATGAAGAGGGTTAATAGAGTTTTGTCATTTCTGCTCCACATGGGGCTCTAACGAACAATATTTGCTGTAATTACCCTTGGGGATAGCCAAGACGTTGTCAGATCTACATCACGCCGGGGCTCTCCCTGCCTAATCTCACTTCTTCTACTTTTATCTTTCACAGACATTACCCCTCAATAAACCCCTTGCACTCCTAACTCCATCCCTATGTTTACTTTCCGGAGGACCCAACTAACACAGCATGTGATTTATCCAAGTTGTTTCTGACTTGGTCTCTTAGAAGTCTTTCTCGTCTCATATTTTGTAATGTTTTTACTATTGGGAGTTGTTTGCTCTAGAAGTGCTGTCCTTAAGCTATATTTACATTCCTTGAGCCAACAGTCATTAAATATGCCCAGTATCTCTGGTCACTAGAATACTGGGAACCAAGGAAGTGGTCCCCCTCACTTTATTCTCAATGACTCACTTGGTAAATTTACACTTTTTATCCTCAAAGCCCTAGGTTCTGCTAGACTAGAGATCCTAGTTCCCAGAAGGTAGGGGAGAACAGTTTCACCAGAGACCACAGTAATTGTTTTACTAAAACTAAAATTATATCTGCCCCCTGACAATTTTGAGCTCCTCATGCCAGTAGAGCAGCAAGCAAGAAGAAGAGTAACTGAACTGGTAGGGGCACGTGATCCCTGCTGGCCCAGGTGAGGAGCATCTAGAATGGATGGTAGAGCAAGAAGATGGTGAGCATCAGTCAGTCTCAGCACCAGCTACAGCAGAGGGGTCTGTAGCTTGTTTCTCTACCCCTCCTATGTCTTCTTTTTTTAAATAAATTGTGACTGACCACCGCCATGAGGAAGCAGTGGTGGGACTTGAAACTTAAGGTGGTGTGCAAGTTGATCTGAGGCAGCTGTAAGGGGTGGACTGTAACAAATACTGTCATTGCCCTGCCCTTATCCTTCGAACCTGTCGGTGTGCTCCCAAGACTCCCAACTGCCGGCATCTGCATCATGGCTGAAGGATCTTCTCCCCAGACCCACAGAAAGATGACTGCACACATCGCTGGTCACAAAGCGAGGGAGAGCAACCTCAACACTCAAAGATGGTGTATAAATACCCAACTTTCTTGCCCTTTGCGTGGAATCACTCTGAGGCATGTGTTTTGTACCATTTCCTAGAGTTTCCCTGCAGGAGAAATCGGTTACCCTCTGTGCCAGCTGGCTTCATAGTGCAGCCTTATGGGGCTGCCTCCCCTTCCCTGTGTCACTTTCCCACTTCCCTAGTAGTGTTATTTACACTCCTCCAATAAACTATTTCCACTCCAGTTCTTATCAGCCTTTGAAGAACCTATTCTAAGACACATGTGGTTCAAGGACCATGCTTTGAGAAGCAATAATTTAGAGAATGAACTCATTTTTATTTTTAGAAAACCTTCCCTCTCCCCGTCCCTCTCCCTCTTCCTCCCGCTTCCTCTCACCCTCTCTCCCTTCCCCTCCTCCCCCTTTGTGTGTGTGTCTGTATGTATGTGCCTGCATGCAAGCAAGTATAATATGTGAAAAGGTCTATAAGGATATAAACAAGTATTAACAATAGTTCTTTCTAGGTGGTGGAATCATGAATATCTCAAATTTCCTTTTAATGTTTCTCTGTATTTTGTTTTTCTGCAGCAGCAACTCTGTATTAGCAGCTATCTTTAATTGGCAATTAGGAGATTATTAGTGAATTCGGTAGGGTGGTGGGGAGCAGAGCCAGGCTGCTGTGCTTGATGAAAGGCGGGGGAGGATGTGCAGTGATTCTTTTAAGAGGCTGGGCTACAAAAAGGCAAGAAATGAGGTAGTAGCTAAAAGTGGGGGAAATATAGGGAGTGCTGTTTTCAGAGAAACTTGAGATTGTTTATAGGCTGAGGGAAAGTAGCCAATGCTGAGGAAGGAGACGAAAATAGAGTGGAGAGGGGGATAATTGAAGGAGTGGGTCCCAGAGGAGGCCTGCCTGGGTTAGACCAGGGCCCAGGTGGAGGAATTAGTTTTGAAGAGATGGCACACTTCGTCTTCAGACTAGAGCAAAGGGAGTGAGGGCGAAAAAAGTTACAAATGCATTGACTTCATCCTTTTGTTTATTATACTCTGCCTTATTTCACAAAGGACTTGAGGTGTTTCTATGGGTAAGTCAATAGGTTGAAGAGGACTGGAATTTGAGAAGCTCCCCCCCTCCGCCCAGGGGCTCTGCTTTCTCCATCAGTGGGAGGCAAAGTCCCCCACTGAGAAAGGAGTAGGATTGTGTCTATGGTGCTTGAGAGACAGGCCAAAGTTTGGAACAAAGAGGGAAGGGACTGAGATTGGGGGCCCAGCTGGACCATTTATAGAGACCGTTAGATGGAGCTCAGAGCCCAGATTTGGCCCAGTTCCAGGTTGCACATCTATAGAATCTTCTCCAGCAGCTTCAGGTGGAGAAGCCTTGCTCTGGTTTGCAAGTTGAGTGACCTCCTTGGGCTGCAGTTTCCTCATCTGCAAACAGGGAGAAAAATGTCAAGTCTGGAGGGCCGTTGTGAGGATTAAATAAAAGAATGGATGTGAAGCACCTAGCATGATGACTGGCACACAGAAGACTCAAGGAATGTTCATTCTCTTGCCCCTTCCCCTTTCAACAGGCCTGAGCCAATGTTACCTGGATGGAAAAGGGACATGCGTATTGGTACCTTTCATGGGTGGATGCTGTTAGAAATCACAATTTTAAATGCAGTCGACCCTCATTATTCATGGTGGTTCTTTTCTATAAAGTTGCCCCAAAGACTGAAAAAGTGAATACTGAATCATTACTCCTTGAGGAAATATAGGGTTAGGTTCCTGTGAGCCTCTGGCCACATTTTCACCAACCAATCAATACATTTACATGGTTTATGTGTGTTTCTGTTTAAAGACACCTTATTTAATATATACTGTTGATTCATTAACATTGAACTTGTGGCCAACAGCACTATAATTGATGTCTGAATGAAGCTCATCCAACACTCATATTTTCTCCATAAGGCACATCACAGCCTTCTTGCACTTAGAAACACTAGATAGCACATCAGCATTACAGTCGGGGGCCATTTTAAAAAGCAAAATCACCAACAAAAAGAAAGCACAAAAATGAGAAACACATGACACTGAACACACCACGAAAAGGATACTAGTTTACAACATGAGAGCTGAGACGAGGGCAGAGGCCACTCTGTGCAGCCTCAGCTGGGATCGTGCATGTTGGGCAATTCTGAATTTCCACCACTCTGTGCATGTGTATGTCCACAAACAACTGTGAAATATATATATTTCACAGTTGTGAGGATTAAATAAAAGAATGGATGTGAAGCACCTAGCGTGATGACTGGCACACAGGAGACTCAAGGAATGTTCATTCACTTGCCCCTTCCCCTTTCAACGGGCCTGAGCCAATGTTACCTGGAACTTATTGGATTTCATTAACCAATGTCACCATAAAAACATTAATTAATTAAAAAAATGAGTAGGTGAATTTGCAAATACAGAATCCATGGATAATGAGAAGCCACTGTCTTTATTTTTTCTGATTATAAAATTAAATAGAGCTATACAATGTAAAAGTTAAAGCCCCACCATAATCCTAGCCTATAGATAAACATAGTTAGAATTACTAGAGTTCTAAAGATTTTTGCTATGTATATAATGCCTGTACATACGTGTATAACTGTGTGTGTTTATTTCTGCTGTGTCTGTGTGTGTTTGGGTTTCCTTTTTTTATTCACACGATATCTCTTGGATAGTTTTCCAAAAAAATTTCCCAAAATGGGTGGCATATACTGCAGTCAGAATTTCCAAGTCTTAGTCAGACCCCTCAACAGCATCAGGTTGGGGAAACAGAGATCCAGAAAGACCAATGACTTGACAAACTTAAATAAAAACCAGTTTGAGTATAATGTTCTACATCTTAACTGTATTAAAAACAAAATTCACCTGAGTAAATTTGAAGATCTAATTGGCTTTATTAAGTGATTCAAGAATCAGGCAGCATCCCATCTAGTAACTAGAAGGATGTTCTGAGGAGTTGTAAAAAATGGAAGGATTTTATAGAAAGAAGGGTGGGGCAAGGGAGCTATTAGTGAAAGGAAAAGGATTATTTGGGGGCCTGGACACCTTTCTTTGGGTGAAGAGAAGGGAAAGGGCTTTTATTATGTAGATTGCATCTTCTTCCTATGAGGAGTGGAGAGGGCCCACATGACAGATTACCTTACTGGTGCCTGACCAGAAAATTCCATACTGGTTGATTAAGATTATGTTTTTGGAAGAGGCTGAAATTACAATTAGATCAGGTATTTAATCAAAGTTTGGTATCATGGGCTTTTAGCATGAGTGAAGCCATTTTGGGCCTATGGGTTTTTTTCTTTAACAACTGAGATGGCAGAAGGTCAGGAGAAGAACAGCTCGAAGGGCGAAAAGGCTACAAGCTGGAAAGTATTGTAAAAAGTCAAAGAGGCTATCACTTTCAGCCAGAGAAAACCATATTCTGTACACTTTGAAAGAGACTGGCGCTAGATATTAAAAAGAACTTAGCTACTGAAAGGATTTAGACAATAGCATAATATAGTACCAGAATTTCTTCTCAAAACAGACACAGAATAGCATGGAGAAGACTAACGTGCTGCGACAGAGACTGAAAATACAAAGGCTTATAGAAAATGGGAGTTTATTTCTCACTCTCCAGTCCATATTGGTGGGTGGCTCAACTCCATGTAGTCACTCAGGAACTCAAGTTCATTCCATATCTTTGCTCTGTCAGTCCCTTTGAAGTATTATTGAAGCCGGGTCCCTGGCACACCTGTGTTCCAACTCAGGAGAAGAGGAAATGAAGCACGGAAGTGCAAAAGCCCAATGCTTTAAGGACTATTTCTATTTTTGTCTATTTTTGGAAAGGGTCACAAAGCTACACTCAGTTGCAAGAGCAGCTAGAAAGTGCAGTCTCTGTTAGACCAGCCATTTCTCTGGCTATTATATTGTTATAAAAGGAGGAGGGATTTGGTGGAAAACTAGAAATTTCCATTACACCTCCTTTCTCTGAGCCTCAGTATCTTCCTCTATAAAATGGGGACAATAATATCTACTGGTTAAGATTGCTATGAGACTCAGATCCAATAATTTATGTGAGAGTGCTCAGTAAACACTACTGGGTTTGATAAGAATTTCTCATTATTTCCCTCTAGACTGTAAGCTCCTTGAGAGTAAGGGGGCATAGTTTATTATATTCCCTAGCACAAGGCCTGCCCAGAGTCAATATCAGTAAATGCCTTAAGGGCTATTTCTATTTACATTCTTTTGGAAATGAGTTAGTCAAGAAGCCATATTCAGCTGCAAGAAAGGCTGGAAAGTGGCGTCTCCAGCAGACCAGCCATTTTTCCAGCTACTATGTTGCTATAGAAGAGGAAGATGAATTACATATTGAATAAATGAAACCCACTATTTCATCCATATCAAGCCTTTTTTCATTTCACTTCAAATAATTCAGTAATTTCAACACTGCCCTCTTTACAAAAAAAAAAAAATGGATGGTGCATATCAATGTATTCTTTTGGTTGCCAAGTGACAGAACATGGGTATTAAATTTATTTAAGTAATAAGATGGTCAATCTCACATATCCAAAAGTCTAGGCTCTGCATCAGAGTACCAGCTCCTCTTCCCTAGGACTCTCTTGGACTCAGCCATGTGTTGGCTGCATCCTCAGAATGGGAACAGGATGGCTGCTGCAATCCCAAGCATCACCAACAACATAAAGCAAAGGGGGTAGAATCATTCTGAAAGTGAAGAGACCCTTTTCAGAAGTTCCTTCCCCATCATAAGCTTCCCCTTTGGTTTTTCAGGCCAGACCTGCCTGGCAAGAGGCATGCAACCACCGTAATGGACTTGGACCAAATGAAACTCACTCCTGGAGTGGCCTGGGGTCAGCCTTCCCTTGGTCACATGGGGAATGGGACCACTTCCCTTGGTTACATGGGAATGGGACCACTTGTGGACCACTGACCATAAGAAAAAAGTTGAGGAATGGTTGCTGCATGAGCTACCAACTTCTTTTTGGCAATGATGGAGACACGGTACCAGGTGATGGTGTGATAGAGGACACATAAACAGCAGAGGAGTAAACTTCAGGCTGTTTTTTAAATTGTACCTTAATAAAGTTTAACTCCAGTGAAGATACTGCTGGAGGAGTCAGAAACTGGGGAGCCATCCCTAATGCCTCGTCTCTCATCCCCATATCCAATACATTGCAAATTGCATAGTGTCTATACGTTCAATACCCTAGCTTTCTCTCCTTATCCACTGTCATGGCCCCAGTTCAGGTCTCACCGCCTGCAGCCTCTATGACAACAGTGACCTTATGCCCACTCTCTCTTCCTGCAATCCACGTTTTTGCTGCTGTTATTCAGCTATATATCTTTACTGTGTGAGGAGCACTGAACATATTCAGACACATCAGAAAGGGCCCCTGCTTTGACCTTACTGCTGGTATAATGCGCATCTCCTTAACTTTCTGAAACTCGTATCAGACCAGATCATGCCCCTGTTTGAAAGCCCATTGCTCTCAGGAAATCCTTTACCATGACCCTCAACATCCTCCACCTCACCCAAGTCCCTTCTCCACCCCACCCCCAACAGTACAGAACTATTGCACTTCTCCCAAAGTGCCCTCCCTTTTCACGCCTCTATGTGCTTTTGCACATGCAGTCCCCTCTGCCTAGAAACCTCTTCCCCATCTGGCATAGGAGACAAGGTCTCCTATTACTCTTCCTCCAGCTTTCCTGCTCCACTCCCCAGCCTCCTCCACACACATACACAAATATGGCACCCCAGAAAAGTTTGCTGAATGGAGCCAACTCCTTCGGTCAGACATTAGCCAGAGCCAGAGTCTTCCAAACTTCTCCAAGCACTCCTTGAGAAAGTAAAGAGAAAATGGAACCCCAGGACTTAGAAATGTGAAGACCTTGAACTTGCTCTAAGCAAGCAAGGTGTTTCTCAAGTTTTATCTTTACATTTTATGCAAAAGTTGTATTCTATGGAGATTATACAACATATCCTTGTTTTAATACAAAGTGTTATTTTTCCCAAATCTTCAAATCGATGATCTAAAAAGATGTTCCTCCCTGACTCGTTAGCCTCTCACACTAGCTGACCCCTCCTCCGCCCGCCGCAGGGACCCTAAGCAAAACTTGGATGTTATTCCCTGTGCAAATCCTGAAGGAACAGCTGTTTCACGGTCTAGGGAGCTGGAGAATGATGGGAGCGGGGAGGGGGTCTAGTGGCTGGAGGCCAGCCCCTGCCCCTCCTCCCCAACCCGCCTAGGGGGTGGAGTCGTTTGGGTCCCGCCCACCGGGGCGGGGTGGGAGTAGAGGCTGCCGGCAGCTCAGGCTCGGCTGGTTCCGGGTTGAGAGGCTGCGCTGGGACCAGAGCAGTGGCTGCTGAGCCGGCGCGGGTAAGGGGCCGCTCCGGGCCAGGTCTTGGGGCCGGGATCAGGAAGCTGAGCGTCCTCTCACCCCTCCTCTCCTCTGCCAGGCACAGCGGCTCCGCCTGCCTTCTCGCTCCTCCAGAATTCCCTATCCCCAGCTCTCCCCCTCCCCCTACTTCACCCATCCCGGGATTTCAGCCCCCACCCCAAGGCCTCCGTCCCCCTCCTAGATCCCTTTCTCCCAGCACCCATTCCATTGAACTGTCCCTTCCCCTAGAACCTTCTTGCCAGGAGTCCCTTCCCTCAGACACCCACGGCCCCCTTCCTCCAGCACCCATCGCTCCGGGTCACCCACTACCTCGAGACCACCTTCCTAGACTCACATCTCGGATAGTCTCTGCCCTGCACCCCTTCCTCGCGTTACCGTTCTTCCGGACAGTCCCCCTTCCCTCTGTAGCGCCTACTCTTGCCTCTCCCAGCCTGCTCCCCGCACCCATCCCTCAGTGCTGCCTCCGACAGCGCCGCACTCTCGCTCCCCTACATCTCAGGCGCCCGTTTCCACCGCCCCTGGCGCCATGGCGTGCAGTCTCAAGGACGAGCTGCTCTGCTCCATCTGTCTGAGTATCTACCAGGACCCGGTGAGTCTGGGCTGCGAGCACTACTTCTGCCGCCGCTGCATCACGGAGCACTGGGTGCGGCAGGAGGCGCAGGGGGCCCGTGACTGCCCGGAATGCCGGCGCACGTTTGCCGAGCCCGCGCTCGCGCCCAGCCTCAAGCTGGCCAACATCGTGGAGCGCTACAGCGCCTTCCCGCTGGACGCCATCCTCAACGCGCGCCGCGCCGCGCGACCCTGCCAGGCGCACGACAAGGTCAAGCTCTTCTGCCTCACGGACCGCGCATTGCTCTGCTTCTTCTGCGACGAGCCTGCGCTGCACGAGCAGCACCAGGTCACCGGCATCGACGATGCCTTTGAGGAGTTGCAGGTGAGCCGCCTGGCGGGGCTGGACGGGGGGCGGGGCTGGCTCGGGGGCGCGGTCAGAGCTGGACCTTGGGCGGGGCCCAGTCAGAATTGTCATGGGACAGGGCCGCCTGCAGGGTCAGGGCCCTATCAGAACTAGTACAGGGCGGGACTGGGGCGTGGCCTCAGTGATAGGCGGGGCCTTGGGCGGAGTTTGACCTAGACCTGAAGTGGGCGTAGGTCCATGGTTGGGCAGAGATCACCAATGGAGTGGGACCACAGGGACAAATGAGATCAGAGGCTGGACCAGGTACGGGCTGGAGCAGGGTTGGCTGGGGACGGGGCTGAATCAGCTAAGCAAGGGCAGAGCTACTGTCAGCGGTCATGGGAGCTGGACCTGGAGTCGGGGCCCACATAAGAATGGTTCAGGGCAGAGTTGGGGACAAAGACGGATTGGGGTGGGAACACAGACAGGGATAGACAGGAGGCTGGGCCACCATCTGAGAATGGGTCTGGACTATATGGAGTAGCTGAGCAGCAGGCATGGGGGCCCAAATGGCTGGGGCTCAGGTGTGGATCAGGACCAAGGGAACAGTACCAGGACTAGATTGTGCTGGACAGGTCAGGGTTAAATCTGAGAGAGGGTCTAAGTTAGGGTCAGCAAACAGCTGAGAGAGTGGGTTTGGCTGTCAAGAGCTAGGCCTAGGTGTATGAGGGGTTAAGGCTGGGATCCAATTCAGATACTGTAAGAATCATTTGGGGTTTAAATTGGAGTAGAGTCCTGGTTGTGAGGACTTAAAGACTTAAGATTTGGAGAATAAAGCCCTGCGATGAGGTGATTCGAGAAGAAAGGAGTGGACCTTTAGGAGTCTCCAGGGGCTTTTGATGACCTTCTTGGCTCTGTCTGTCACCCACATCAGGACCTTTGAGAACTAAATGAAACAGTACATGCACAGTAACCTGACCATAGTCAGCCTAGGACTGTAATTGGTCTCCCTTAAACCTTCTCATCTTCACTAACCAACTCCTACTCAATTATCAAAGACCTGCTCAAACATCCTCTCTGTACAAGCCTTCTCCAAGCTCCACCGGCCAAATAAAAAACAGCATTAGAGCTGCATTTCCTGTAGTGTTTTCTCTTAATAAGTATAATGTTTTAAAAAGTAATGTTCCAAGATCAGCTATATTTGGGAAATATAGTATATTCTCTATAATCCCTTGGAGGATTCTCAGTGTACATTTTTATATTAAAGGCTTAGAGAAATCTTATTGCAAAGAAACTCATTTTACTATGTTTAATAAAATAGTTCCTAAGCTCATTGGAGCCTGAGATCTTTTTCTCAAGCTAAACCATTTAAATCCAGCAGCCCCACGTCTCTGGCCTTGGCATACCAGTTTAGCAAACAATTCCCCAAGAACAGGGACAGTCTCTTATTCATCATATCTATGGCCCCAAAGCCTGGCACAAGGCATAGCTAACAGTGCAAGTCAGTAAAAGTTGAATGAATGAATGACCAACCTTAGCCCAAGCTGGCCCAGAATTGTAGAGCCTTTGGAAGCAGAAGGTTTCTGACTCAAACATTTTATGAAAATGCAGTGGGCTAACTTGGGAGATAATGAGCTCTCTCACCCTCAAGATGCTTATGCAGAAGCTAAATAATTCCTTTCCCCCATATTGTAGGGGCTTTCTTCCCTCTTGTATATGAATCTCTGAGAGTAAGCCTGCACCTAGGAGATGCCTATGAAAATGAGCGTTGGTCCCAGGAGAAATGGCCTCACGTTGACCATCAGCCCCCTCCCTGTCCCTTTCATACCCAAACCACGACTGACTCCTTTCCAGTCTGGCTCTTTGAGGATGGAGAACAAGGGTTGGATAATCTGAGAGCTTGCAGAAAGCTAATATTGGTCCTCTGTCCCCAGAGTTCCTTGTGCCAGGCACTGGTGTCCCCATCTCCCTGTCTGTGAAGTCACATAAGCAAGGAAGAGGAAGGACCTTTGACAAGATTTGGGCACAAGTTGTAAGAGTTTGAAGGGACTCTGTCTAAAACCATCTGTCCAACTTTTTTATTATGTTGATATGGAGGCTGAGGTCCAGACAGGTGATATGACTTAACCAAAGCCATACTGCCAGACAGTGAGATCCAGGCTAGAAAACACGCCTGACCCAAGCCAGATCCCTCCCCTGCTCCTCCTCTTCCTGTCTGACTTTCTAGCTGGAGAGGTCTTTGCCTTTGGAGCCTTGGTTCCCCCACCTGCAAACCAGGAGATCATAATTATTGTGTTTTGGCTTTTTGTAGTCCATTCTGTGTCCTGGGGAAGGCAGGAGAAATTGAACATATATTTTTCTCCAAATGTTATTGAAAAACTTTCATTCTTCAGTGGAAAAAAAAAAAAAGAATGGGACACTATTCACTCTGTGGTGTACTGCCCCGGGGTCAGACACGCTTTTGTTCCAAACCTTCCTTCAGCGCTATCTAACTTAACAAGTCACTGCATGTAGGCCTTGATACTCCCATCTGTAAACTGAGGTCAGGTTGATTCTTTCCTATCAGAATTTTCATAAGGCTGACCTGAGATGGATTCACTGTTTGAGACATCTGACATGTGGTAGGGGCTGAGTCAGCATGCACTTCTGCTCTTTCTCCTTCTACCTATGAGAACTCATGTGTCCAGCTGGGAAAATGCCCAGACCTGCCTCTGTTGCCTGAGGAGACTTGGCTTTGGTGCCTCTTTTGGGCTTGGCAAGAAGGCAGCAGAGAAACATGCTTCCCCACTAGAGAGGTAAGCTCCTGGGTAGGTTCAAGCCACTCCCTACCCTCACCTGCCTCTTTCTACTTGTACGGAAGCAGAGCTCATTAGCTAGTTATGCTCTGGGAGTGAGGCTGAGCGTGTCCATCATACACCCTCTTGTCCCAGCTGCAGGCTCCCGTAGCCTGGGATTAGGCCCCTCTCCTGAAGCATAACAGACTCAGTGCTGGCAAGGCTTTGGAGATTGTCTGGTGCAAACTTCACTTACAGATGGGGAAATGGCAGAAGGGGAGGGAAAGACCTCGCCCAAGGCCTCAAGTCCAGAGGAGGCTGTACCTGGGTTCAGCTGGAGACCCTTCACATCCCACCTAGCACTTGGCCTGACGCTTTTAGATTTGTTATAAATCCTGGAAGCAGCAGAACAGAAAGGTTAAGAGCTCAGGCAGCTCCAAACCTAGCACTACCATTTTCTGGCTGTGTGACCTTAGGAATGTTACTTACCATCTCTGAGCCTCATATCTGATTGCCAGCATGGGAGTAATGCAGTTGGATTAAATAAGATGACATTTGCAAAAATTTAGTACTGCATTTGGCACATAGTAAGCACCCAATAAATAATAACAGCTCTAGTATGTTATATCATACTCTGCACTATTGACATTTGCAGCCAGATAAGTGTTTGTTGTGCATTGTATATTTAGCAGCATTTCTGGCCTCTCTCTATCCACTAGATCCCAGTAGCACCCCTCCACCAAGCTGTGACAACCAAAAATGTCTCCGGACCTCATCACGTGTCCCCTGGGGTCGAAATCCCCCCAGGTTGAGAACCCTGGCCTGGCAAAGTCCTACTCAGCTTTCCAGGTTCAGCTCAAGTATCATCTCCACAAAGCTTTCCCTGACCTGCCAAGCTGAATTGCTTTGTACTTACCAGATTCCAACACTGGGGTCAGATCTTGGCATCATTTTGAGAAGCTATGTGCTCTTGGTCGGGTCATTTTGCTTCTCTAAGCTTACCTATGCTTATCTATAACATGGGTGAAGGATGTTGTAAGGGTGAGGGGTGCCATGTCAAAAGTGCCTGATATTGTGCCTGGCACCGAGTAGCACACAATAATTTTTAAATATCTTTATTTTTTCTGATTATAAAGTGAACATAATAAATATCTCTGTAATGGAAAAGTTAAAGTCCACCCATCATCCCATGGTTAGAATTGCTTTCTAATTCTATGAAATTGTGTAATAGCATGTGAGCGTGTACGCATGTGTGCGTCTGAGAGTGTGTGTGTGTGTCTGAGTATGTGTGTTTTTCTCTACTGAGCACTGAACCATAGAGCAAAGGAGAGGGAGGGCGCCCCATCTCCACAGGGTTTGGGGCTTCTCAGACATTACTTATTGAGCCTAGCCCACTGCCTGGGACTATACTAAACGCTTTTCCGGTATCGCCTCAATTAATCTTCATAACACCCTGTCCAGGGGATACTGTAATTTGCTTCTTTTACAGATAAGGAAATAGAAGCTGAGGAATGCAGTGACTTGTTCAGTCACCCAGCTAGTAAATGGCAGGGGCGGGATTTGAAGGCAGTCTGACTGGGCTACTCATAGCCTCCGAGCTGCCGCTGAGGGCCAGGTAATTGTCTTCCACATACACCCCCCACCACCACCCTGCCTGTCTTTGTATTTCGAGTACTCGGCACAGGGTCAGGCTAAGGAGAGTCTGTCTGTACCAGCTGACGGACCTAGGGCCGGTGGCT
Organism: Pteropus medius; assembly: GCF_902729225.1. Taxonomy (NCBI): domain Eukaryota; kingdom Metazoa; phylum Chordata; class Mammalia; order Chiroptera; family Pteropodidae; genus Pteropus; species Pteropus medius. Next base: position 1,111,693 of record NW_024349803.1, on the reverse strand, counting down.
GGATGTCATCTTGGTCAGGCATGATATCCAGTTCTCTGACCATTTCAGCTTCCTAACCTCCAGAAAAGGGATTGGATTCAGTCCCAGACACCGGCCTCAGGCCTCATGTGACCACTGGAGCCTTTCCCAAGGCCTCCTTCATGCCAAAGAAGACAGTGGTGGATCAGCCTTGCCTGGCAGCCCTGACAAGCTGGGCGTGGCGATCCAGAGACGTCAAGGCAGCCTACTCGGGGGAAAGAGCACAGGTAGACGACTGGGTTCAAATCCAGGCTCTGACTTCTTCCACCTGAGTGGAAGGTTCTGCCTTCTTCTACCTGAGTGGAAGGTTCTGCCTTCTCTGCACCTTTCCCAGTCCGGGAAATGGAAGTGGGAACAGACTGCCACTTACCGTGTAAACAGGGAAAGAAAGTTGCTGCTTATCCAAAGAAATAAGAGATACGAAGGCACCTTGTTTTGTACTGTGGACAGGGAGGCGGCCAGGTTATCTGTGTCCTGGGAAGCAGCCTCTGCTGTTACTTTTCCCAGGAGAGGGCAGGATTTATGTGCAAACAGCAGCCTCCATGGGTATGAGGCTGGCAGTGAGTCAAACCCAGGGCTGGCTGTTGGTATCTCCACCTTCCTCTTCACAGGTGTCTGTGGGCAGGCAGGAATGCCCTGTTCATCCAGGACATCTTGGCTAAGCACAGGCCACAGTGTAGAAATTTAGAGCTGAAATTAGGGGGACCAGGATTTTATTTTATAGAGGAAAAAGGATCTGGTAGGGAGTGACAACAACAGAAGTAATAACTCTAAAAAAACCACTGGCCAAAGTTTATTGGACACTTGCTATGTGCCAGGCAGGTACTGTTACGGGCATTGAATCCTCACAACAGCCTTTTTCCTTTCCCTGCTCTCTGAGCGGGACTAGGATCAGCACCACCACACAGGTGAAGACACCGAGGTTCAGAGGTTCAGTAACTGGCCCCAGATCACACTACAAGTAGGAGGCAGAGCAGGGACTCAGACTCGGGTCTATCTGGCTCAGAACTCACCCTCCTCACAGGTATTCTAACTGCTTCGGGGAGCATCCAGATGGGGAGAGACCTCAGAAACCATCCAGTTCCATCATCTCCCCACTTTCCAGATGGGGAAACTGACTTGCCCAATGTGAGACAAGAACTCAGCTCTCCGGACTCTCATGCAGTGGGGTTTTCACAGCATCATTTACCTTTGGGATCTTGAGCTCTGCTTAGGTACTTGGGGTGGGTGTGGAGGACTTGGAGGGGGATTCCGTTTTGGATTCAGGGACTCATTCAGTAATTTCTTCAGTTAACACTCCCGCTGTGGATAGCGAGGCCAGGGGCTGTGCAGGGCCCGGAAGAGAAAGCGAGCCCTGGCCCTACTGTGGTTTGGTTTTTTTCTCTTCTCTCTCAATGAATCCTCGCAGCAGCCCTATGAGCTGGGTCACATCACTTCATTTTTCAAATGAGAAAACTGAGGCTCAGAAATGGTGCTTAAGGTCACACAACCACAAAGGGTCACTGAAGCTGGAACTCGGACTCAGGTTCTCTGAGTCTGACCAGAAACTGGCATGGAGGTGAGCACATGCTCAGGTGTGTTCGTTGTGGCTAGAGGGGAGGGTGTGTGAGGGGAGGCGAGAATGGGAAAGTGAGGCTCAGTGAGCTTGAGAAGGACCTTGAATATACCATCCCCCACCCCAAGTTGCTTAGACTTGATCCTGGAGATGCTGGGGAGCCAGGAATGGATTTGAGCAGGTGAGCATGAGCGTGGCCTGGTCCCATCTGCTCAGGGTGGACTGGTGGGAGAGCCTGGAGGGAAGCTGGAGGAGCAGCCAAGAGGCGTTGCCAGAGACTGCAAGGCTCAGAGTAGACACGGAGGCGTGGGGCTCAAAGAGAGAAATACAAGAGTTCAGGTCTGTCGAGAGGAGCGACAGCATCAGGCATTTTGGGCATCGAAGAGGGATTGGCGGGAAAGGAAGAAAGAGAGACAAGTTCGATTTGTCTTAAGATTTCTGGCATCCTTGGGCCAGCGAGGGGAAGAGAGAGCAGTACTGGGGCACAGAAAAGGAGAGAAGATCTTGAGCACCTACTATGTGCCAGTACCATGCTGGGCCCTTTCATAACTACTGTCTCATTTAATCTTCATCACAACCCTGTGAATGGCTCTTATTTACTTTTGACAGAGAAGGGAAGGAGTGATCTGCCCAAGGTCACACAGTTGGAATTTGAACCCAGGCTTTTCCGATGCCAGAGTTCACGTCGTCTTCACTGGGCTGACGGACTGAGAAGAGTCCTTGAAGTCGAGGGGAGATGGCTTTCTGTAGCAGCTTTGTCCTCTGGGCTAGGAGAGAGGTGGCCTCTCAGGAGGCAAGGTCTGGCCTTGAGGACATGTAAGCCCTGGCTCTCTGTCCTCCCCACGGCTGCTGTCCCAGTCCTGGCCTCTCGAAACCCATGGGAGCCCCAGGGCCTCTCAATGGACATATTTGTATAATTGTGTTCTTAGGTCCGCACCAGCCCTAACTCTGCCCCTCTCTGGAGGAAGAAGTGGAGAGCCATGGCTCTGCCCTCTTTGGTACATGCCTCCCCTCCCCTCCCCTCCCCTGCCCCAGCTCCAATGGGGCCCTGAAGAGTCAGCTCCCCCAGGCTGACTTTCAAGGCCTCTTCTATCCCCTACCCTCACCCCAGCTAGCCCCATGGCCTTTCCAGCTTGTGACTCCACCCCCATGCCACATACCTGGTTCTGGCCTTCCTCAACTACCCACTACTTCCTGCACACACCAGGCGTGCCCCTGCCCATCCATCTTCCCTGATCCTTCCAACAAAAATAAACTCTTTCCTGGAAGCTCTTCAGGTCTGAGTTGCTATTTCACGTATAATTGTAATTATTATGACAACGATGACAACAGCTAAGAGTGATATCTTGGGCATCGTGTCAGATAGGGAATAAAGTCCTCTAACCCTTACACCCAGAGCCAGCACTGTATTAGCCGCACTTTACTGGCAGAGGGAGGTATCACAAACACTGTGGCTGGATTGGTTCCTAGGCAGTCCCTCCGCGTTTATCCTGTTCTCCCTTGTAGTCTACCTATTTACATTTCTGCCTCCCCAACTAACTGCAGAGTCCTCAAAGGCAAGAACTGTGTCTATATCCCCCGATGTGTCTGGCCATGGGTGACCAGATGCGATGGTTGTATTGAATTGAGCAGGAGACAGAGTGGCCTAGGAGATTTTGGAGTCACTTAGAGCCCCTGATGAGTTCTGTGGCCTTAGGCGAGCTGCCTGGCCTCTCTGAGCCTCCATTTCCCCCTCTATGAGGTGGAAGCAATAAGACACTAACCTCGTGAGTTTGTTGTGGGAATCAGGTGACATGACCCTTGTGAAATTCAAACCCCCAAGTCACACGCCACCTCCAGCCCTTCTGGTTCTGAGCTCTGGTATCGCCAGTGTCCTCCCTCACAGTTAGCTCTGTCACTTAGGAGTTTATCAGTAGCTTCCTGTTTCCTCCTATCTGACCTCTGCTGGGAGTAAATTATCCGGTTGGTTCTCCTCTGTCAATCTGTATAGCTGTGGGCCAGTCAGTCCCTTTACTTGGACCTCAGTTTCCTGTTCTAGAAATCCAGAGGATTGGACCAGGTAGTCCCTGGGGCCCCTTCCTTCTCTGACAGCCTGAGAGGCCTGGACACAGTGATGGTTGAGGATTTGGAAAAGTGACTGAGAAACCTAACTTGGGACATGATGACCTCTCTATCTCTTGAGCACTCAGTGTATGCCAAGCTCTGCCCTATGAAACTCAACACTTCACTATTATCTCATTTCACCCTCCCAGCCCCAGAAGGTATTATTATCCCCGTTTTGCAGATGAGGGACTGGGGCACAGAGAAGTTAAGGTACATGCTCAAGGTCACACAGCTAGTGTGTGTGGCAGAGCCAGCCTCCTAACTCAGGCATGAAAGGAGACACAGGGGCCCGGGGTGGGAGGCAGAGCTCAGGCTGCCTCCTAGTCCTGCCCTGTGGGTCCAGGGTTTGGATGTTCCTTTAGGCTCTGTAGCCCTTCTGGGGAGAGCTGGCTGCTTGGGGCCCTCTCTCCCCTCCCGCCCTCTCAGAGGTGAGCTCTGACCCAGCCCAGCCTCTTCCCTGGCCAGATTTGTTCTGCAAACTCTTATCCAAGTCACTGTGCCTGGCCCTATCCTAGGTACTGAGAATGTGAAACTATATCAGGCACAGTCTCTACTTTCAAGAGCCCACGGTCTCATGGGGGAGACTGACAGGTATCTTTGTAATTAACATGCAGTGTATACTATAGTGGTGCAAGTGAAGGGCACTGTACGTGGAGGAGTATCTGAGGACAGTTTGGAGAATTTGATATAGAGATTCTCAGTGGAGGTGATATTTGATCTGGAGCGAATGAGTCTAACACATGGAGCGAAACTTGGGCGAGCATTCCAGACAGGGAATAGCAGGTGCAAAGCCTGGAGGACAGCACTACAAGTCACTTAGTGCATCTAGAGCAGCACTCTGGAATAATGGAAGTGTTGTACAACTGTACTGTCTGGTATCGTACCTGTTAGTCACTTGTGACTATCCAGCATTTGAAATAAGTAAGCAGTGTAACTGAGGAACAGAATTTTCAATTTTATTTCATTTTCATTTTATTTTAAGTAGCCACATGTGGCTAATGGCTACTGTATTGGACAGTGCAGTTCTTGACCAAGAAATAAGGCTGGAGAAGAAATTTGGGTGAAGAGCCTTAAATGCCATGCTCAGGTTTTGTGCCCTTCTTCCCAGACGATGTGGAAATCTTGCAGAAGACGTTGGGAGAGAAGTGTGGACGCATCCGTCCTTTAGAACGATCACTCTAGCTGCTGTGTGGGGCACTTGGAGAGGGCGGGCGTAGGGAGGAGCCTGGGGCCACAGTCCAGAAGAGAAATAATAAAAACGAAACCAGGGCCAGGAGGAGGGGTGCAGAGAGGAGAGAACAAGTTCCAGGGCAAACCTGAAGACTAATTAGATGGGTGGGTGGACGGTGTCAAGGGTGACTCCTAGATTTTTGGCTTCCCTGACAGTGGGGGGCGGGGTGCCCTTCACTGAGATGGAGAACATGAGAAGGGGAGCAGATTGGGGTCCCCTAACACTTCCAGCATTCACCGTGATGTTGATGTCTGTGTCCCCGTCACCCCCTCACCCTCACCCCGGCTCATCCTTCCTGAGGCATCATGGGTTGGAACTTGTCCCTCATCCCTCTCCCTGTTGCTGACGCAGTACCAAGTGGGGCCCAAGGAGGCCTCGGCACACGTTTGTGGAGTGGATGAATGAGTGTTCCCTGGCTCCCAAGGTCTAAGAGGAAGGCACAGGCCTGCTGTCCTTTTTACTCAGCCCTGAAAGCAGGAAGGAATTTGTCCAAGTTCCTCAGATGCCCTGAGCAATGTACAGAATGCACCTCCCAGGCAGTTTTCTCTGAGGCTCTGAAGAGCTGCCTGGGTGGCTGGGTCTTTTGTGGACCCATGAGGACCACCAAGGGGGAAGATTGTAGCACTTGGCCCATGTCCTCAAACATCTGCATCTCAGCCAGACTGTGGCCTAAGCTGGACAGACCCAAAGCCGCCGGGGAGGGCCTGAGGAGCAGTCACTCTGCACTCTTAGGTAAATGAGATCCATCTGCTCCATTGACTCAGGTGCACAGGACTCCATCAGGAATGACTTTCAGCTGTTAGTAATAGAGACCTGACTAAAGGAGCTGAAATCAGATGAGAGTGTATCTCTCTTCCATGTAAAACAAGTCAGTAGGGAAGGACCCCAGACAGTGGTGCACTGGAGCCAGCTTGCACCGGTTCCTGAGAGCTGATTGTGCAAACTTCTTTCCAGCTCTCTGTCCAGTAACCTCACGTTGATAGCTTGAAACTGGCTTTGGCAGAAGCACTTACAGAAACCTGCAAACATTGTAAATCAGGTTTTTTTTTTCTTTCCAGAGGGCAAGCTTCCTAGCATATCACTGAGTTTCGTGTGGTATAGCCACCCTGCAGTCATCAGAAACCTAGGCTCCTTCTATTTCTCTGGTTTTGGCATGTGACTTCCATTTTTATAGTTGCCTTATGGCCTGAGAAGACTCATGGGCTAGTATGGGGATGGAGGAAGGACAGACAGGACAACAACTAGCTATAATTCAATGGACTAAATGCTCAGTCCAGCAGACAGCTGGACCCTGTACTGTAGAGCACCACTTCCACACCACATTCATTCATTTAACAAATAACTATTGAGGCCCTACTGTGCACTAGGCACTATTGTAAGCACTGGAGATAGAAGAGTGAACAAGCCAGACAACATTCCTGCCCTCATGACACTCGTTCTAGTATAGGAGGTGAGCAATGAACACACTGATCACCCTGGATAGTAGATGATACTATGAAGACCATGAAACAGAATGTGGGGGCAGAGGGTGCAAGAGGATGGTCAGGCAAGACCTCTGAGTTGATAAATTAATGATACAAAGGAATCACTGGGAGAGAATCTGAGAGTGGAGTGCACCACCACAGGAAGTAGCAAGTGCAATGTCATAAGGCTGAAACAAGCTCAGAGTGATGGAGGAACAGGAAAAAGGCCACTTTGGCTGGTTGGGAGCGAGTGGGGAAGGATGATGGAGACAGCAGTGGAACCAGCATGTAAGGAATGAGGCACTTGCTTCAGGTGCAAGATTGAAGTGAAAGTCCCAAAACTCAGTAATCAGGATGGATAATATTTAATGCAATTTTTAAAAAATCAAAATGCACAAAAACCTATGATGATCAAAATATCAATTTTTAAATAAAAACAAGGTCACTAGCAGTGCTGTGCTGAGTCATGTTGGAACCTGAGGCAAAGGAAAAATCAGTAATACTGATCCTGCCCTTATTTAAAATTTCGATGTGTTGTCTATAGCAGAATTTTGTTGCTGTTCATCATTCGCCTCATCGCTGTGGAAAACGTGTCACTTGGTGTCAAGATCATGATCTCCAAAACCAGACTGCCCAAGTTACAATTCTGGCTTTACACTTACATGCTTAGCTGTGGCCAGTTTCTTGGACTCTCTGTACCAGTTTCTCCATCCGTACAAAGGCAATAACCCTGCCTACCTCAAGGTTATTGAGAGGATTAAATGACCCAGCGAAAGGCTGAGAACAGTACTCAGCCCCCTGAAAGGGCCAGGAGAATGTTGGCAGTTAATCTTAGGGATAACGGCGGTACAGCCTTGGTTCCCATTAGAGGATTCTAAGCAAGCGGTCCTAGCCATCAGATCAGGGTGGGGCGGAATATATGTGAAGGTGGATTGGAGACAGGGAAACCAGATGCTCCTAGGATACCAGAGAGGAGGCTATTGCAAAATTCCAGCTGAAAGACAGAAAGATGAGAATAGACTCTAGTGGTGCTTAGGAACAGACTACAGGACTTGGTGGTTGTTGAACGGTGATGGAAGGAGGTGCTGGGGGGGGGGAGTGGGAGTGGACAAGGCCGGGATAACTCCCAAAGCCTGCAGCGGTCCAGCTTGGGCTCTGCATCACCACGAAGTGCCTGGTCTGGCCCGCGACCCCATCCCGGGCTTGTGTTGTTCCAGAGGGAGCTAAAGGAGCAGCTTCAGGCCCTTCAGGACAGCGAGCGGGAGCACACAGAGGCTCTGCAGCTGCTCAAGCGACAGCTGGCGGAGACCAAGGTGAGCCTGGCAAGCAGTCACGAGGATGGTAGGGGGAGTGGAGGTGGGCCAGCCGGCTGGGTGGGGCAGAGACAGGGAAGGAGTGGAAGGCTGGGGACTCGGGCCTGGTGTGGGGGCAGGGTTTCAAGAGGCCAAACTCCTCAAGAAAGGGGCGGGGCTTCAGCAAAGGTCAATGGAGAGGGACACACTCCCAGGTGACTGAGAGCAAGGATTTGGGCTGGTACCTGGGTTTAAGGCTGGGGCCCTTTCTCCTTTCCTGCCCTTACAGGGGTCTTTTCCCCTCTCCAGTTAGTAAACACACCCATTCCGCAAGGAGCCAAACCTGAACACGTTCCGTTGAAGCTCTCCTGATGATTCCAGCCCTGGTATCATGGCCCCTCTTAAGCTCAGGCATGGGAAATAGGGCCAAATCCTGCAGTCTCTGGCTACAATGGTTTAAAAAGAAAAGCCTTTTTCCTTGACCTGAGAGGAAGACCGTGGGTTCTGATACAGCCACTAACTCAGTGTATGACTTTGAGTAAACTGCATATTTTAGGGTATCCCAATGTCCTGTATATACAGTGGGGATCTGCCAGGCTCCTTCCAGCCCTAAAGTTCTGGATCCTAGCACATTTTTAGGGAGCTCTCTCTAAGTTCCCTCTACAGATATCTCATTAACTGGGCAAGGGTCCATTGATTTCTGCCCCCTCTTTCTGGGACCAAGAACTGGGGACCCAGGCCTACCAGCTAAGCTCTCAGGTGATTTCAGTCTGGTTCCGCTGCCAGCAGCAGCTGAAGCAGAGCCTTAAGAATGCCCTGGGTCTCCAGAGGTCACCCTGGGGCCCAGAGAGGCCATTGGAGATCCAGATTTGTGTCCCAGCTAAGCCATCAACCCGCTGTGGGGTCTCAGGTAGGTCATGACAAACATTTCTTCAGAGAACATTCCAGAGGGCCTCTGGGCAGGACCCTCCACAGGCAACTGATGAGAAATAGTCATAGGACTCTGGTGTATTTGCTTCTCGCAGCCTCAGTGTCCCCTCCCCATCTGCCTGGTGATTCTGTACCTCTCAAGTGAAGAGAAGAAAATGGAAGCCTCTCTCTGGATGAGAGGGGAATATTATAGTCTATTTCTTTTCTCTACTTCCCCCCACCCCATTGTTTTTCTCCACTGACCTCTTCCTCCCCTGCTTTCCTGTCCATCTGTCTACCTCAGGGGGGTCCTGTGGGGCCACCTTCCCCTCTAGTTCCCCCAGCCCTGCTTCCTGTCTGGACTGGGCTGTTTATACAAGAAATGCCTATGGATGCTTTGGAGGTCATATTTCACCTGGTGCCTGACTTGGCTTTCCTGTGGCGCCTGCCCCTCCGATGGCCCAGCCTGAGGGCTTGTCTAATCTCCCTCCCCTGGACCAATGTTTTCCTTGGTTGGCCCTGACTGAGTGATGCATTCTTGGCAGGGTGTTTTTCTGAAATGGCCCCCGCTCCTCCAAGCCCGTGTGTTCCCAGGAATGTGGGGGGCTGGAGTGCGGGCTGCTTTCCCAGCGATGGTACCAGTGGGACTGGTGGTGAGGCGGGGGTGACTCTGCTGTAGAAAAAGCCAGAGTCACCGGGACACACCTTTCTCTGCTAGAATTTGTGTTTCCCATTCATTGTCTCACTGAACCCCATAGAATGTCACCTCTGTGACAGCAGGATGCCCCAGAACCTAGCATAGTGCCTCTCATACAGTAAATAGAGGGGAAAAATACCTTTTGAGGTAGGAACTGTTATCTCCATTTTATCAGCAAAGAAACCGAGGTGCAGAGAGATTGAAAGACTGGCCTGAGGCCCCAGAGCTAGTAAGTGGCCAATTGGGAGCTTACTGTCCAGTTCTGTCAGAGCCTAGTTCATGTGCCAGCATCTTGCTGGGATGTCCTCAGCAAGGACATCTGGCTTCGTGGTCAGCAAACCTGGCAGGTCAGGAAACATGCCTGCGTCTCCTGGGGTGGTTGTCACTCAGATGTTCTGCTTCTGAGCTGCCTTCTCCCTGCCTCTCCCACTTTCCCTACCCTTCCTCTCTTGTCCTGTGGACACTGGGCTGCCACTGTAGAAAAAAAGATAGAGTCTGCACCTACCTTTGCAGAGCAGTCTTGGGCAAGACCCTTCCCACCACCTCTCAGGCAGGTCCTGACTACCAGCTGGGCCCTGGGATGGGCATAGGGGTTGGGGGAGAGCAGGGCTGAGGGAGATGTCATTCCCACCCATTAGAGGTTGATCCACTATCTGGAGAGCCACAAAAATATGGGACTGTGTATTAAGAAGTATTTACAAAATGCTCTGGGAACATTTAACTATTTTAACTGCCTGAAAAAGTTAGGGAAGGTGTCACAAAGGACATAGCTTTTGACCTGGGTCTTTCGGGATGAGTAGGAGTTTGCCAGTTGAATAAACAGTTTGTCGAGGGGAAGGTGTCCATTCTGAGCAGGTGGAATTACAATGCAATGGCACTAGTGAGGTAAGCTGGGATCAACTGAGGACTTTGAATGCCAGACTAAGGAATTTAGCATTTTACTAGTTATCAAGGAGCTGAGAAAGGTTCTTCAATGCAGATTTGGCTGTGACTCAGTTAGCGCTTTAGAAGAATCTCTCTGGTAGTGGGTTTGTGAGCCAAGACACAGAGGTGACTTGTGGACCAAGTGAGTTGGAGGGCCTGTGGGATCCCAGAGGTATGTGTGGAGGAGGCAGATAGAAAAATAAATATGGCTCTCAGGAGCCATGCACTGCCATTGATTAGGACTTGTGAGCCATCCTTAAAGCAGGGGGAGCTGAAGACGAGGGAGGGCGTGCAGGCTGAGAATGGGAGGAGTTGGCTGGGCAAGCCCTGAGGAACATGGGTGGCAGAGAGGAAGCAGTTGAGATGGGAAACAATTAGTAAATGGTGGCCAGTTGACCAACACTGCTGCAGAGTGGTCGAGGAGGGACTAGAAGGCATGACTGTGGGATTTAGGGGTCTTTGGAGGGCAGCGACAGATGGTGCAGGGAGGACAGGCCCCAACTTCTCCATGTTCGACCTGCCTCTGCAGAAGCCTCAGCCCTCCCTGGGTGAGGGGCTCAGGGAGGCCACAGGCAGCCTGGCTGTTCATCCCCAGCCTCTCTTCCACCCCTTTGTCTGCCTGGCGCTCTGGGTGGGCATGCGCAGGGAGGCTGGCCCACTGCCAGCACTTCTTCCTGCAGGCCGGCAGGCAGCCGAGACAGGGAGGGAACTGGCCCTAATTGAGCCTTTGTTGAGCCTCCCACAGAGCCCTGGGCACTGTGCACAGCGGGGTCCCTGACTCTGTGAACTCCCAGCCAGAATTCCACAAAGTAAAATTGCAGAGGCAGGCCCCACACGCTGCTGCAGCCTGGCTGCACTTTTGTGCCCTGTGTCATCCTGACTCGTGCTGTTCCCTCTTCCTTTTCCCCTCACCCCCAGTTGACATCCTGCTCATCCTTCAGGTTGCAGCTCAGAAGCCATCTCTCAGTGAAGACTTCTAGAATGTGACTGTTAGAACTAATCGATGCCTTTTTAACAACGAGGCTTTTTCTCTACATCTCAAACAATGCCATGCATTTTGTGAACATCCTGTCATTTAATCTTCACCATAACCCTGCAATGCAGTTGTATTAACCTTTTCACAGATTAGAAAACTAAGTTTCATAGATAATAGGCATTAAGGTTGCCACAGTTAAAGAGCCAGAGCTAGGATCCTTACCCAGGCTGTTGGACACCTAAGCATGTGCCCCTCACCATTCAACCCGCTCCTGGGTCTGGCATGCCCATGGGGGCAGAGAGAGCCATGAAAGTCCATGCTTGTCTCCTTTGGTAATGGCCTTAACCTCCAGCCCTTGTTCTTTGACCAGAGGGTCTCAGGGGTGGTGAGACAGGTGAATGACCACCAAGGTTTACCCAACACATTGCAGTTTACAAAATTCTCTGATGTTTGTCATCTCCTTGTCATCTTTGCTTGGGCTCATGAGTGATTTTTTAAAAAATAAAGACTTCACTGTATCCCAGATTAAACTCAACATCTTCTCCCTGCCTCCCCACTCCCCTGAACTTCCCTCTCACCCCATCCCTCAGCTCCCCATCCCTCTCACTTCCAAGCCAAAAATCTGGGCATCATCTTCACACCCTTCTCACCTGCAGCCAGCCAGTCAGTCACTGGGACCAAAGATGTCTTTGACACCCTAACAACTTTCAAGCCATGTCCCTTTGCTGATCCTCTAGTTTAAGACTGCTTGTCTCACCTGGACCATCTCATTCCTAACGGGGCACCTAGAATCATTTGCGGTTCCTGGCCGTGCGGGTCCTTCCGTACCACCATGCTTTTGCATGTGCCATTCCCCCGACCCAGCGTGCCCTTTCCCACCCTTTCCTCTCTACATGCCAAGGCTCTCGGTTTCCTCCTCTCACCCAGGGATCACCCCATCTGCTCCCTCTGACATAACCCCTGATGACTGTCCCCACAGTCTTCCACCAAAAGCCTACGGACCACCATCGGCGAGGCCTTCGAGCGGCTGCACAGGCTGCTACGTGAGCGGCAGAAGGCCATGCTGGAGGAGCTGGAGGCGGACACTGCGCGCACACTGACCGACATCGAGCAGAAAGTCCAGCGCTACAGCCAGCAGCTACGCAAGGTGCAGGAGGGGGCCCAGATCCTTCAGGAGCGGCTGGCCGAAACTGACCGACACACCTTCCTGGCCGGGGTGGCCTCACTGTCCGAGCGGTAAGTGCCTGCCTGCTGGGGGCCTTCCCCAGATGGGCACCCCTCACCCCAGCACATGCAGGGTGGTGGGAATGGAGGCAGACGAGGTGGTTAGCAGAGTTCATTCATTCAAAACTTCATCAAACGTACAGGACATCTGCTGTGTTCCAGAGCCTGGGCTGAAGGCTTTATGTAATTATATACATGTAATATAGTATATATTACATTATTATGTTATGTTATGTATATTATTTTATAAACTTATATGTTATATAACATGGATATTATATATAAGTAGTAATATTTATATTATTATAGCCCTACAATCCCCTCGAAGGTAGTTCCCACCATCATCCCCATTTCACACATGTAGAAAGAAGCATAGAGAAGGTAGATCAGTTGGCCAAGGCCCCTCATCAGTATGTGGGGAGCCAGGATTCAAGGATTCAAGGATTCAAAGCCCAGGTCTTTCTGGTCCCATAGCCACCTTTAATAATAATAACACTTAATTATTGGTTTGTTAATGATCAAAACTGATAGCTAACATCATATAGTTGATGTTGATCATGAGCCAAACACTGTGCATTTTGTATGTGTTATACCATGCAATCCTCACAATCTAGAAGGCAAGTACTATCATGGTACCCATTTTAAAAATGAGAAAACTGAGGCTAATAGCTAGTGAGATAGGAAGTGATACAAGCAGTCACTTGAATCTGGGTCCTGCAGACTTCATGCACCTGACCTTGCCCTATGTCAGCTACCCCGAAGGTGGCTGTAGGGCCTCAGCGTTGGGACAGGAATCCAGCTCCGAAAGCAGCCTGCTCTCCTGCTCTTCTTCCAGGCTCAAAGGGAAAATCCATGAGACTAATCTGACATATGAAGACTTCCCAACCTCCAAGTACACAGGCCCCCTGCAGTACACCATCTGGAAGTCCCTGTTCCAGGACATCCACCCAGGTAAGATCCTGCCTGCTACTTGCCAAGAGGGCCCAGGAAGAGGCAAGGATTATTATGGGCTGAAGCTAGATGGGATAAATCCCGGCCCAGCCCCCTACTCTCACAGCATCGGAGTAGGGCAGAGGTATGAGAAGAGTGCCTTGCTGAACACCTGCTGTGTTCCAGGGCCTGTGCTGGGCACCTGAACAACCGGTCAGCTCACTGACTCCTCACACAACCCCAGGAGGTAGTTGTATCAGTATACCCATTCTCCAGATGACCGAGGCCCTAGGAAGTTCATTCATTCATTTTATAATTCTAATATATGTATATATCTCACAGCAGGCACTATCCTAGGTGTTAGAGACAGAAAAGAGAGCAAAACAGGCAAAAATCCCTGCCCTCGTGGATCTTACATCCTAGGGTATGAGAGAGAGAAAAAAACAAAAGTAAATAAGTAAAACATACAGTTTATTAGATAATGATAAGGATAAGGAAGGAGACTCGGGGATGCTGAGGTAGGTTAAAGATTTTAGATAGGGGATCCAGCTAGAGGACCTCACGGAGAAGGAGGCATGAGAGAAAAGACTTGAAGGAAGAAGGAGAGTGAGCCATGTAAGCATCTGAAAGAAGAGTGTTCCTGGCAGTAGGAATAGCAAATGCAAAGGCCCTAAGGAGGAGCAAGCTCGCCATGTTCAAGGAACAGTAAGGGAGCCAGTGCGAGTGGAGTGGAGTGGAGTGAGAGGGAAAGTCGAGGTGCGGGGGTCAGGGAGGGAGCAGTGGCCAGACCGCGAGGGCCTGTGAGCCAGGGTAAGAACTTTAAATTTTATGTTGAGTTAGATGGGAGCCATTGGAGGGTTTGGGGTGGTGAAGCGACATGAGCGGGCTTGAGTTTTTAAAGGATCCCTTCGGCTGCTGGATTGACTAAAGACAAGAGGGTGAATGGTGGAGGCTGGGAAACTGGTTAGGAGGCTGCTATGGTAATCCAGGTGAGATGATGCGGCTTGGAACAGGGTCGTGGCAGTGGAGGTGGTGGAGAGTGATAGGATTTAGGATATATTTTGAAGAGAGCCAATAGGATTTGCTAATAGATTGGATTTCAAGTGTGAGAGGAAGAAGGCAAGGAAGACTACATGATTTTGGCAAGGCGGTTGGCAGGACGGAGTTGTGAGCCTGTGAGGTTTGCAATGGTGATTGGATGTCTCGCTGCTGATGTGGAGAAGGCAGTTGGAATGATAAGTCTGCAGTACCGAAGAAAGGTCAGGGCTCGTGTTACCAGTACATGGACAGTACTGAATTAGCCTGGAGGAGATCACCTAGGAAGTGAGGGTAGATGGAAGAGAGAGAGGCCCACTCTGACATTTGGGGTCCTGGGGCACTCCTAGAAGTCAGGGACAAGAGGGGGACCCAGCCAAGGAGACCAAGAAGGAGTAGCCAGAGAAGTAGGAGGGAAACCTAGGATGTCATGGAGGCCAAGTGGAGAAAATGGTTTCAGGAGGAGAGAGTGGCTAGTGGTGGCAAAGGCTGTTACACCAAGTGTGAGAGAACCCGGAACCGACTGTTCTCCAGTTCTAGCAACATGGAGGTCTTTGGTCACTCTACCAAGAGCTATTTTGGTGGAGCAATAGGGGCAAAAACCTTATTGGAGGGCATTGAAGGGAGAATGGGAGGAAGGAAGTAGAGACAGTGCTTTCAAGAACTTTTATTTAAGGGAAGGAGAGAGAATGTGGCAGCGGCTGTTTGTTTAAGACAAGAAATAACAGCATATTTGTGGGGTGATGGGAAATATCTAGGAGAATTGAGGCTGAAGGCGAGAGAGTTGGTGGAGTGACAGCCAAGGAGCGGGATCTGCTGCTGCCTCTGCGGGAAGCCCCAAGAAGGTAGAATAATGGGCACTGAGCAGAGGGGTAGTGGTGAGGGAATTCTCTGTTGATGGCTTCACCTTTCCAAGAAAGGTAGGAAGCAAGGTCATCAGTAGAGGAGGGTGGGCGAGAGGAGGTAATGGGAGGTTTGCTTAGAGAGAAGGTCTGAACAGTTTCTAGTAGAGTAAGTAGACCCTGGGACTAGGAGATCAGTGCCTTCCCAAAATCACACAACCCGCAAGGGTTCCAGCGTATTGACATCATGAAAACTTGTGTGTCCCTGAGTCAGGCATGATGTCCTTTAGAGTCGAGAAAAGGATAGAGAGGGGAATATTCCCTAAGAGGCAGGCACTATTATTACCCTCATTTTTTCAAATGAGGAAATTGAGGCACAGAGCTGTTAGGGACTTGTCTATGTTCATATCCTATAAATGGTACAGCCAGGATTTAAACCCAGATCTGTCCGATCAGAGCCTGTGCCCATACCCACTAAGCTAACCAGCCATCTCTGACCTCATACCAACCCAGGAAGTCTGCTGGGGAGACGGAGGCTCAGAGAAGTTCACTGATTTCCCGAGGTCACACAGCAGTCAGAGCTCTTCCCACCTGTCCAGATTCATTCTTTCAATCTGCAAACATTAAAAGTCTCTCGAGGCACTTTTATAGGTCAGAGGAGATGGACAAATAGATGCTGACAGTCCAGTGGGACAAGGGCTATGATGAGGGACTTATGCAGTGCTGAGGGAGCCCAGGGGAGCAACAGGAAATTCTGGATGGGGTAGAGGAGGAGCCAGGGTGTATTGAACATCACTGAACAGATGATGTTTGACCTGGATGCTGAAAGCTGAGGGCTTTGTCCCTCAGGGAAGAGTGGAGCCTGGAGGTGCCTCAGCCTGACAGTCAAGGCTCTACAAGATCTGGGCCCTGCCATTCTCTCATTCTCCCCTCCGTATCATGCTCAGCCTCACCGAACCATCTTCAGGTCTTAAATGAACCATATTCTCCCTCCTCCACACTTTTACACACACTGTTCCCTTTTCCTGGAACCCTCTATACAAACCTCAATCTTTGATGGCTAACTCCTACTCTCTTTCACATCTTAGTTTATAAACATCTCCTCTGGAAAGCCTTCCTGGATTCCTCCAGGTAGCCCTGGGCTTTCCTGGTCTCACTGTTTTTCCTGATCTGTGTGGCTGTCTCTCTCAAAAGACTGTGAGCTCTGAGGGGTCAGGAGCTAGATCTGATTCATCACTATGTATCCAGCAGCCGGCATAGTAAATGTCTGTTGATAAATGAGTAAAGAAATGAATGAATCCTAGTCTCGCTTCTGCTATTTGAATAGTGCCTGGCATAAAGTGGGTGCTTAATAAATATTTGTTGATGGAAGGAACTTGCTACACATCCTTGGACAAGCTTCTTCCTCCTTTGAGACTCAGTTTCCTTCTCTGTATAATGGGGATGCTAGTGTTCCATTCTCGACTCCCTCACAGGTGATCACATGGATGTGGGAACTTGCTGCTTGACCCAGAGCAGGGTTTCTCAACCTCAGCACTATTGACATTTGGGGCTGGATGATTCCTTGTCATAGGGGATTGTCCTGTGCATGGTAGGAGGTTTAGCAGCATCCCTGGTCTCTACTTAACTAGATGCCACACCATCCCCCACTCCCCCCCCCCCCCGCCATTCTGACAAATGCCCCCTGTGAGGCGCATCACCCCAGTGGAGAACCACTGCCCCAGAGAAAGCTGCCTGTGGGAGAGGGGCTGAAGGAGCAGTAGTGTGTGCCCTGAACATCCTGCCAAGGACAGAGGCCCCTGGGGAGTTCATAGAACAGTGACCTGATTAGCCAGGCCCCTTTCTTTGTCTGTAGGGCCTGTGAAATCACTCTGGCTCCTCTGCCAGCACCAAAGCCCTTTATGTCCGGATGGGAGGGACAAGAGTCCCCAGGGACCAAGCCCATGGATTCTAGCAGCTTCCTGCCTATCCCTTTCCAGCTCAGGCTTCCTATTGGGTCACCTGAGAACTCCATCTAGCATTTATAACAACTCTGCTCTGAAACCTTCACTCTCCATTACTACCCACCCTGCTTCCCCAACCCACCCCCGTCCCACCCCTCAGTGGACATTGGATTGCCCCAGCTCCCAGGCACAAACTTCCTCCCTAGCCAGGCCAGATGGCCACTGTCCCAAGGAAACCATGCGTTGCTCCCTTTGCTCACATTGCCTCCATCTCCTGGGCTGGTTTCTCATTCCCCTGCTTATCTGACTTCAGTCATTTTGGGTTCCAGCATGTTCAATGCCTACCTAGCTGTGAGACCAGGGCAAATTGCTGCCCTCTCTGAGCCCATTTCTTTATCTGCAAAACAAGGATTAGGAAGGTGTAATTTATCTCCCAGGGTAGGTATGAAAATTAAAATCATTTATTTGTGGTAATAATCCTAGAACTTAGTAAGTACTTAATACACATGTTTGTTGTTATTGTGACTATCCGATGGTCTTGCTGAACTGGCCTTCTGGGGCCACATAAAGGAAAGAACATGTGTGAAAAGACCTTAGCTCCAGTTCCAACTCTACTTCTAGCCCAGGTGGCAACTTGAGCCAGTCATTTAATTCAGAGTCTCCTAGGAGGCTCAGTTTCCTCTTCTGAAAAATGGGTACAGTAAGTAATGCTCCTAGGGCTGCTGTGGTATTCCTATCTGCTAGTGTTCAAATGCCAGCACCGTGCTGGCATTTGAGTAGGTGGGACACTTGAGGGACCAGATTTTTTTAAGGCTGGGCCAGAGGAAAGAGCCGATGGTATCTCCTGTCCTGTCAAACTTCTCCTGGCTCGAAGCCACTTGCCAAGTGATGGTGCTGGACTGTGCCATTTCTCTGCTTCTCGGCCTACTGTAGCGTGTGGTTGATGATGATCCAGACATTTCCTGGGGCCTCTGCAGCCCATGCTTCTTCTAGAATGCCTTTTGACTCTAAGGCCTCAGAGAGGCTTAAATGAATGAAGAACCCACCTGGAGACCAGATGGGCTGCCTGCTTTTTGTTTTTGTAAAACAGTGCCTTGGGACCTAGAAAAGAGCTCTGACCTGTAAAACAGTGAACCCCAGGGGACTGGATTTGTTTCGCTGGGTCTGTCACCACTCCTGATGATAAAGGATGGGTGGAGGAAAAAAAGTGTCACTACGCCCTCTTCTAGGTCTTTCTCTGATCTCAAGGCTATTTCTTATTTCTGCCAGCCCTAGCCTCCCGGAGGGCTGGAGGGAGGCCCAGAAGACAGGACCCTCTGAGATGAGGTGGGAGGCCCTGGATGGAGGCGGCCCTCAGCCTCTATGCGTTAGGCATGCCTACTGCCTAATAAGAACACAAGACCCCACCGCTAGCCCCACCTCCACTGCAAGCACTGCCCAATGAATAGCATACCCCCCCACACACACACACACCCGCTAGGCCCACCCAATGAGTCGCGGGCACTGCCTTCAGCCATTCCCTGGGCTTCTCTGCCTAGGACCTAGTGGTCAGTCTTGGATTTCCTCATTCACATAAGCTCACCCCTTTAGTCTCAATCTCAGAACCACTGAGAGCCCACTTGGCTGCCTCCTAGAAGCCCTCCACACTGGTCAGTGGCACTGGGAGTGGCCCCTGTTGCCCTACATAGGCCTAAGAGTCTGGGGCAGAGCCCTCCTGCCCGTGTGCTAACGCCCCCACCCTTGTGCTAGTGCCCCCACTTCTGCCCTGAGCCACAATTTCTGCCTGTTGCTGGTTCCCTCAAATCATCCTGGGCACCTTAGGTATAAGGCCCAGGTTCCTGCGGAGCACGCAGAACTACTGCCCACACCTGCCCCTCTGCTATAGACACCCTGGAATGACCCACATTACATGGCCAGTAGGATTGGCCTCATCTGTGTCTGATTAGATTCTTCTCTCCCTAGCTCCCCGCTACACACACACTTCCTATACCCGCCTCCACCTCTTACCTCCTGACCCCACTGTGGGAATTCCTGCATTCTATGTGGCAGGAGCCTTCTAGTTCTGACAGGCTGCACTGTGACCAGTCAGCAGAGTAACACTTTCATTCTCCAGTTCCTTCTCATGGCTCCCCCTCTTCAATGTCCCTGGATAGAGAATTATGTTTCCATTGACCTCTCTATTCACAGGGCTAATTGTTTCCATACAGCCCTCTGAGTTCTAAGAACAGGAAAGAAGAGTATAAAAGGCAAAACTAAATTTACTCCTGTCAGATCTCATGGAAGGAGCTTGATACGTCAACGGTCAGCTTTATTAGTGGATGTATGGACAAAAGCACAGTTCAGGGGCTAGCTGTCGCTCCGGTTCAGGACAGTTGCTATCAATGAGGCATTTTATTTCTGTGCATGTACACAGCCATCCAAGGCGACTGAAGTAGAGGATAATGCTCCGGCCAAGTGTAACCATACCCCAGGTCCACTGATAAGGAAAGCACCAGAGAGCCGAATGAACTGGTGATACGACTCCTTCTTTCCACCTTTCCTCCCCTCTGTCTTGTTCTAGTCTGTAAATGGTCATCCAGGCTAAAGAGGGCTGCTTCCACATTCCGCTTTCTTCTGGCTGGGCATCGGCTCCCTCAGGGAGGGAAGAGTAAACAGAGTTCCTGAGACTTTGAGAGCCAGACCTGCTAAGCCAGTGCGGCCAGCCTGTACTGCCTGCCCAAAGAGCAACACAAGCTGGGTCAGTTTAATTTGGTGAGCCTTTCCAGAAATCTTCCCCATGCACTGGGTACACAAGGGAGAGCTTATTTGGATAGTACACAGTCCTTGCCCTCCTGGGAAGATGTGGGCACAGAAGACTGTACCCCGCATTGGGAGAAGGTAGTAACAAAGTTAAAAGAATCTCAGAGGAAAGTGAGCCCACCTGCTGGGTAATCGGGAAGCCTCAACCTTGGAACTGAGCCTTGTGAGGGATGATTACAACAAACAGAGAGGTACTGGTACAGGAACAGTCTTGAGTGAAGGCCTTGGGCCTGAGTGGGGTGGAGGGATGAGTGAGAGGTAGGCTGAAAGGGGCTGGAACTGGATTGCACATGGCCTTGATTGCACTGGCTCTGCCAATGTTTGCTGGGTCACCTGAGACGACTCACGTCTCTTCTCTGTTTCCTCCATCAGCCAAATAGGAGAGTTGGCCTAGAATCAGTGGTTTTCAGCTTTTTTCGACTCATCATCTACTTCTCATAACAAATGATTTGTAATGTCTCAAAGACTGAATGACATTTTAACAATTTCAAGTATATACATACATATATACATACTCTGAGTATAGTATAATACATAGGAAAAGCAGGAGGAAATTATTTACAGTAAAATATTGTGCATGTTCACTCACACCCACACTGGAGAACACTAGAAGTAGTCAGGTAAAACACCATTCTTCCTCGAATGCGGCCCGAAAAAGGTAGGTTACATCAGTCAGGGGAATCGTTCTTAGCGATGTAGTTTCCAAAAACATTAACAATTTGCAGTGACGTTCCAAACAAAACAAATTCAGTCTTCCCCCAATTTACACAGTAGTAGCATTCCAAAATAGTCACTATATATTAAAACCGTACAAAAAGTATTTTGTGTTTATACATCAAATAGAGTTAAGTTGTATTTTTAGATCATTATAAAAAAGATTTCTCATGCACATGAATGTCTGGCGGAACATTTGAAAATGATTGGGGGACTGAATTTGATTCAGGGCATTTAGCATCCCTAGATCCCAACTAACGCTCACATGAACTTCCAAAAACCCCCCCAGGGGGATTATCCAGCCCCTGGATAATCTTTAAGTTCCCTCCCAGCTCTGAAATTCCCTAATTGTGGACCTCATTCTGGCTTATTCAACAAACTTTTGTGAAGTGCCCACCACATGCCTTGACCTGGCTATCCACAGGGAACAAGCAGCCACAGCTTCTGCTCTTCTGCAGCTAACTTTAAATCTGGAAGGACCTTAGCCATCACTGTTCCATTTTACAAAAAGGAAGCTGAGGCCCAGAGAGGGCAAGCTTGTTTTCAGCACCACGCAGCCTCTTGGGGACCAACCAGAACCTGACCCTAGGGAGGCACCTTAGAATGGGTCCATAGTCTTCTCTCCGCTCATTTTCTTGCCCTCCTCCATCCCCTGCAGTGCCAGCTGCCCTGACCCTGGATCCAGGCACTGCCCACCAGCGTCTGATCCTGTCAGATGACTGCACCATCGTGGCCTACGGCAACCTGCACCCACAGCCTCTGCAGGACTCACCAAAGCGCTTCGACGTGGAGGTGTCAGTGCTGGGCTCCGAGGCCTTCAGTGGTGGCGTTCACTACTGGGAAGTGGTGGTGGCAGAGAAGACCCAGTGGGTGATCGGTCTGGCACACGAGGCCGCGAGCCGCAAGGGCAGCATCCAGATCCAGCCCAGCCGCGGCTTCTACTGCATCGTAATGCACGACGGCAACCAGTACAGCGCCTGCACTGAGCCCTGGACGCGGCTCAACGTCCGCGATAAGCTTGACAAGGTGGGCGTCTTCCTGGACTACGACCAAGGCCTGCTCATTTTCTACAACGCTGACGACATGTCCTGGCTCTACACCTTTCGCGAGAAGTTCCCTGGCAAGCTCTGCTCCTACTTCAGCCCGGGGCAGAGCCACGCCAATGGCAAGAATGTGCAGCCGTTGCGGATCAACACCGTCCGCATCTAGCGTGGCCGAGGGAGACTGCAGGCACCTGTACCCTGGCCAACAGCAAGAGCCATGCCGGGGAGATGGGAGGCCTGGACTCTGGCCCAGCTTGGCTACCCTGAGATCTCAGGCCAGTTGTTTACCCTTCAACCTCCCTTTTCCTTGTCTGTAAAGTGGAGATTGTGCTCCATGATTCCTAAACTCTTCTAGCATTGATGTTCTGTAGCTCTGACCTTGATAGGGATGCAGCTTTGGTCCAAGGATGTAACATGGCTTCTCCTCAGGGCAGCCCCTGCCCAACCCTCATCCCCATCCTCCCAGGGTCAGGGGACTGTCTCCCTATGTATCCCTCCTGCCCACATGCCCTGACCTCAGGATGTGTTGTAGTGTTGTTGCCAGCAATCGGCAGGCCGAAAGACACACAAAACCCTCTTATGCTCCCAGGTCTAAGACTTGCCCATGACCAAACTAGTGATGGGCCATTTTATCTATGACCCCAGTCCACAGTGGACACAGGCAGTAGCTGGTCCTAGGGTGGCCTGAAAACCACCCTCTCCTTCCACCTCTGGACCAAGAGCTTCATGGTTCCTGTCTTTCCTACTCATCTGCAGGTAGAATTGATGCTTTGGCCTGTGGAAGGACCCCAGTAGTTGAGCCCAAATGTTAAAGTCACTGTGCCACCACCTTCCTGCCCACAAGTCTAAGGCAGGATGATGGCACACCCCAAGGCTGATGCAGAGCCCGTTAGCCTAAAACAGCCATAGGACAAGCATCACCAGATGACAGAGGTCCGCCGAAGCTTGCATAAGGGTCTAGCCACACCCTCCGTGACCAGGCTAGGGTGTGGGGGTGCTGTAGGGAGGCTGTTTTAGTCAGGACCTGAGTACTGGGATGGGCTGTTGGCTGAGACCTCTCATCAGTCCTGGCATCTATCTCCTTTAAGATCCTGTTGTAGAAAACAAGAGCTGCTTTAGCTAGTTTAATTAGACAGGATTTATGACCAGGTCCTTGATGGCTTTGCAAAATCATTGGAAGGGCTGGAGGAGCAGACTCTTTGATGAATTTCCGGGAACAACTCCCAGCTGCCAGATTCATCTTGTCTCTCCTGACCAAGAATGCTGCTCCCATGAGCAGGAAGCCACTGCATCAAGAAGCTGCTAACTGCAGAACTGTGCTCCCTCTGCTACTCTCCGTGCCAGAAAATGGATGTCTTGAGGTCTGCCCCTCTCCTATTCAATTTAGTTCCTAAATTCAGATCTCCATGAGGGACTCTTTTTGGAGAAACACAAATCAGTTCCAGAACCTTGGCTGCAAGGGAGTCTGGGAAATGTAGGTTTTTTTCTTCTCTCCAGCTTCAGCCATACAAAAAGGCTCACTAGAAGGAAGTTAGAATGGATGGTGAACAAGCTCATCCACGGTTTTTGCACTGGAGTCTACCTCCAGGCCTTGGCTTTGAAGCAGCAGAGGCTCCAGGTGTCCTGCTCTGTGGCTCTGCCCCTACCCAGGGACAGGAACCTGAGGGATGGGCCTGTAGGACTGAATCGAAATGTCTCTCCAGCATCGGCTTTTCTTTCAAGTCCTGGAGCCTCAATTCTGAACTTGGAGTCTCTGACCACACCCATCCCAAAAGAACCAGACTAGCTGAACTTGGAGGGCTCTCACCTCAACTACTGCCCACAGGAGCCTCCCTTAGGAAGGAGAAATCCTCAGTCTCACCCCACCCCTTCATCTACCAGAATCTGGGCCACCCCCAGTGGTATTTTTATTTTAAATGTTGCTCATTTTGTGAGTTATGATCAATTTGTATTAAAGTTACAGGATATCAGTGGTCAGTTCCATTCATTTTGACAAAGAGGCCCACCTGTTCTGTCTCAGGCAGTGTACATACATTAGGATGTCTAATCCACAAAGCATCTTATTGGGTAGATAGTATTATGCACATTTTACAGAAGTGGAAAAATGAGGTTCCGCAAGAGGACATGACCTGCCTGCAATCCCATGTCCCACAGTGGTAAGTGATGGAGCTGGGATTAGAACTGCTTTCTAAAGCCAGCATTCATAACACACCTGCTAGCCAGAGAAGACTGGCAGTCTGCCTGGAGGAGGGTTGGTGGTAGCCTTGGGAGCAGAGAGGAGCTCATGAGACAATGACAAAAACATGGTCTCTGGAATCCCACAGACCTGGGCTTGAATCCAAGCTCCATTACTGTGTCACTTTAGATACATGACTTAACCTCTCTGGGTCCCAGTTTTTTCGCATGGAAGATTGGGATAATAACCCAATCTTAACATGATTGATTAGTAAACTGCAAAGTGTGATGCACTTAGGGAACCTCTGCCTCTGATTCCAGCTGCCTCCCAGAGCCAATGCCTGGAACTGTGAGTTTTCTGAACCTCTGAGCAGACTCTGACACTAAGGAGTCTTTTCCTCCTTGTGTCTTATGTGGGGTGTGGGACCACCTAGGCCAGGAAGGTCTCCAGGTCTGCTGTGCAGAAGCAGATTCATTCTACCTCTGACTGAAGTGGAAGCAGCCAGGCCAGGAGTCAGGCAGAACCCAGCATGTGGACACACAGGCTGCGCACATGGTAAGTGGAAAGGCTGCTGGGGCCCCCTGCAGTTGTTTAGTGCAGCAGCTGAGGAAACAGGTGTCCCGGGTTTTAGTTCTGTGCTGACTCACTTTGTGCCCCGGAGGTCCCTTCTTCAGTCTCCTCACCTTCAGAGTGAGGAAGTTAGACTGGATGCCTATGAGGCGCCAAATCTTCACATATACCAGGAAGCAGGGAGAGAAGAGAGGGCACCACCCCAGCCATTAACTTGTTTGGAATTCTAGTAAGAGGGGCAGGGCATGAACAAGGATTGGGAGGGGCTGTTCTTAAGGGCAGAAAAATCTCTGATTGGCTAGTGGAGAGCATACCTATATACAGAGAAATTGGGGGGATGTGATTCTGAGACAAGTATCCTCAACCTCCCTGACCCCGCCCCATGTTCTCAGACCCCTGTGACGCCCACAAAGCCACACTCCTCTATCTTTGCTCCATGGATCTGTCCTCTGGGGGAAAAGCGCTCCCTCTATGGTCCTTCCTGTCTTTTCCCACCCAGAGTCTCAGCACCAGGTCCAAGAAATGCTAGCCATTTCCCAGTCTTCACTCCCAGTTTCCAAGCATCTGGGAATAGTTGTAGGGGCCTAATTTGCACGCTCAACTAGGGACTCCAGGAAATCAGGACACCTCCAAGAGATAGGAAGTATCCAGAGAATTCTTGCATGAAAGCGTCTGGGACTCTCCGACTGATCCTGGAACCCCACATTTAACACAGGTAAGTGAAGATAGGAGGCAAAGGCAACCTTGGGGAAGAAGGGACCAGCAAAGATCTTACTCAAGGCTGGAAAAAATCAATAGACAGTAACCCCATTCAGATCCCTGTTTGCGGTCAGCAGGCAAAGTGCTAGTACTTTTTGTACTTTACCTAACATTGAGACAAGCTCATGAGGTTGGTATCATTATCTCAGTGTTTGAGTGGAGAAACATTCCTTCCCAGGGGACCCACAGCCAGTACTCAGCAGATCTCAAAATCAAACCCATGTTCATCCAAATCTAAAGTCACATTCTTCACTGGACCTCCCAAGACATGCTCCTAAACTTTGAAGACCACTTCAGTGACAGGCAGCAGCCCCCAGAACTGTGAGCCCCCTGGGATCCAAAGTGGGAATTTAAACCAGGCTCCACATCATTGTGGAGTTGTGCAATTGTGAGTCAAGATGAGAAAGTGAGCCAAGCCTCATGTGTCCCTCGGAGTAAGGGGTGGACTCATGAAGGCACTATGTGAAGCTGAGCAGGTCTCTCTCTCTGGACCTCAGTTTCCCCATCTCTACTGGGGAAGGGTTAAATAGTTAACTGATAGCCAAGGTCCTGGCTTTTATGGTCCAGGGTTCTGAAAATCTAATGTAAGTCTCAGGGCTTTGCCTGCTAAGCACCTAACAAGGCCATTAGCTCTGGATCCTTCTCTCTGGGGTGGTAGCAGGAGCAGAAAACAACAGAGATAAGGTCTCTTGGCAGCACAGAGCTTGGCTCAGGTCCTCTGGGGACCAGCCTTCCCTCCTGCCAGAGAGGCCATCCCAGGAGGCTGACTGCTCACACCCAAGTAGCATTCCTAGCTTCCTTCCCTCTTGCCTGGATCCTGGCTCTGTTCACTTTCCCCAAGCACTCCATCAGGAAGTCAGTTACAAAGGGCCATGTCGCAGGCTTAAATGAAGGAGGCAAGGAGAGGGATTGGGGCAGGAGGGGGTTGAGTGCTGACCAAGGTGCTGAATCATCATTGCCCACCGGAGCATCGTTATTTCTCCTTATTTTGGGACATCCATGATTCCTCCTGGCCCCATGTCTGAGACGGTCAGCAAGGTGGGGTGGAGGCTAGGGATTCCCTCAGAACAGGGGACTGTATCTCCTTGGAGTGGAGAGGATAACAAAAAGGCCACAGAGTCAGGAAGTGCAGACAGCCCAGCTGAGCATACTGGTCAGCATCACAGACTCTGGGACAGCTGCTGAGAGACCGCTAATCTCAACCCTGTCATTTTACAGATAAGAAAACTGAGACTCAAGTGGGAAGACACCCGTGGGGCGGAGCCAGGCCCAACCCAGGTCTCCTGACTCCCAGCTATCCGTTTTTTTATACACAACCTCTAATCTCCACACTGTGGATTCTGATGCCTCCTCCCACTCCCTGGGAACCTGGAGCCTGAACAAAAGGAGAATAGGAGTGGCCAGGACCCCACAGCCCCAGGCATCAAGAGCTGGGTGCCTTCCTCTGTCCTTCCCAAGGAGAAGGGAGAATTGGCCTGAACCCCAACAGTTCCTCTTCCAGGGCAGAGCCAGTTGGTGCCTGCTCACACCTAGTACCTCCCTTGCTGGCAACAGAGTCCAGAGCCAGCACCAGCCACAGCAGGGACAAAGCCACCCAGGCAGCTGCTGGAGCCACAGGGAGTCACAGGTAAGTGAAGGCATAGGGAGTGAGGGTCCGAGGGAGTCCCCTGATTCCACAGCACTAGAGTCAGCCCTGGAACCTGGAATCTGGAGTGGTTTACGGAATTTGGAATTGGTGTTTGTTTGTCTGTTTGTTTCCCAGAGAAGGGGCTTTTATCTTCTCACTCCCTGTAGGTGGAATCCCTGGGCTCCACTGCAAACCCCAGACTGAAGCCCCTCCTTGACCAAACCACCAGATCCACAAACCTGCCACTGGGAGAAGGGAGATATAGATAAATGCCCCAGGAGGTCCTAGAAAAAGCAGTGACTGGCTAGAGGTGTATGTGTCTCACAGATGTGAGGCTGTGGGTCGAGGCCTGAGAGAACCTTGCTGAATCTGGGTGGGCCCCGACTCTGTCCCTGACTCCCAGTGACCCTGGACAGCTCCCTTTCATTGCCACCTTATGAGAAGTCCACTCCTCTTTGGTTTAGCAAGAGGGATGGGGGGTCCTGGATTATGGGCCAAGTCCCAGTTCTAAGGTTCTAACTTGAGGCAGCCTCACGGAGTTTGGCCAAAAAGTGCCTACCTCTTTCACCCTCCCTCTTCCTCTGTCACACTCCTAAAATGCCTCCTCCATCCCTTCTATTCCTCCATCAAAACTTACTCTCCTGCGTTCCTCACGGTAACTGGCTTATGGTTTGAGATGCTGCCCTCTCCCTGACCTGTGCACAGTTATAATAGGAACCACTCCAAGAGAGTGACTAGTGGTGGGACTTCAGGCATCACACTGAGCAGGTGGGGGAAACATTATAGGGGGCTAAGAAAGGAGAGGGGACTTCTTATGACTCCATACAGGCAGCACTACAGCAGCTGTTACTGTGTGGGCACAGACTCAGTTAGAAATAACAATGGCTCCATGTACCAAGCCAATCCAAGTCTTACTCTTGGCCCAGCCTTCAGCCCTCGCTCCTCACCAACACCCTGATACAGGCCGGTGGCAACACAACACAGCCTTTCTGTTTCCAGAGGCTTCCTATGGAAGTGGAAAAGACTGTGCACGTAATGTTAGAATCAGAGCACTCTAGAATATTAGGGTCCCAAACAATGTTAAGCATATTAACATCTCTGCTTTTGTGATACTCATCCCCCTGCCTAGAACGAATGCCCTTGCCCTCTTTTTTCCTCCTGTTGAAATCGTGCTCATCCTTCACATCCCACTAGAGGCAAAGCTGTCCCAGTTGTTCAGGTCCAGCAGAACTCAATGCTGTGGGCCCCTGCAGCAGGATGCATCTCTTGCTGCCACTAGACCATGAGCATCTTGAGGCAGGGATCATGCCCCCCCAGCTCTGCCCACTGGGTGCAGAGAGAGCCTCGGAAAATGTTTGCTAGCTGGAATCACAAAACCACCTCATCTCCAAGTTAGGAGGGATCTTGGAGACCAGAGAGAGCACCTCCCTAAAGATGCTCAGATGGAAGTTGAGCCCCCTGAGTGAGCCCACTGATCACACCCAGCCAGATTCTGCAGGAGGAGAACCAGGGAGCTGGCAAAGACTAGGAAAGTTGTTTGACTGTTTGCCTTTTAAAAAATTATTAAATAATGTATGCTTATTGTAAAAAGTTCAAATAAATATAAAAATAAAACAGAAAATTTCCTCAACCAGCTTCCAGAGTCAACAGCTGTTAACAGTTTGGTGCAGGTCCTTCCAAGCATTTTTCCTTACGCATAGACAAAACCAGAATTTTCTTTTACAAAAATATGATTATTTTTCATCTTTCTATTTATTCTGTGTAGTAAATTCCTACAAATGGAATTATTGATCAAAAGCCTTATTCATTTAAAATATGTTGCTTTCCCAAGTAATTTTTTTTCTTATAACATGCTCATTATAGAAAATTTGGAAAATACAGTCAAAGTAAATACACAAAGTAAAAGTCACCTATCAGCCACCATTCAGAGATAACCACTGACAGAGTTTTGGCGATGAGGTTCACAATCTTTTTTTCTCATGTGAGTATATTTATTTATAAAAATCAGAACACTCTTCTATTGTTCCATAGCTGTTTTTGTTTGTTTGTTTTGTTTTTTTGCTACTTAATAACAGATTCTGAGCATTTTTCCATGTTGTTAAATAGTCTTCTACAGCATCAGTTTAGTACCGTAAGGAGTGTTTAACCTCAGCAATCCCCCGCAGAAGCCTGTTTGTCCTGACCCCTACTCTGAATAGGGAACCTGCTGCAATGGTTGGCTGGAATCTGTTGCTTGAGGGTGTGACTTTGGTCTGCCCCCTCCCTCTTAGAAAGGGGATGCCCCGGGAAGGCCTCGAGCACCTGCTGTCTCCATCTTTCCTGATCTGAGGCCCCGAAACCACGCTGATGTGCATGCAGACCTCTTGCAACTTCTCCACTGCTGCCCACCAGTATAGTAAGTAACACCTGCCCCTTTCCTCTGCCGCTTTCCTGAACCCTGGTCTCCTCTGATCCCGCTGCCAACCCAAGACCTAGAATGGAGGAGGATGGGGGATTGGATGGCCCTGACCATGAGGTGGAGGAGGGCTTCTGGACTCAAGTCGATGGAGTGGGAGAGTGCCACTTGCCCTTGTACTTCAGCCAGCTTCCCCTCATAATGATGGGACTGAGGAAGGAACTGGGGCAGGTACATACCAGAGGTGGCAGCGGAGGAGGCTGAGCTATTTGAAATGTTTTTTGATTCCCAAAGCAAACACCCAACTTCCTAGCCCAAGCTAGAGCTCTGCCTCAGGAGTTTATTAATACTGTGGAATTAAGGGTAATCTTGGGCAAGAGCCTTCTCCACTCTGGGGGTGGGAAGGGTCTCAATTTTCTCACCAATATACCACATGGTTCCTAAGGCATCTTCCCAACTCTAGTATTGTAACCCAGTTTGAATCCATGTTTTCAAGTGCTCTCTTTTCTCTTGAAGTCCCTGAATACCTTATGATTTGTTGAATTCAATTGTGTACCAGGCTTTGTTTGAAGCATTATTTACATAATTACTATTATTAGGTATCATCTCACTTAATCATCACAGCAAGCCTGATAGGCTTTTACAGATGAGAACACTAAGTCTGGAGAGTTAAGATGATTTTCCAGTTAAGTGGTAGAGCTCAGATCTGAACCCAGGGCTGTGACTTCCAAACCCATGTTCCTTGTTATCCTCCTGTCCCCATATCACTCTGTGATTTGCGTAGGGATCATTCTTCCCTTGCTACAGTTGAAGAAACTGAAGTCAGAAAGAGGAGGTAAATTCCTCAAGGTCATACGGCAAGTTCATTGCAGAGCAGCACTGGCAAGTTTTCAAAGACGGAAGCTGGTGAACCAGAAACAGCACTTGGGCTGGAGTCAAGTGCTCAGAACTGAACAAGGGTATGACGATCAAGTGGGGAAGGCCTTGTTTGTTCATCACAGCCTGGGTCCACTCTCCTTGAGCTCAGTCCAGAGAAATGTTGACTTTGGGTAAGTCCATTAGGAATAAAAGCTGATATTACCTGCAAGATGGAGGAGGGCCGGGCCAAATAAATCCCCCTTCTTCTCTAGTCTCCTTCAAGACAGCCCTATTATGCTCTTTAACTCCCTTACACTCTTATTCAATCACTTACCCAACAAATTCCTACTGAATACCTACTATCAGCTAGCACTAAGATAAGCAACAACAGATGCACCCCTGGGCAGTCACAGCACATATGCTGTGGGTTAGGCTAAGACAAGAGGGGATTCACAGAAACTCAGAGAAGAGAGGCCTGCTAGAGGAGGTACTGCTGAAGCCGAGACCTGAAGGGTGAGTAAGAGTTAGGCATAGTGTTTCATGAGGGAAGAACAACATATGCAAGGGATATGAGGCCAGAAATGAGGTCACGTGGCTGAGGGTTGAATGTGAGGCAGCGGGGGCAGAATGATGAAGTTGGAGAGAAAAGCAAGACCAGGTCATGCCAAGTTGTGGGCCATCTGGGTGCAATGGGGAGCCATGACAAGGTTTTAAGCAGGAAAGGGGTATGACCATATTTATATGGGGCAGGGCAAAGCTAGAGGCAGGGAGTCCAAAGAGATAAAAGAAGTGAAATTGGGCAGAAGTGAAGAGCCAAGGAATTCTCTTAGGAGTGCGAGGGGCTGTTTCAGAGGTGGATTACTTAGTCTCACTCCATTTTAAGAGAGGACAGGCACAGCAAGCTGGCAGTTCTGTGGATTAAGATCCAGAGCCCTCATATTGTTCCCAGCACCAACAGAACCCTTAGAATTTGATTCTTGCAGTCTCCCGCACCATGGTATCCCTGGATAAACATGTTTGGTGATAGGGAGCCTGTTAGCTGTGCAGCACCCCATCCCACAACTGGACAATAATAATTAGGAGGTTTTCCTTATATGGATCCCCTTGTGTCTCCATTGGTCCTTGCTCTGTCCTCTGGACCTCCCAGACAATAGTGGTCTCCTTCCCATAGGATAGCCCTCTATAGCTCCCTCTGTTTATTCCTTTCCCAAGGACACCTTCCCATTATTCAGCTGAATAAACCAAAGAAGTAGTATTGGATTTCTCTGCTACCTAAGCTCTTAGCTGACTTGGGAAAAGGGGAGTCAACCTGGGTTTGAATCTTGGCCTCAACCACTTACCAGCTGAGTGATCTTAAGCAAGACGCTACCTCACCAGCCTCAGTTTTCCCATCTGGAAAATATAAATAATAATATCTACCCTTGCAGAGTCATTCAGAGGACCAAATGAGTCAAGACAATCATAATACCTAATGACGGCCAGAACTTATTGAGGGGCTATCATGTGTCAGGTGTTGTCCTATTGGGTTGGGCCACATGACTGTCCTATGGTAGGTATTCATGACATGCTTGTTGGGAAGCACATGGATAGCATGAAGCCTGGAAGCATGCAGACCTGGTTTAAATCCTGTCTATGACCCTTACTAACTTTTTAACCTGAGACAAGCCAGCCTCTGTACCTCAGCTTCTCCACCTGATAAATGGTAATAGCCAAGGTGGCTTGCCAGGTTGGATAAGACAAGGCAAATAAAGCACTTGGTTATTATTATCACTTTTCTCCCATGTACCAAGCACCTTCTAAGTGCCAAACACTGGGTGGGCAGAGAACTCTTGGCCACTTGCCCAAGGTCACTCAGTCTTTGCCTCTAAACATGTTCTTGCCCTACACCATACCCTTATGCCCCCTCTAGTCCTGAGACCCCAATGTTGTATAAGCCATGGCCGATGAGGGCAGGGGTACAGCCTGCCCCAGGGAGGCAGTCTACTACCCCTACCCTGATGCCTCTATCCCTTCACCAGGCATGGGTGGCTTGCAGGCTTACAGCAATCATCATTCCAGCCCTGCTTTCCTCATCCACTCTGCTGGTCGTCAGCTCCATCTTATGAAAGACGTGTCGCCGGTGGTCTCAGGTCACTCACCCCAGCCCGCCATCCCCATAAGGTAAGCCACTCAAGGACCACAAGGACAGAGAGTTCCATTTCTGTTTTATTCTTAGTGTCATTGTACACAACACTCTGGAAAAGCACTATCATATCCATATTGCCCAAAGGTGTGACATATAACCCTTAAGTCAAAAGGAGAAACTCTTCTTACTCTCTTGAGGCAACAAGGGATGAGGTACTGAGCTAGATAAAGCCTCGCAGAGGCCATGACCACGTTGTGTGGCCTCAGAGTCTTCCGTACCCTTGTTCAGTTTCCATTGGATGTTAACTCACCAACCATTGAGTCAAGAAAGCCAATTCTGCAGCCCCTGTAAGTGTGGCCCTGAGTGTGGACTAAGGCTGTCCTTGGCCACACACTGCCCCCCATCACCACCCTTGGATCCCCACCTCCCTACAGCCTGGTGGGGACTCCACAGGAAACCTTACTAAGAAGCAAGACATCCTTCTCCAGGGACTGGATGAGAACACTCTTGGTTTCACTTCATTTGGGGCATGACTTACCACATTATCCAGAACTTGCAATTCTTAGAATTTTCTACTTCTTGTTTCTTAAAATATTCACATTGCCTGTGCTTTCCCAAGGTCATGGAGTTTCAGCTTATTGTGTGTTTTTTGGAGAACATAGACTTAAAGCCCCTGACAAGCAAAGCTTGGCTGTCATAGAAACTGCCAGGCCCCTGGACCCCTGCCCAACCTGGAGCCTCCCTTCTTCATTCTCTACTGCCTGAGCTCTGGGATTCAGATGGGCAACAAAGTGAGGAGGTGAGTCTCACACACTAATACAAAAGCCTAGAATTCTCACCACTGCCCTAAGATCTCAGGACATCTGCTCTGTCTACCAGCCACAGATTCACAGCTTCTTCTACTAATCCAATGATACCCAAGTGTGTACCAGGTGCCAGGCATGCCAGGTGCTAGGCTTATAACAACAAATGAGACCCATACTAGTAATCTAGTGGTTGTAACAGGACAATGATAACAGAGTTATGAAAAGCACTTGGATGGGGTACAGAAGTCAGTGCAGCATAGAGAAGAGGCCACTAAACAGTCAGAAGAGAAAGGTTAAGTAAAGTTTCCAAGAAGTGGCATTTAAACTGAGACCTGAAGGATGACTATGGGCTTGTTGGAAGGAAAGTGGGAAAGATAGTCAAGTCAGAGGGAATAGCAAGTATAGTGTAGGGGTTGGCAGACTATGGTCCACTTCCTGATTTTATAAATAAAGTTTTATTGAAACATAATCACAACAATACATAAGTCAATACATTCATTTAGGTATTGTCTCTGGCTGCTTTCACTCTACACAGCAGATTGGAATAGTTGTGACAGAAATGCTATGACTATCAAAGCATACAATATTTACTATCTGACCCTTGACAGAAAAAGTTTGCTGGCTCCTAGAGGTTAGAGAACTCATGCTGTCTTTTAGGAACATAATGGGTAGAGGACATAATGGGTAGGGGTGGGAAGTATGCAGTAGGCAGTTCACAATGAGTCCTTCCCATAGCCATAGTGGATTGATCCAGGAGTAGACAAACCTGATTTAAACTGACCTAATCAGATTCTCTCTTCCTAGGCATTTGAAATGTGGAATGTAAGACCCAGAAACAGAGCTGAGCCACATTAGCATCTGCAAATTTCTGCTGCTGAGGCTCCCAGACAGGTTAATCAACAATTCCTTTGATTTAGAGGGCCCTTGCAATCAATCCCCCAAACTTCTAATTTTCATTTTCTTTCAAACTCAGTTTTTGTTACTTTTAATGAAAAAAACTTTAACTAAAATCAAATATAAATATAATGTGAATCATATATATAATTTTACATTTTCTAGTGGCCACATTTTAAACAGTAAAAAGAAATGAGTGAAAGTAATTTTAATAATACATTGTATTTCACCCAACATATACAAATATTATCATTTCAGTATGTAGTCAATATTAAAATATGTTAATGTGAAATTTTATATTCTTCTCTTTGAACTATGTCTTTGAAATCTGGGGTATATTTCACACTTATAACAAATCTCAGATCAGACTAGCCACACTTCAAGTGCTCCATAGCCACATGAGCTGGTGGCAAACATAATGGACAGCAAAAGTTTAGACCCTCAGCACTGTGGAGGCCCTGGCTAAGAAGTCATGGCTTCAATCTGAAAGAGTGGGCATCCCCTGAAGAGATTCAAGCCAGGAAGAAACATGATAAAAATTTCATTTTGGGAAGATCACTCTGACTTCTACTTAAAGTACAGACTAAACAGGAGTTGAGACTAGAGTTGGAGAGATCAGTGAGGAGAAGTTGAAGTAATCCAAATGAGAGATAAAAGATGACAGCGATGGATTTTAGCAATGGCAGCAGAAATACCGAGAAGCAGCTGAAGTCAAGAGATGCTTAGAAGGCGGTAATAACACACCTAATCATCATTGTTGCCCCACTACGCACACACACACTGAAGCTACTTCCCACCTGCACACCTTTGTACATCTCCTCTCCACCAGTGGAAGCGGAAGTAGTTAGAGGGCAAGAAGCCTACTTCCAGGGTTACTTCCGGCCTTTCTAGCCGGGCAGAGGCCAAGTCGTCTCCTTTGCACGTCGCCTGCATTGCGGGCTGACCCCTTTTCGGTAGGAGTCCTGCTCTCGGCAAAGGTTCTGTTTTCCTCTGGTGGAGGCTGGGAGCTGCATCTCCGTCTTCCAACCAGTGGATTTCGCTGTCATTTATCTCCGATCGGTGAAGTCAGACCCTCCTCCAGTCCGGCAGAGGGCGCGAGAGCTCGTGGCTCGAAACTTAGGAGACTCTTGGACACGGAAGTGATGTTGCGCCACCGGAAATCCTCCGCCTCAGAGATTGAGGGGCGTGCTGGGGGAGGTTCCGGCGGCTGGAAGTTCAGTGTTCGAGGTTCCGCGAGGCAGTGGTTAAAAGTACCGTTGCCACCCCTGATTGTCTTGGATGCTCAAATGAGAAAACAGCTCTTGGAAGAGTTCGCTCATATTCATTCAGTGAGACCAGCACACGTGCACGCAACTCCTCGGAGCAGAGAGATGGTCCTTTGGGGAGGGGGGTGGGGGGGAGGAGTTGCTTATCCTGAGGAGGCAAGTCTTAACAGAAATATTCCTAGTCCACAGATGGGGAAAAGAAACCTAGAGAAAGATAAAAACTTGCAGGGTAGGGTTGCCAGATTTAGCAAATAAAATGCAGGACACCCAGCTAAAGTTGAATTTCAGATAAACAACGATGGCTTAGTATAAGAATATCTCCAATAGTACTCGGACATAACGTTTACGAAAAAATTAGCCGTCATTTATCTGAATTCAGATTTATCTGGGTGCCCTGTATTCTATCTGGCAATTCCGGGCCAAGGTCACAGCTGAGTGGAAGAACAGAAAAAGCTATTGAGACAGTCTACATGCCTCCCCACTTAAGGCTCACTAGTATGTGGACCTGCACTCGTAGGTGTAACTGGAAGTGGCCTGCAAGAATCACAGCCCATTCCAGTCAGTGATGTGCCCTCCGCAGGATCTAGGCTGCTGTTCAGGAGCTGAGGAGAAGGGGCCAGATATCCACCCCTCCTGGATTCAGGGTTAGCCCCCCAGCCTCCAGGTCTAATTTATTCAAGCACTAAGCACTTACTCAGTGCCAAGCACAAACCCAGGCTCCAGATGGCACTGGCAAGACAGGGAGAAACTCCCTGTCTTTTTGGAATTAATAGAATTGCAGGAAGAGTAGAGAGAAAAATTATAATACATTGTGATCAACAGATCTTTACTACGGGTAAGTGGAAGATGCTGTGAAAGCTCGGAGCCATACCTAACCAAGGCAGAGAGTAAGGGATGAGGGAGAGTTACCCAATCTAAGTACTGAAAGACTCGTTCAACAGTTATTTATTGAACATTTATGTGGAGGGCAGTGTTTTAGGCACTGGGAACACAGCAGTGAACAAAACAAATTTCTACCTCTAAGAGCTTAATTCTAAATAAAATGTATGTCAGATGCTGGTCTGTGTGGGGTGGGAGTAAGGCTACTAAAGGGATTATGGAATGCTGGGGTGGGAGTGGGAGAGTTACAGTTTTAAAGAGAATGGTTAGGAAGGCCTCACTAAGGTAACATTCCAGCAAAGACCTGAAGGGATGAGGGAGAGAGATCATGAGGGTATTTGGGGTTATTAGAAAATGTGCCTGTCAGAGGAACAGAAAGGAGAGTGATGTACTACCTCCAATATGATAGCGTTCTAAGGGATTTCAGTGATACTTTTGATGATGTGTTTCTTGCCTTAAATATTATCTTTAGAATCTTCAAGTCCTATTAAATGCGACTCCACATAACTAGATGGGGAGCCATTTTGAATAGGGTGTTCAGAAAAGGCCTTCCTGAGAAGGTGACATTTAAACTGAGGCCTTTATGATGAGAATGAGCTCTCCCTGGAAAAGCTGGAAGAAGAGCTATTTAGGCAGAGGGAATGGCAAGCACAAAGGTCAGGAGGCGGGAAAGAGCTAGGGAAATATGAAGAACTGAAAAGAGGCCAATAGGCTGGAGCACGGTGAGAAAAAAAGCACAAGAGAAGACTGAACAGGTGGGTGGAATTCTCAGGCAATTTAACTTTTATTGGCATCACAACGGAATCAACTGAAGGGTTTTCAGAAGACTGACAAGATCAGATGCACATTTTGTGAAAAAATCCCTCTGACCATTAGGAGGCTATATGGGATAATTTTGCTGGTCAAATTTGTTCAGGCTTAGCTGCTCATCCCAGAGGTACCCAGGAGAGGGTTTAAAATAGAGCAAATAGTTGAGTGGGAACTGCCTCCCATATGGTCTCTTTATGGCTGGAATGAGGTGGCTAGGGCAGGTGGGTTTCCTAGGGGAGGGATGACACCCACCCAGAGCTACTATCTCCCTCTTGAGCTGGGGTGGACAGAGATGATAATTTGTATCCCTCAGACCCCATCAGGCTCCCAGGCCAGGCCCTCCCAAAGCAGACTGGGAGTGAAGGAAAGTGCATGCTACCACCAGCCACCAGGTCTCCCTCTGTCCCTTTTTTTTAATTATTTATTTTTTAGGCAAGGCAACCCTTGGTTGACTTCACAGATTACAAGGACCTTGTCAGTTTACAATCCTTTATTTTTTTACTTTTTACGCCTACAGCACCTGGTTTTCCTAGGTGGTCTCCCATCCAAGTACTAACCGGGCCCGACCCTGCTTAGCTCCCAAGATCAGATGGGATCGGGCTTGTTCAGGGTAGCATGGCCGTAGACTCCTCTGTCCCTTTTTAATACACCTTCAATTATCTTCTCAAAGGTCCTGTCATGCTTCTGCTCCAGAATTATATTGGGTTCCCTACTGCCTACAGAATTAAGTTCAAACTGCTGGCTCTGTTATCTAAGGCCCTGTATGAGTACACTGCACTGTGAGTTCCTCGAAGACTCACAAGGACTCCACCTGCATCACCACATCTACCACAGGACATGGCCGCAGTAAGTGTTTGACAGATGCTCAAAGAATTACCTTTCAAGATCATTTATTGAGCACCTAATGATGTGCTAGGCCCTGCTGGGCTGAGTACTCTATCTCATTTTCTTATTTAATCTTCACAATAACCCTCTGAGGGAAGTATATTTAGCAGCCACATTTTACAAATGAGTAAAAAGATTGACAGGTTAAGCGGTAGGTTTGTCCATTTGTCCATTTGGCATACATTTTTTGAGCACTTACTTTGTTCTAGGTGATGAGGAAATAGCGGTGAAAAAAATAAGGTTCCTGCGGCCAAAGAGCTCACATTCTGGGGTTGGGGGGCTGGCAGATGATAAACAGACAAACAGGTATGTCGAGTGGTGATAGGTGCCGTGGAGAAGAAACCCAGTTAAGTGGGTTTCTTAACCCACTGGAAAGTGCCACTTTCTAAAGGGCAATCAGAGAAGGCGCCACCTAAAGAAAACATTTGAGCAGAACCTGAATGGAGTGAATGAGCCCCACAGATAACCTGGGAAGATCATTCCCAAGGGAGGACAATATATGCAGGCCCAGCCGGCACGGGTGCCATGCATAATAGTGAGGAATAGAGAGGCCAGTGTGCCCAGGAGTGGTGAGTAACCAGGGAAAGATGGAGTCAGAGGGGTAATTGGGTCAGGACTTTACATTTTATTCTTGATGAAATGGGGATCATGGCAGTGACGGGATCTGGCCGCTGCGTGAAATGGACTGGAGAGGGAAAGTGTTGTGAGGGGCAGCCCCTGGGTGAGAGAGGATGGTGGCTTGGCCTGGGGCAGCAGCAAGTCTGTTACCCTCCCAGAGTGAATGAGCACACAAGAGAGTGTCAGGAGGCACAGGTGGGTTGTGGGGAGGTGTTGGGAGGAGGATATCCCTTAGGTGAGGTCCCAGGGCAGGATGGGTCTGCGAGAGGCCAACAAGAAAGTGACTTCTGGAGCAGCCAGAATGGCATGAGGGTCCACTGTCAGTGGATTGCCCAGGGAGCTGCTCAAAGGAGGCAAATGCCAGTGCAGTCAGGACTCTAGGAGGTCCCTGGTCAGATCCCCTGTACGGGCCTGAAGCCGGTTAACATTCTCCAACATTCTCCACGCGTTTAATGCTTTTGCCTTCTTTCTCTTCAGAAAAAGATAGAAATAAACAAAAATAACTGAAAAGAAATGACTGTTTATTATTCTCAAGTAAGTCACATCAAGTTCTGTGTATACCTTTCTCAGAAAAGTAAATTTCACATTCTTGCAGCAAATGGAACATGAAACACTTGAAAGGTTCCAGTGAGAAATCTGTTCAAACTCTGCCAGCTGCTGTCACTTTAAAAGCTACAGAGGGCTCTCCCCAGATCTGCCTCAGGCAAGATACTGATTTTGGCTTGGATCTCACTGCAGCCCTCTTCCCTCCCCCGCAAAAAAGCATTAATGGGTCCAGATCTACTTGGGCATCAAAACAGAAGTCACAGAAATAGTCTCATAGACGGAGGGCTGAGCCCAGCACCGTAATATGTAAAACAGAGCTTTGGATAAAGAACAAAAGGGCAGTAGAATAACTCTAATTGTTCTCTGGATCTCTTGGTGTCCTGAGCTTTCAGCTTGTTTACTGTCAAAGTATCCAAAACAAGGCCCAGCCTGGAAAAGGGAGACGCCTGTGCTTTTGACAAGCACCTAGTTTATTCACAACACATTGCCTCATTTAGATGATGTCGAAGCCACATATATGACCCAAGACTGGCTGAGATACTGAAAACAGGATGGCCAGGTGTGATATGATGATTTATATTAAGAAATATATTTTTGGTCTTCATCCCCATTCCTGGCACAAAATCCTTCGAATTTCCTAAATGATGAGAGTGATAAGGGTGCCTTTTGTTATGTCCCACCCTCCAACCTCCAAGGAGGAAGGAAAGGCTGGAGATTGACTTCAGTCTCCAGTGGCCAATGATTTCATCATGCCTATGTAACGAAGCCTCCATGAAAAATGCAAAAAGACAAGGTTAGGAGGGCTTCTGAATTGGTGAACACATGGAGGTGCTGAGAGAGGGCACATATCAATGCTCAGAGAGGGAAGTCCCATGCCCTTTCTCCATACCTTGCCCTGTACATCTCTTCCATCTTGCTGTTCTTGAGTTGGATCCTTTTATAATAAACTGGTAATCCAGTAAGTAAAGGGGGTTCTTAGAGCCTCTAATCTATAGCTGGTGTGTCAGAAGTACAGATGACAACCTGGACTTGGCAATTTGCCTCTGAAGTGGGGGGAGTGGGGGTGGGGGGGCCATCTTTTAGGACTAGAGCCTTTAACCTGTGGGATCTGAAACTATCTCCAGGTAGATATTGTCAGAATTGAGTTGAATCATAAGACACCCAGCTGGTGGTAGAGAATTGCTGGGTGGAGTGGAAAAAACTCATTGTACCAGGCTTACCCAGAAGATGCTCAAGTGAGTATATAAAAAATCAAAATGAAATGTCCAGAATAGGCAAATCCATAGAGAAGGGCAGTAGGTTAGTGGTTGCCAGGGGCTGAGGGAGGAGGGAAATGGGGAGTGTCTGTTGATGGGCACAGGGTTTGTTTCTGAGGTGCTGAACATGTTCTAGAATTAGATAGTGGTAATGGTTGTACAAACTCTAGGAAAACACTAAAAATCACCAAATTCTACATTTTAAAAGGATGAATTTTGAAATATGTGAATTATATCTCGATTTTTTTTAATTGCAGAAGGAAAATCTTTTGGGTCACCTGTAGCAGCTAGACGAAGTCTAAAATCTGAACTCCTTTGCTAAGTAGGTACACAGCCTGGGACCCTCGCAGTGTGAAGTAGCATTTGCCGGGTTAAAGTCTGAGGAGACATCAACATCAGTGCCCTTGCACTGGATGTGGCAATACTCTGTGACCAACACTGTCCTAACAGTTTACTGCCTCAATAAGCAAAACCAACCACCACTGATTGGCATTACTCTTATTGCCTTGCAGAGCTGCCAGGGGAATGAGGTAGTAGGGTCTCCTCCAAAGCTCCCAGACACCCATCTCTTCGCTCTTTATCTTTGGTATAAATTTCCAAAGCGGTGTCAAATGTTCAATTGACTTTGGGTCAGGCCTTAGGCTGCATGTTAGGTTCACACAGAGACCCCTGGCAGTCATGAGTTGCAGCAACTCTGACCCCACTTCAACCCCTGACAGTCACCCTTCCTCATGATGCCAGGCATGGAGGTAGGAAGAGGAGAGAGATGAGTCAGAGGAGCTGGTGCCAGTGGGAGACACCCACACTGCAGCCAGGTCAGGACTGAGGCAGAGGCCATCGGGGCCTCAGTGTGGGTGGGGAAGTCTCGCCCCTGGCTTAGCCCAGATTCCTTTGTGAATTGAACTTCCAATTACACTGGAGTATTAAAAAAACCTAAATATTTATTTGCTTCATATTTACAGAGGTACAGGAGACCACGGGAGACCCCAAGAACACCCCCACACCTGGCTGACCAGGCCCTTTGCGCTGCAGAGGAGGCGGACACAGCTGGAAGGGACAGGATTTATGTTGCACACTTGAACTACAGCGAGTGTAAGACTGGTCCTATTTACAGGGCAGAAACACTACAGGTGGAGCATGGGGTGGGGCGGCAGAGCGAGCACCAGAGTCCTGGCCAGAGGATGCTCTGCTTGCCGCCTTCCCACCTCTCCCAGAGGCATCTGTGGCCCCGCTTGGGTTCTCAGGGTGGGGGGGCAACGGGGCCCGCTCACATGATGCTCGCTGGGGTGAAGACAGGGCCCACACACAAGGTGTCTGTGATCTCCCAGCCGCAGGACAGAGGCTTGCACACACCCTCAGCGTCCTCATCCTGCTCTGGAGGCAGCAGCTGCTCTCGCAGCGCTTCCCTGTAGGTGAGAGAGAGGCACTGGAGGCAGCCATCGTGGAGTCCGCAGGCTGGGGACTCCTGATGGCCCTGTACCAGGAGACCTGGCCCCA
The DNA here is from genome assembly GCF_902729225.1 of Pteropus medius. Taxonomy (NCBI): domain Eukaryota; kingdom Metazoa; phylum Chordata; class Mammalia; order Chiroptera; family Pteropodidae; genus Pteropus; species Pteropus medius. Next base: position 1,070,029 of record NW_024349803.1, on the reverse strand, counting down.
TTGCGTATATGGTTCTCACCTGAACCCTAGAGCCCAGCCAAGGGCAGGGGCAAGAGAAGGCCTGCTGACCCCTCTTTCTCCCTCTTCATAGTCTACCCCCATAGCAAGGAAAGGAACTCACATTTATTGAGCACTTACTATGTGCCAAACATTGTGCCAGGCACTTTACTTACATTATCTAAGTGTATTGAGCACTTACTATGTGCCAAACATTGTGCCAGGCACTTTACTTACATTATCTAAGTGTATTCGCCCCAAAACCCTATAAGGGCTACATTATCATCCCCATTTTACTGATAAGGAAATTGAGACTCAGAAGGAGGTGACCTGCCCAAGGTCACATCTCTAGAAAGTGGTAGAACTAGGAGTCAACCCAACTCTTTCACTCCCACATTCTTCACGTACCAGGCTTGAGACTTTAAAAAAGAATCATCTCCTGTCCCACTCAAAAAGCCTGCAAACCTTCTCCTCCTGCCCACCATGCTGTTCCGTGGCTCCACCGTCTGATCAGCCACAAGCTGGGAACCTTATTCCCACACCCAGTCAATCCCTGCCGAGCCCAGCTGCTGAACACCCTCACAGGCACCTGCTTCTCTCCATGCCCGCTGCCACCACCATCTCTAGCTGGGAAGGCACAGTCTCCCTGAACTGCTCCTGTCTCTAGACATTTCTGGCCCAGGGTCATCTTTCTAAACAGTAAATCCCTGCTCTTGAGTCACCAGAAGCTTCCCTCTGCTCCCAGGCCCCTAGAGTTCTGGCCTCAGCCAGCCTCTCCCACCATGCCCATCCTCACTGCCTGGGTGCCATCCACAGCGGCCACCTTTCAGGCTCACGCATGTCCCATCCCAGGCCTTGCGCCTCCACCTGCATCATCAACCCTTACTAATTCCTCCTCAGCCTTCAGGTCTCAGCTTCAGTGATAGAATCTCAGGGATGCCTTCGCTGAGTCCCACAGCACCATGTACTTCTCCTTGATAACAATAAGGGTTCAGTATCGGCTTTCCTGACAGCCTTTCAACTACAGGAAGGCAGGGACTATATCTGAGTTACTCAGTGCCTGGTGTCTGCAGGCCAGCAGAGTAAGCACTTATCGGTGGGGAAGGTGGACCCTGGGTGGGAGGACAGGGAAATAGTACTGGGTTCAGTACCAAGAGGTCTGGAGGAAGGAGGCATGCCAGCCTGTCCTTTACTTCTGCTGGGATCTGCTTCCCCACAAGACCCTCTCTCTTCCATCTAGATCTTCCCTTTCCTTCTTTCATTCTTCCAGCCCATTCCAGTCCCCACCTGCAGGAAGGCCTCCCTCTTTACTAATGTGTACAATTCAACAATAAATCAGTAGTCAGTCTCCTTACACAGCTCGGTCAGGCTGTTCTCTTCCAAGTGGGAGTTTCTCCAGGCCAAGCACCCTCTGTCTGAGCTTCTGTCTCCTTATCATTCAAAATGGGTTGGTCCAGCTTCTTAAAACTCTTCAATGGCTCCCTACTGTCTTCAAGATCAAGTCCAATCTGGGCCTCCAAGGTCCTTCCTGATCTAGTTTTCCACATATGCCACCCCAGCCAGACAGAGCTACCTGCAGTCCTTTGAATGAACTGGACTCTTTTAAGCCCCAACACCTCTCAGCCCGGTCCACCCTGCTGTCAGCTTGCCTGGCCCTCCTGTGCCTGCTGACTCCTCCTTACCCATCACGTAGCTCTTAAGAAGCAGTCCTGACCACCCCTCCCCAGTCTGCTTCCCACCCTCTATACAAATGTCTTGTGTGCAGTTCTGCTCCTGGGCTCACCATGCTTTTAGATGCTCTTGTACCCCTAGGACCAGGCACAGAGCCTATCTCTAAAGCAGGACATTTTGGTGAGGCCCCTGTGAGATGGGGAATTTTTTGGCATGTCCATTTCAACACATCAGAATGTTGTGCTCCTAGTAAGGAGCACAGCTGATTCCCTGCAGTCTCATCTGCCTGTGTCTGCTGGTGACAGAGCCAGGATGGGATAAGGAAGGCTGCGTGGTGCTTGGCTTTTTCGTTTGTTTTTTGGGCCTTGTCAAAACATTCCCAATTTGAAAATGGCTGCATTAGCCAACCCCATGCCCCAGCAGGGAGGAGAAATAACAAAAATGTGTTGATTCAAATGAAATGCAACTTTGATACTCAGCCCCATCAGACCTGGGGTTTGGTAGTCAGACCTGGGGTTTGGTAGTGCTGTTCCTGGGGCACCCTCAAGCACCCAGAATGTCCCTCGGGACACAGGCTGCACTCACTCCTAAATGCCTAGCACAAAAGCCCCTCCCAACTGCTTTTACCCTCCACGCCCAAAGGAGGTTCTTCACCACTGACCAGCTGTGTGACCTCAAGCAAGTGACCTATCTGTCTGTGATTACACTGATCCTACTGAGTTTTGTGTGGGTGAAAGGAAATAATCATAAGGCCTAACAGAAGGGTTCAATAAACTCAACTTTCCTCCCATCTTGCACGTCTTCTTCCCTCACTGGAGCCCAACGCTGGCCTGGTGAGGCAAGCAGGGTTAGTGTTCTGTTCATTTTCTAGATGGGAAGACCGAGGCTCAATGAGTATAAGTCCTTCCTGGGTCACAGAGTAGCCACTTGACTGATCAGCTCGATCTGCATCCAACCTTGTCCTTCCTTAATCCACACAGTAGCTAGAGTGGTCTTTCTAAAATCCAAGTCAGACCATGTCGCTCCCCTGCTTCAAGCCAATCCATGCTTCCCACTTGCCGCTCAAAGCCCTTCACTCAGCCCTCAAGGACCTTCTCAGATCCAGCCCTGCTCCTTCTCCAGCCATGACCAACCTCGCGTAGTTTCATGAAGGTGGCATGCTTGCTCTGTGTTCCCTTTGCCTGGAACCCCCCTCCTGCCTCCTACTGCCCAACTCTCGCTCATTTACCAGGCTTTGACTTGACCCTTCCTTCCTCAGGGAAGTGGATCTGGGCCTCAGGGAGGAATCTGAGCTTCCACAGCCCGTCCCCTCCACCCAACACAGAATTATCAGGAGTCCTGTCTGCTTCTCTGTCTCTCTCACAGGCTCCAAGCTCCTCAAGGGAAGCTCGGTCTCATTCACAGCCACAGCCACGTGCCAAGCACAGGCCTCACTTGGGATCAGCAGGGTCTCAAATCTCGCAGAAGCAGGGTCTCAAAGCTCAGGTTTCCCTCATTGCTTCTGCCCAACCTGCTCCCTGTTCCTCCCCCAACTCCATTTCCTAGCAGGGCCCCCTTACCAGGCCACCCGGGACATGGCGTAGGTGACGCGGCAGGTTTGGGTTCCCCCGAGGAAGGAACCCATGCCCACGGTGTAGGCGCCCATGTTCTCAAAGACCAGCCAGTCCCCTACGTGTAGTTGCGGCAGCCACAGGCCCTCAGCTACGCAGTCACAGCCATCGACCACCGGGCCCCACAGGCTGCTGCTGTGCAGGGGCTGCTCTGTAGACGGTTTCTGCAGAAGAGAGGATAGCCACATTCAGCTTTCCTGAGCATACCGTGCACAGCCCTCCCTCAAAGGCCTTTCACAGCCCCCACAGCCAATAGGATAAAGACTAAATGGGCCCCCTGGCCTGGCATTTAAGGCCCTCCCACTTCCCTGCATTCATTACCTCTTATACTCTGAAGCCACAATGCTTGGTCTTAAATTCAGGCTCCAGCACTTGCTAGCTGTGTGACCTTAGGCAAGATTTTTAATCCCGCTGTACCTCAATTTGCTCCCTTATAAAATGGGAATAATAACAGCACCTCCCTCACAGGGTTACTGAAAAGCTAAATGAGTATATATAAAGCATTTAGAACAGTGTCTGGCACATGGCGAGGATCCAGTAAGACAGCACTCTCATTGTTACTGTTGTTATGGCTACCACCTCTCTGTTTCAGTCTTCCCTAGCTAATCTGCCACTGTCCACACCTCTACAGCCCTGCTCCCTTCCTCAAATCCAGCTTGTCCCCTGGGCCCAGCCCTGGGGTACCCTCTTCCATGAAGGCCTCCCAAATCCCTTTATTCCATGAAACACCTGGTCACAGGAGCCAGAATACACAAATGAGTTACACCCACCCTCCCACAGGCTCTCAGGTAAGGAAGACAGGACTCCAACAGGTTGACCTGGCAGAGGCCCCCATGGGGTAGATATAATTATTCCCATTTCAGGAAAACTGAGGCTCTGAGAGGTTAAGTGACTTGCCCAAAGATACAACTACCGATCACACTAAATTAAAAATTGTCATAAATTACTTCCAAATCCAGAAAAGAAATCTGTAACACCGACCATTTGCAGATGACCAAGATATCAATGCAATTTGTCACAATATGGGGGATCCTACCACGAAGGTCCTAGAGGAGCAGTCATGCCTGAAAGATGGACATGAGTGAATCCTGAATGTGCCCTCTGTGGCCGGCCCCTCACTCCACTTTCTGCTACACTCACTGTGTTCCAGTTATTCTGGTTGCTCTGGGTTCTGCAGGTGAACCCTGCTTCCTTTCCCCCACCCTTAGCCTTCTCCATGCTATTCCTTGAGGCCCCAAACTTGCCAACTTCTAATTTTTCTTTAGATCTCAGCTAAAACATTCTCGTGGAAACCTTTCGTAAAACTCCATGCATGCACTCCCAAGTTTTGCCTTCAGAGCATTTACCATAATTTATAATTCGGTATTTGTGAAATGTATCTGCTCAGACCTGTTCTCCCTCTCAGACTATAAATTCCATGAGCTCAGAAATCATGACAGTCTTCTTTGCCCCCATCTCCTCTATGTCTAGCATTCTGGCACACAGTAGGTACTTTCTGAATAACATCTTTTAAATGAATAAATGGGAAATACATGAGTAATGAAAAAGAGAAAGAGCAAGAAAGAAAAAGAAGATAAGAATAGAAGTCATCCAAAAGCCTAGAAGGAGGCAGCAGAGAAGACCAATAGAGGAAAAAGGAAAGGCGTTTCAACACCTTAGGCAGCAGCAAGAATGAGTAAAACTAAAAGAAAAGCCACAGGTTCCACAAGCGGAAATAACGATCACATATTTGATAAAAAGTTAATTAATAAGCCACTAGTCTCATTAATAAAAACATGCATAAGTTGTTAAAATCAATAGTGAGAATTATCCTATATTCATTCATTTATTCACACATTCAACAAATACTTATTGAGCACCTACTATGTGCCAGGCTCTGACCTAGAAGATGGGGATGCACCAGTGAACACACAAACAAAGTTCCTGTGCTCAGGAAGCTCACATTCTAGGAAAGGAAGACAAACAAATATATTCTTGTTCATATAAAAACCATCTTGTTTATAAGCTTTTTTTGTTAATGAGTAAAAATCTCCATTGCTCTGAATTATTTCCCTTAGCTTCAATCATTAAAAAACATTAAGCTAACTTTTAAAGATGGTAGGAGGGGGGATGCTATATAAATGTACCAACAAGGGTCCTTGAAAAAAGAGGTTTCAAATGTTCCACTACAATAAAAAAAAAAAAAAGTCACCCTTGATTTGTAAGTTAGAGTCTCTCACTTCTTATTCATGGTATAAACAACAACGACAAAAATAAATGGAGAAAAGATTTTTAAACTTCACAGGAAATAATGCAAAGCTACCCTTTTGTTATTTAAAGCCATTTTAAAAAAAGGGAAACAAAAAAGGAATCTGCAAAATACATATTCCATAAGCATGTAGCAAGAGGCTTGTAAGTCTCAGCTCTGTTTATAAGTTCCAAAACTGAGTGGACATGGACAAACACCTGTAAAAATACAAAATACCCAGTCTACTACTGGGCCTCCTCTATGAGAGAGGGCAGGGGGTTCCTAGTTTACAAAGCATGCCCACCACTACATCACATGTCACCTGGAAGGCTGTTGCAATTCCCATTTTACAGATGAGAAAACTCAGAGAGAGGTAGTGACCTGCTCCAGGTTCTGGAGGGAGTTAGTATCAGAACTCTGAGAACTCTGAGTAGTCCCAGACAAGAAGTCTCATAGCTGCACCCAGCTGGCTGCCTTTCTTAAAGAGGCCCAAAATGTGAGCGGATCCACAGAAGAAACAAGGGCAAACAATTGAAATGGCCCATGGCCCTGATGTAATTCCCCAACTTTTAAAGAATAGATCAATAATTCCCAAAGAACATAAAGTGTACAAAAATATTTTAAAACAACAACAAAAAAAATATTTTAAAACAAAAAGGAAAAAAAAGAGGACAAAAACATATGGTCAAAATCTCACCTGTGGACATATAGGCAAAAATCCAAAATGAAACTTTGGCTAACTAAATCCACACTTATAATCAAAGAACAATCTTCAATCATCAGATAATTTATCCTTAAAATAGAAGGCGAGGACAATATGGTTTTATCATAATATGGTAAATAAAGATCTACAATTCAAATTTAATTTTCTCAAAACACATCAAAATGGCATTCATTAGCCTAGAGCATCTATTCTTGATTTAAACTGCAAATAAAACAAAACACCAAAATGAAGAAAGAGTATTTTAAAATGACGCAACTCTAACTTAATGAAGATACACTAGAATGGCCTCATTTCAGAACCAAAAACAACCTTAATTTGAGTTCAGTCCCCTCATTTTCCAGATGACAAAATGAGAGAAACAAGGCTCAGAGAGATTAAATAACTTGCCTAATGTTACTCAGCTAGTATATGGCAGAGCCAGGACTCAAACCCATGTCTTCTGATCCAAGTTTGAGACTTTCTGTCATCATTCCTATTTTATATATCATGAGAAATGCTGGCAATAGTTATTAGAAAAAAAGAAGAGAAACAAAAAGATACAATATAGAGAAAATGAAGGAATAAAATATCACATTGCAGATAACATGTTTGCCCACCTGGAAAATCCAAAAGGGAGAGGTCTAATTTTTAGAAGAAATCAATTAGTTTCAGCATGCAAGCCAGTGTCTCAGCTCAAAAACACAGGGGAATGCTTCCACTCACAATAGTAATAAAAGCATTAAGTTATTAAATTCTTGGATGTACTTGGGCCACAATAATACTTATTCAAAGAAAATAATAAAAACTTAATGGGAGAAATAAAATATAAGACCCTCAGCTAACTGGAAAAACTTAGTAAAGCAAAAAAGAGAATTCTTCCCAATTTAATAAATAGATTAAAAAAACTACTTCTAATTAAAACCCCCAAGAGATTTTTCTAAATGTTAGAAACAATATGATAAAGAAAAAATGGGAGCCTATCAAAGGATATATTAATAAGCAATGACAGACTCAAACTTTTGTTAAATATTTTAACTCATACAAAAGAATATATGTATCATGTGCAAGCTGTAGGGAATGATAATAAAATGAATATCTGTGTCCCCACCACCCAGCTAAAGAAATATAAAATTTCCAGTATCTTTGAAACTCCTATGTGGCCCACTCCAATGACATGCCCCTTCTCTAGCCCCTCCAGAGGTAACCCTTATCTTGAATTTTGTTTTCATTATTCTCTTGCTTTACTTTGTTTTCCATGAGTATACCTAACCTTAAACAATATGGAATTTAGTTTTGTACACTTCTGAAATTTATGTAGATGGAATTATAGAGTATGTAATTTCTGCAACTTGCTTCTTCATTGTTGAAAATTACATTCCCAAGATTCACACAATTGATGCATATAGCCAGAATTTGCAATATACTGCATAGAATCCATTATATGGAATGCACTGTAACTTATTTATGTATCACCTTACCAACAAACATAAGGTAGTTTCCAATGTTTTATATTATAAAAATTGTTCCTGTGTACAATCTTATATATCTCCTCAAACACATATGCCAAGAGCTTCTTTACAATATATACCTAGGAACTTGCCGAAAGGTATACACATATTTAACTTTATCTGAATAATGCCAAAGTAGTTTTGCCAACCTCCACCTAGCAGTGTCTAAGAGATCCAACTACTCTATATCTTCACCAACACTTGATACTGTCATGCTTTAAACTCTTTTCTATTTAGTCAGTATAAAATGGTCATTTTCATTTCAATTTGCATTTCCTTGGTTACCACTGAGGTCGAACACCTTTTCATCTTGTATTTGGTTTTCCTCTTCTGTGAACTGCCAGTTGAAATCTTCTGCCCCTATTTCTATTGCTTTGTATTTCATATTGCTTTTTTCTTAAGATTCTTATTTGTCTATTTCTTAAAGAATCCTTCATATAATCTGTCTACTAATCCCTTATCAATGATATATGTGTTTCAATATTTTCAACCACTTCGCGATTGCCTTTTGCTAACAGATGAACAGAAGTTCTTCTCTTTAATGTTGTCTTTTTCTTTTTGGTTTTTAAGATGTTCTTCACTGTGCTTCCCTGTTCTGAGGTCAAATAGATATTCTCCTATATTGGTTTCTGGGATTTATATTTATGTATGGTGTGAGATAGAGATCTAATTTCTTTTTTTTTTTTTTTTTTTTGCATATGGACAGTCAGGTGTTCTAGCATCACACATTAAACGATCCCCACTGATCTGCTTTGCAAGTCCTGTCAAAACTCAAGTTTCCAGAAATGTGTGAGTCCTTTCTATGTTCTCAACTATGTTTTACTGGTCTATTTCTTTATGCAGGTGTCCAAACTAAAATATTTTAATTAGTCTCAACGTTAGAAATGACATTATTTCTGTTATTTTAGCGATTACTCTAGATACTCACATTATAACATGCACACCTAACTTCAAGTCTAAAATTAATCAATATCTTTACCTTCCTCTCAAAAAATTCCAAACCTTAATACAACAAGTTGCTATCCAGTGTTTTTATTCGATCTTATTTGTGACAGAGGCTGCTAGTTGCCTATCCCAGCAATTCTAATTCTCATTTTTTTGCTGGACACATGACAATCTAGAATAAAGACCAACTTCCCTTGCAGGTAGTTATGGCCATGGGACAAAAGCCTAAGTTTTATGTAGCTACTTTCAGGAAATTTCCTTAAAAGGCAACTGGCACATAGACTTCATCTTTTCTTTCCTAAATGTCTGGAGCTTCAATTTGTACCAACCAAGATGAGGGCAACAGGTAGAAAAAGGTACAGTGAGAAGCTATATGGTTTCACATGACTATGAAACCACAATACAGCTCTGAATTGCCTGCATCTAGACATTAACATGAAAGTGACACAAGCCTCTATATCCTGTTCAAGTCATGTAATTTGATCAGATGAAACTAATCATAACTGAAATCTCTTTTTAATCGCACAGATTACATGTTATTGGTGGTGGTGGTGGTGGTGCTGGTAGCATTGGGGAAACGTAGATCCACCCCGTCTCTTATACACTGCTGGTGGGTTTGTCAATTATTACAACCACTTTGGAAAACAGTCTGGTATGAGCTCATAAAGCTAAACCTTCGCATGCCCTATGCTCGGCAATTCCACTCCTTGGCTCATGTGTCACAGAGATGTTAGCAAGAATATTCACAGCTACGGTATTCACATAGGAAATACCTAGAAACAATCCAAATGAGAGTGGACGAATAAGCTGCAGCATATTCACCAACAGAGTATTATACAATATAGTCGAATGAGCTGTAGAGACAGACAGCAGTATTGAGGAAACTTAAGACTGTGATATTAAGGTTTTGAAAAAGTCCAAAAAGGTTATATACATCATGACACCCTTTGTGTAAAGTAGAAAATAAGTAGAATAAATTATAAATACATTTTAGGAATACATTGGATGTGATAAAATGATAGGAAAGAAGACATGCAGATGGTCAATAGGTATATAGAAAGATGCCCAATGTCACTAATCATAAGAGAAATGCAAATCAAAACCACAATGAGATATCATCCATACCTGTTAGGCTGGCTATTATCAAAAAAACAAAAGACAACATGTGTTGGCAAGGTTGCGGAGAAGTGGACCCTGGTGAGAATGCAAAATGGTGCAGCCACTATGGAAAACAGTATGGGGGTGACTCAAAAAATTAAAAATAGAATTACCATCTGATCCGGCAATCCCACTTCCGGGTATATGTCCAAAAGAATTGAAATCAGGATATCTGAGAGATATTAGCTCTCCTGTGTTCATTGCAGCACTATTCACAATTGCCAAAATGTAGAAAGAATCTAAATGTCCACTAACAGATGAATGGATAAAAAATATATGGTATGCACATCCCACGAGATATTATTCAGCCTTATAAAAAAAGAATCTTGCAATGTACAACAACATGGATGAATGTGGAAGATATTATGCTAACTGAAATATGCTAGTCACAGAAGAACAAATACTACATGATTCCACTTATGTGAGTTAACTAAAATAGTCAAACTCACAGAAGCAAAGAATAGAATTGTGGTTGCCAAGGGCCAAGAGGAGGGGGAATGGGGAGATGCTAATCAATAGGCATAAAATTTCAGTTCTGCAAGATGAGTAAGTTCTAGAGATCCGCTGTACAACACTGTGCCTTTGTACAAACACTGTATTATACACTTCTAAATCTATCAGCAGGGTAGAGCTCATATTAAGTGTTCTTACCACAGTAAACAAACTACATATATAGTTTTATATATAGTTATATCTATACATAAAAGAAAAAAAAACTATATGAAAAGACAACCCGAGTAGAAATAGTGGTTACTTTGCACGGGAAGAGACAGAGGGATGAGGTAGTAAATGGTAAGAATGCTTACTACACCAAAAAAAAAAAGCCAAGACCTCCATTCCCATGAAGCATTTTTATCCGAAAACATTGGGAATCTATTGAACCCATTAAATCTAACTACCTAGTTTCAAAGAAACACAGGGCACTGAAAAACATTCAGTTACACTGAAGGGAAATCACCACCCAGAAAAATTCAGAATGCAGGAAAATATAGGACCAACAAATTGGTTTCACCAACAAATAAAATATAATTTTAAAAAATGAGATTGGGGAAACCAATTGGTTGAGAGAGACAAATCAACCAAATGGAATGTATGGATCTTCTTTGGCTCCTGATTTCAGCAAATCAACTATAAAAACCATTTATAAGCCAGTTGGGGATATCTGAACACAGACTGGATGATGGGGGATACTATAGAATTGTTCAATTTTTAGTTTGATGAGAGTATTGTGATTTTTTTAAGTCCTTGTCATTTAGCAACACATGCTAAAATATCTTTGAAGAAAATCTAATATTTGTTCTGTAGTTATTTTCATATTTTATCTTGACACTGTTGTAGCTTGTATACTAATCTCTCTCTCTCTCTCTCTCTCTCTCTCTCTCTGCACACACACACACACACACACACACACACACACACAATGCGGTTTCTACCCAGCAGACCTCAGCACAATGCTTTGCATATTGAAGGAACTCAACTATACGTTGAATTAAAAACAAAAACAAAAACGGGGCCAAGCATGCTCCAATGATGAGAAAGATACCTTTAACCAAGGATTATATTTAATACAACTTTATATCTGAGGTCCAAAAGCAAAGTTCCTGGGAGCAAAGAACAGGGGTGCAAAGCTGCCATAATGACTAATGAGAGAACCTTCGTTGGGAAAGAGGGCACAGAAACCCCCGGCCAGTCTGGGCCCCTCTGACACACTTCCAGCACAGTTGCAGCTAGCTTAGCACATGTGCTATCATTTATACAATGTCTGTCTCCACAACCAGACTGTGAGTCCCACTCTGGATATGGTCACATTACAGGACTCAGTAAGTAGTTGACAGCCCGAAGGAAAAATCCTCACCATCTTCCAGAGAAGCAACACAGACCACAAAGAAGGTCAGTAACATTCTGGGGCCCAAGTCAGGAACACCAGCTGGAGATTAATCAAAACACAGAAGTAGGGGGTAGGGGGTGAAAAGTGGGCTGGGACCATAGTCCTGCTTATCTATTCAGCTGATGAAGGGAATGGGGAGTGGGTCAGGGATGGCATATAACAGGAAAAGGGGTACTGGAAGGGGGAGGGGGACTGGGAAGCAGTTGTTGCCTGCTGTATAACCTGGGGCTTGGCTGGCCTAGGCTGGCCTGGTCCTTTCTGGGTGCAGTAGGATGTGGGATCCCACAGGAATGCAGGCAATGCTCGTGCATCACAGTAGAAAACAATTCCTGAGCACATCAGGTAGGCTTACTAGACAGGCATTCACATACCACCATATTTAACAACACAACTATGGAATGAGGACTCATCATGCTGGCGCCTGTAGGAGGAAGTGGGGAGGGGCTCCCTGTGCCTGCAGCAGATGAGGGGCAGGAAGAGCTTAAAGAGGGGATGACACTGGGCCTTGAAAAACTAGACAGAATGGAAACGAAAGGGAAAAAAAACACTTATTGAAAGCTTGCGATGACCTAGGGGCTGGTTAGGCACTTAAATTCCTTCCCAGAAGAGCTACCGCACAAACAAAAGCCAGGAGTGTGAAAATACAAAGTGTGTCTGATTGTCTTTCCCTTTTCTTCCCCTTAATCCAGGGCTGGATTCAGAAGGCCAGAAGAAATGTTTTGCCTATTATTGTTCCCTTGTTAATATGAAAAAAACTATTAAAGAGGAACTGTTTCTTTTTACTTCTAGGAATTTACCCCAGAGCAATGATTGAAGATGGATGTCAAGATAGACTTACAATGTTCAAAAACAGGAAACCAAATGGCCAACCGCTTGAGTTAGATTGGTAAAAATACTCTGCAGTCATCAAAAAGCCTGTGTCAAATTAATGTCATGGAAAGAGCTACACACCCCATATAAGTGAAAAAAAGCAGTTTACAAAAACAATATGACCCTAACCTTATTGGGAAAAAGTATAATACATTTTTTTAAAGACAGAAAAGAAATCTAATGTTCAAAAAGTCCATCTCTATGTGTTGGAATTATGAGTGAGAACCTTCTTCATCCTTGTTGTCTACTTCCTACAATGAATATGTTTTACTTTTTAAAAATTAGATAACACACACAGAGTGTTGTTTAAACTCACCCACACAATTGAAACAGGCCCCCGTGGGGTAGGCTCACCTTCTGCAGTACGGGGGCAGGGCAGGTGTTGTCAAACAGGACTGAGTTGAAGATTCCATACACGCCCTCATCCAGGTGGTATGCCATGGTCTTGGGGGCAGAACCAGTCTCCTCTGCAGGGAGGGGAGGGGTCAGGGGCAGGACAAGCAGCAAGGTGAGGGGGTGGGAGCATGGGGAGCCGGCACAGTGGTGGGCTCCACTGGGACAATGGGTGGTTGAAGTGAAAGCGCTGCCTCTTCCTTGACTATGGGCTGGTGATGTGAAGTTCACTGCAGCATTGGGAACACTCGCCCTTGCAACTGAGCAGCCCTGCCCAGGACACACACCTTACCTGCATCTGAGCCCCTCAATGCCCACCCCCAGCAAAGGCAGAAGAGCAGCCCACCCAAACTCAAGACCACATGAGATTAAGCCACTTGCTCAAAGGCAGAAGACTGGGGCAGTGCATGAACTGGAACAAGAAGCCAGGTCTCCTGGTGGGACTAGATAGAACTATCCCCCAGATCTATAAAGGAGGCCAGAAGAATGCCATCCCAACACATACACACTTGCACACACACACACACATTCTACCTGAAGCCTACCATCCCTCCATATGAATTCTTTCTGGGGAAGAGCACACAGACCCCAGGAGAGCCTGCCTGAGGGTCCTGGAGCAGAGCGCGAAACCCCAAGACCAGAGTCCCTGACACATCTCACTCACAGGGCTGCCAGGAGCACTGACCTATCTGGAAGGGCAGGAAAGAGCACTGACGTTGGCAGTGTGGGCAGAGACGCCTTGAGTCAACCCAGCCTGAACTTGAATCCCAGCACTATCCCTTATCAGCTGTGTGACCTTGGGCTGGTGATTCAACCTCTTCATACATACGTTCTGTCATCGTAAAGTAGGCTTAGAGAAATGTATGTTGTCGTTAATTGTTTTCATGATATTATGAGACATATTGAGTGAGTAAGAGCCTGTGTTTAAGAGAGGAGACGAATATGGGGTCAAATGCAGGCTTTACTTCTTACTGGCCATTAAGCAATTCACTTGTATTAGGCTCTCAATTTTGTCTGTACAATGGGGTTAATAAAGTATCTATGCTCCCTAAGGTTATTTTGATCTTAATCTTCATAAAATATGAACATTCATAGAAAAAGAAGATGCTAAATAAGTGTCTTGGGGTTGAGGAGATTTGATTGTAAGTTCCTCTAAAGCAAGGATCTATTCTGTAGATTCCCCCACTCCCCAAAACCAGACCCTGCTCAGCCAGCCAGTCCCTAGCTTCAGGGAAAAACGGGGTTCCACTGCCCACCTGGCACCTACCCTCCCTGCCAGGCTGGTCCAGAAGAACCTCCTTCTTCGCAGTGATGCTGACTGCCAAGGTGAAGGCCGAGGTCACGTAGTAGCGCCCCAGCTTGGCAAGGATGTCCACGCCACAGCCCTCTGGGAAGTACAGGTCCAAGGCTGAGTTGATCACAGAAGCAATCTGGTGGTAGGAGGATGGGGGGACAGTTATGTTTTTGAAATGTGGGGTTTATGCTGAAGACTCACTACAGCCTCAAGTCTATTTCTTGAAAGCTTCTTTGATTTCAGGAAGAAGGACTTGGCAGCTGCTAAGGCCCCAGCTGGTAACTGCAGACAGCTGGCCAAAAAGGTAGGCGGGAGACAGAGCTGGATCAAACCCCTCGTGCCTGTGTAAATCACCCTTTCTCAAATGTCCCATGGTGGGAAGAGACACTTTTAAAGTAACACTTTAAAAAGTGTGGTACTCAGATCCCAGAGCTCTGATGGAGAACTCTGTTTTAGAAATAGCCAGTCTCTTAAGTAACACATTTTCTTTTACAAAAAAATTTCAGAAAATATGAAAAGGAAAAAGATCAAAATGACCCCTAATTCTATCATCCAGATTAACCTAATATTGTTAACTTTCTGGAGTAGTTCCTTTAATCATTTTTATTGTACAATATATACATGATAAGCCTTATACATGTTTTTATAATCTGTTTTACTCAATAGACTGTGAATGACTTCTCCATGTGAGTAAATGATTTATCATAAGGATGATCCATAATTTAACCAATCTCCAAGTGTTAGATGGACCAGGGAAGTCCACCTGACTTCTGTGATGAACAAAACTGCAGTGCTCATCTTTGAGGTTAATTCTTTGTGCCCATAGCAGACTATTTTCTTAGGGTCAGTTCCTAGATGTGGATATTCCAGGACGAAGCTTTTACTAAGGAGAAGCGACCCCTAGTGGTTGCAGTGGGGATCGAGATAACATTTTTCTTGATTTCATCTCACAGATGGGAAGGAGACAGATGGACTGGGAGTGGACAGAAGGTTGGCTTTTCCTTTCCTTGCCCACCCATTTGATTCCTCATCAGCCCACCTGAAGGTGAATAGGGAATATCTGGACTCTCAAAGAGCTTTTCGACATATGCAAATATGGCCTGGTTGAACCTCAAATATGTCCATGGGCTAGAGTCAGGCGAAGCTGGGTGTGCAGCCAGCTCTGTAGCTCACTCAGGAAGTAATGTAACGTTGATGAGCCTCATTTGCTCAGCTGTAACATGGGTTAATAATAAGATCCAGGTAAAGCACCAAGCACAGCATATAGCACATAAGACCCACTCACAGTGGGCTCCCAATCTTCATTAAAATGCTCCCCGCCCTGCCCCCACCCCCACAGAGCACAATGAGACACTTCTGACCCCAGGGTTACCTCTTCGAATCTCACTTTGGCCCCTTCCACTCCAGGGAAGCTGCCACCCAGGTCCAGGATGTGCATCCTGTGGCCTAGCTCGGCACCCATTTCAAACACAAGCCGGGCGTCTGCGATGGACTGAGCATAGGCCTGAGGGTCAGGACAGCCACTGCCAACGTGAAAACTGGGAAGGAAGGAAGAGCCTCGGCTTACATTCAGGGCCCCAGGTGCCACCACCTCAGTGCCAGCCAGGAAAGGCACATTGGACAGGCACATCAAACATGCTGTCCATCTGACAGATGTAATGACGGAGAGCCTAAGAGGTTAAATGTGTTCCCAAGGACCAAGCGGCAAGTAAGGAGTGGACAGGAGACGAGGTCTAAGGTCCCTTGGCACTTGGTGCCTCTGCCATCTCTCCATTCTGCCCCTGCCATGCCTCCATCTCTGGCGTGAAGGCTGGGATCCCAGAGTCAGCCAGACGTAGATGTGCCCTTCCGTCAGCAGTGTGGCCTGTCTGGCCTTTAGTTCCCCTGTCTGTAAAGTGGGGATAAGACTTCACAAGGCAGTGGGATAATGCATACGAAACGTTTAGCACAGGGCCTGGCATACTGGTACTATGTACAGAATGAAGGAAAGCTATGGTGTTAGGTCATCACTACTACTCCCTCCACATCCCAGCAAGGAGAGAAGCAGGGCAAAGGTGTGGCCTACAGGCAGGTAAGACTCCTGCAAAGCCAGATCCTTCCTGGAAACTTCTGGGACAAGCCCTGGTGGCTGTGGGGTTGGGGCAGCAGGACACTCCAAACTTTCTTTCCAAAGAGAGGAAACTCTCAAATAGCACAATTCCAGGCCCAGGACCAGGCCCCCCTCGAAGGCCATGGGGGAGGACTCATACAGAACTGATGAAACGTTGGGAAGGAGGCAGTGGGCCCGGCATGGGTGGGGATGGTGGGGCTTCCAGGCACTCACCTCACACCTACCACGTCTACATGGCTCTTCTTGGCATTTTGAAGCAGGTGTCTGCAGGATTTCAGTGACGCTCCAAAATTGAGGCTGAGGTGGCTCAAGGAATGGGAGTCATTGGTGGCAATGCACAGAACCATCCTGAGGAGACACACAGGGCACCTCCGCTGGGTGGACTCCTCCTCCCCACCCCAACCACTTCTCTGAGTCAAAGGGTGTGAACGTGCATGGCTCAGAGCTGCCACACTCCACAGGCCCCCCCGACCTCTTCCTCTCCCAGGACAGCCAGCCAGTCAGCCTCTAAATCCTATTCGATCCATCCTCTAAACATCCCTGGACCCCTGCCCTGGTCCTAACCTCACCGGTTCTCCCCTGATCAGCCTCTACACCAGCCAGGCTTTTCCAACTTTTTTTGTATGAAGAGAAAGATTTTTTAAACACAGTCTTATTGAGAACCCCAATATCATGTAAAATATGCAAAATGCAAGCTACTTTGGGTGAGTCAGAATGGCCCACCTCTTGGCCTCCCTTTCACCCCAAGGCCACTCCCTGGAATGCCCCGGGTGTCAAGTGACCACATGAGAGCCTCAGTCTGAGCAAATCGTCCAGCCCTGACCCCTTGCAAAGCCCATTTGCATCAGGTCCCTGCCCCATGACCAGCATCACTCACTGTCTCCCTCACCCCTCGCACATGGTATGTGCCAGCCACACCAAATTTCTGCTTATCCCTCAAACACCCCATGCTATTTCCAGCCTCCGTGTGTTTGCTTATGCGGTTCAATCCGATCCACTGTTTGTGCCCTCCCCAAATTCCATTCACTACTCAAGGCCCACCTCAAACGTCACCTTTTTCGTGAAGTTTTCCTGACCACCCCGTCTTGTTCTCTCAGCCATGACTTTGACCTTCATAACGCCGTGGGCTTTGCTCTGCCTGGGCTGTAATCAGTTATTTCTGCCTTTGCCTTAGTCGGTCCTTGGCTTCCTGGGTCCAGTCCAGGAGTGCCTGCCCCAACTGCCTGGGATGTGGCCAGGTTCAGGTCATGGTCCTCAGTTGTGAACCCACTCCTCCCACCCCCTCCACCTCCCCACGAGCGGCTCTCAGCTTACTTGGCACTGGGGTGGCTCTTCGCCACCTTTACCAGCTCCATCTCGTTGTCAAAGCTCAGCAGCTGGACCCCATGCTTGGCAGCATACTTGATCTGTGCAATTTGCTTACAGGGGTTGGCGTAGATGATCTTACTGGCAGGGACGCCAATACGCTGGACCAACTCCATCTCTGCCTGTGGGGTCCCAAAGGTGGTGGTGAGGAGGCAGCAGGGCCTGCTGGGCCCACAGAGGCCAAGGAAGCACAGATGAGGGGCAAAGTCATAGCTATGCATGCAGAGATCCATAAGGAATGAGCCCCACTTTTAGATAACAGATATACAAAATCAGAACTCAGGCTGGCTCACCATTCTTTGACAGGCAGAGCTGCCACGTACAGCCATGCAGGTAGCACACTGCATAATCCTAAAGGGCAGGGGGATTCCATTCACAAAGAATACATAGTAGATTTGTATATTTATTACAACTTCCTGGCAGTAAAGCATCTTCTCGTTCTAACAAAATCAGTATATTTATTGTAACAATTAAGTGTCTTAAGGAAGGGGTACGTTTTCTAATTCACACAAAGGCACTATATGGACTTCTGGTGGCCCTAACAACAGACTTCTGACACATTTTCCTGGCAGATTTAAATTTAGAGACTATTACTTGATGTATTAGAACATTCACAAAACCATGAGTCTTTTTTGACACAGGCCTGCCGTATGCATGGCACTGTGCTGGGTGACTCCAGAGAGCCCCTCTCCCCTCGGGGACTCTTCTTCATCACCTTTACAGAACACTGCTTCACCTGATTGCTGCATTAATGATACAGATAATGATAATGATGATGATGAGAGCAACCATGGTCATTGAGCACCTACCACAAGCAGGCACTCAATGAGATGCTTCACATCAGGTGTTGGCAAACTTTTTCTAAAGAGGGCCAGAGAGTAAATAGTTTAGGCTTTGTAGGCCATACAGTTTCTGTCACAACTACTCCACTGCCATTGTAGCACCAAAGGAGCCACAGACAATGCGTGAGTGAATGAGCACGGCTGTGATCCAATTAAACTTTACAAAATCATCAGTGGGCTGGATTAGGCCCACGACCCACAGCTTGCCAACCCTTACTTTAGATAAACTGTTTTATTTACTCCTTATGATAACGGCATTACATGAGTATTAGCTCCATTCTACAGAGAAGGAAGCTGATGCTCAGAGAGACTGTGTAGCAAATAGCAAGTAGGTGGCAGAACCAACTTTCAAACTCAGGTCTGACTCTCCATGATTAAGGGAAGGCAGGCGAGGGGAAGCCATTTTTGAAACACGCTAGAAGACATAGGGCCATTTTTAGTGATCCTGAGTGTGTAACAAGGCTCTGGTTTTAATTTATCAACTTTTCAGCAAGAAGTATGTATGTGCATTATCTCAGGTGATGCCTATAATTATCCTATGAAATATTCATTGACCACATTTTACAGAGGACAAAATTGAGTTTGGAGAGGTCCACTAGTAAGTAGCAGAGTGGGACACAAAGGTCCAACTCCAGACCTAGAATTGCTGCCATCACAGCTTGCTTCCAAAGACCCTGAGTCTAAGTGTTTATGAAAAGTGTTTTTGTACCCTGCTTCACCACATGAGAGGAAGAAACAATGCTAACACTTTGGGGACCTGTCATTTAGCTTTGATTATAAATATTTAAATAAGAACCATTGTTGTAATTATCAGGGCAATGCAAATCAAAACCACAACGACACCTATCAGAATGGCTAGTATCAAAAAGACAAGAAATAACAAGTGTGGGCGAGGCTGTGGAGAAAAAGAAACCCTCATGTACTGTTGGTGGGTTGTAAATTGATGCAGGCGCTATGGAAAACAGTATGGAGGTTCCTCAAAAAATTAAAAATAGAACTACCGCATGATCCTGCAATCCCACTTCTGAGTATTTATCCGAAGAAACTGAAAATACTAATTCAAAAAGATCTGTGCACCCTTATGTTCATTGCAGCATTATTTACAATAGCCAAGGTATGGAAGCAACCTAGGTGCCCATCAATAGAGGAATGGACAAAGAAGATGATATACACACACATATACAAGAATATTATTCATCTATAAAAAAGAATGAAATTATGCCATTCGTGACAAAACGAATGAACCTAGAGGGTATTATGTGCAATAAGTCTGACAGAGAAAGATGAATACCATATGATTTCACTTGTATGTGAAATCTAAAGAACAAAATAAACAAGCAAACAAAACAGAAACAAACTCATAGAGAACAAATTGATGGTTGTCAGAGGGGAAAGGGGTTAGGGGACTGGGTGAAAAAGGTGAAGGGGATTAAGAAGTACACACTGCCAGTTGTAATATTAGTCGTGTGGATGTAAAGTACAGCATAGGGAACATAGTTGACAATATTGTAATAACTGTACATGGTGACAGATGGGTACTAGACTTATCATGGTGATCACTTTGTAAGGTATATAAATGTCTAATCACTATGTTGTACACCTGACACTAATATAATATGTCAATTAATATTTTAAAATAAATTTTAAAAAAGGAAAAATATAACCATTGTTATGATTACCATATGCCTACCATGGCATTAAACATTTTATATATATTCTTATTTAATGTTCATAATAATCTTATGATATAGGAAACAGAGGCTTAGAAAGGTTAAGCGTCTAAAGAAACACAGTTTATAAGTGGCACAACTGGAATTCTAACCCGGGACTGTCCAACTTGAGCATACAGCTCTTAACAGTACTTACTGTAAAGAAGAATTCAACCTCGATCCTGAATTGACAAATATTTCTTGGGCATCTTTTGAATTACCAGGCTCTATGACAGGTGCTAACGAAAACAAGTGGTGAGTAAAACAGACAGGGTCTCTGACCCTGTGGCATTTTCAGGCTGATGGAGAAGACAGGAACGAATGAACACTGAATAGTAATAGAATTACAAATGGATAAGAGCGTAAAGAAAGAGTACAGGATACTAGAGAGAATGCAGGATGGGGAGAACTGGGTGTAGGGGTGGATAGCCCTTTGAAGGGTCAGAAATTTAAGCTGAGCCCCACAGGAGGCCTCGGCCAAGCCAAAACGGAAGGAATGTATCGGGTAAAGGAAGTGCCTCTGGAGAGGTTCTGAAGCCAGGTGTTCAGCCTGATCCAGGTATAGGCAGGTGGAGTGGCCTGGGCAGGGAGTGCATGGTGGTAATGGTGGTGGGTAAGGTTGGAGGAAGATGGCCAGAGCCAATGGAGAAACGAAGAAGGCTGGTGTAGATTCATATTTTACCCGGCAAATGATGGGAAACAGCTTGAAGGGTTTCAAGAAGGGACATGACATGGCTGGATTTGCATTTTAAATGCAAAGTCTAAAAGCATATCACTCTGGCTACCATGTGGCAACAGCCTGAGGAAGGGCCCAAGAGATTGTGGGCAGACTGGTCACAAATGCCCTGGAAGAGATGACAGAGGCTGCACTAAAAGGGCAGGGGACATGTGTTCTGGAGGCAGGGTTGGCAAGCTTGGTGGTGAATTACACATGGGGAGGCAGAGTGAGGATGTCTGAGGGGACTCCATGCCCAGCACATTGAAGGACGCTTCTCAAAGAGAAGGTCATGAGTGCATTTGAACACATTACGTTCCAGGCATCTTGTTTTATTATCAAGTCAGCAGCTGGTGATATAGGTCTGGGCTGGATAGCAACATAGGAGGTGGTGGCATATTGATGCCATTTAAAGCCATGGAGGAGATGAAATTCCCTAAGCAGAGGGAGAGTTTACAAGATAAGGGAGCCTGAGATGGAATCCAGAGGAAAGCTCTCATTTAGAGAGCAGTAGAAGATAAGGAAAAGCTGGCACCCAGGACCTGTAGAGCTGTGAGGAGAGAGAATGTCTCCAAAAGAGGCAGAACAATACAGAGATCATAATGCCATTCCTGTCACAGTAAAACCTGTCCTACAACTTGTGTCTATATGGAAGGAGGCGTCACAATTGTCAGAGACACCCAGTGAGGGAGGGGCAGGCACAGAGCATCATTCACTTTCATCTGATATACTTCCAAAGTCTTTAAAAGTAGGAACATCTGTTAATGTTGAGTATTTTTCAAAAGACTACGTCATTAAATAGGAAGTTGCTCTTCAGTGAGTATCAAGTTTCAGTTAAACAAGAATAAATTCTAGAGGCCTGACGTACATATCATGCTGACAGGTAACAATACTGTACTGTGTACTCAGAAGTTTGTTAAGAGGGTAGATCTCATGTTAAGTGTTCTTACCACCACAAAAAATAATTTGCTGTGTTGAATATGTTTGAGGCCAGATAATAAAAGGACCAAGGTATGTCCCGAGCAACGTCTAAATGCATCAACATGGAGAGTTCTAAAACCTGCTTGAAAGCTATTGCCAAACAGTATATACCACATGACCATCTTTTATATTTTATCACAAAATCACAAGGTATTTTGTATATTTCCCATGGATCATATTCATATTTTTAAGTACTCTATACCCACCAAACTCAAACTCATAATGGTGATTATCTCTGGAGACATAAAGCTGATGTCCTACTTTGGGGTGTGTGTGAATAAATCCATGTATTATTTAAGTAACTGAAAATGAAGGTTTAAGATAAAGTGCTCTCTGGATCCTGGAGGTCGCTGGGGATGTTGGTAAGAGGAGGTCAGGAAGCAAAGACGTAAGGAGTGGGTGCTAAGGGAAAGTGACAAGTGAGTGCAGACACACGAGTGCAGACAACTCCATTTGGCCATGAGGAATAAGGGATGGGTTGAGAGATGATGTTGTGTCTAAGGAAAGCTTTTTAAGATGGAAGTATGCTAAGGGAGACAGCAAGAAAGGGCAAGGGATGAGGGAAGGCAAGATGACATAAGGGCCTTGGGAAGTTTGAATGGACCAGAGCCCTGTGCAAAGTGTGGCCTGTGCCCTTGACCCCGGAGGCTGTGTGATGCAAATCTGTACATCCTGCCACAGCTCACGCCAAGCCCTCAGCAAAGGCATTTTGCTAAGCGTGGCTACCAACTATGGCTGACCAGAAGAGGGCAGCCTTGGACTTCCAAGAAAGCTGGGCGTCCCGTAGACACCTCTCAGTAAATGCGCGCAAAGGTCTGTGTGATCCCACCCACCAGGAGGGGTAATTGGCCTCTCCCAGCCCCCACGGTTAGCATCTGTCACCACCTTAGTCCCAGCTCAGCTATCCCATCCCCAAGACCTTGGAAAAGAAGGCAGCGATAGAATCACAGACCCCATCGCCATACTCAAGCAACCACTTTCCAGTGAGTCACTCAACCTCTGTGCTTTCTTTCTTTATATGTTAAATGCTTCCTCACAGGACTATTGTCAGAATAATGGTAATAGTAATTACCTCACAGTGTTATTGCAAAAATAAAATGAGATCTGTACAGAAAACGCTTGGCAAAGTGCTTGGCACAACAGAAGCACACGCTGACTTCGAAGACTTTCAAAGCTCTAATATCCCACAACTCTGCCCTTTGAAGGGCATCCCCTGAGGCTAAAGGGTCAAGGGGCCCACCTCTGGGTTTCCAGAAGCAGAGGACTCTAGTCTGTGGGGTTTGGTCCTATTCTTCACCCCTAGACCCAGGGGGCTGGAAAAGTGTCCCTTTCCTTGCTCAGAGCAGAGGCCCAGCATGTACAGGGGCAAGGCCAGGCTCTGGTACAAGCGAGATGTGTGCAGTTAGTTGGCCTCCAGTTTCCTCAACTGCAAAATGGCAATCTCTCTCCCTATGCCCCTCACAGGGCTTTATGTGACACACGCATGAAACTAGGTATGCAAAGCAAGAGCTAATGTAGAGGGGCTTTGCAGTTGACAAAAGGGAGAGACTCATCTATCAATAAGAACATTAACATTTGTTTCTGATGAAAGTTAGCCTCCTTGTTCTGACTGCCCCATCCTGGTGCGTACCTATCTCCCACTAGAATCCCACCAGCCCTGTCATCCAGCCCAGGCTAGCTCTCCTCCTTTCTCCCCCAGGAATCCTTTCTTGAACTCTCCTCACAACACACAGCCATATTACTGACTTAAAAGGGATTTTAAAGGGGGGTTCAAAGGGGTTTCCCCTCAATCATTATGAACCATTACAAAAATAACAGTAATAACAATATCACAAACCAAAGCCCACCAGGCTTGCTCCCACCTCAGGGCTTTTGCACTTGCTGTTCCCTCTGCCTAGAATGCTCTTCCCTTGGTTATCCACCTGGTTTGATCCTTTGCTTCCTTCAGGTCTATATTCAAATTTCAGCAAAGCTTTCCCTGGCTAAACTTTCTAAAAATGCAAACTTCTCCCCCCAACATTCCTTACTTCCCTTTCCTAATGTTCTCCACAGCATTTACCATCTAAAATACTATAGATTTTCACTGCTTAACTTGTTTTTAGAAAGCAAGCCCCAGTGAAGGAGGAGCCTTTTTTGTTTTGTTTTGTTCACTTGCTAAATCCCAACCAAGAATCGTGCTTGGCCCCACAGTAGGTGCTCCATAATGTTTGCTGAGTGCATAAATAAATCCAAAGCTGTACTCTGAGGAAACTTGATAGCTTAAAGGCTTATATCAAGTAAAAACAGGATGAAAATAAATAAGCTAAGCATTCAACTAAAGAACAGGAGAGTCTGTCTTACTCGAACTGTATTGCCAGCCACACCTAGCACAGTGATTAGCACCTTGTAGGAGCTCAATGGATAATTTTAAAAAATAGTAAATAAGTAAAATAAATCTAAAGAGAACAGAGGGAAGTAAGACAACATTAATCAAATTAGAATTGATAACAATAACAAAAGTCTAAAAGGATTAGTTAAGAAAATGTACAGGCACACATGATTAAGATTATAAAAAATAAAAGAAAATAAAACCAAAGATAAGAGGATATTTTTGTTTTGTTTTGTTTTAATTAGAATACCATGAATAGCTCTATGCCAAGAAGTTTGAAAACTGCCATTTGAAAAAAAAAAAAACCATCCACCGAGGGACACACAAGGTTCCAATTTGAAACTTCAAGGCTAGGAAATTCCAGGCTTGTTACTCCTTCCCTCACCCCTTAAAATTCCTTCCAAGCGAGTGGCCCTCCCCAGAAGGCATGGGCCAACTGCAGGTCACTCCTGCCTTCCCAGGGCCCACCCATAGCAGCCTGGCCATGTGCATGTTCAGTAGGCAGCGAGGGTCAGTGTGCTGGTTGGGGCAGGGGCTCACCTTGTTAGCACAGCTGAAGCCCAGCCCCAGCTCGGCCAGGACCTTCAGCACGCCCAGGCTACTGTTGCACTTGACAGCGTAAAAGGGCCGGACTCGAGGCAGGCACTTCAGAAAGCAGAAGTGCTTCCTCACTACAGTACCGAGGTCGGCCACGAAGAAGGCAGCGACCTCACCCTGCACAACAAGAAGGGTGAATGTGAGACCCCACCCAACTCCCTCCTTATGCGTGCCATCCCTAGTCTTCCCAGATACCTGCCCCAAATGGCTCTGGCCATGAAGCTACCCTGCTCCAAATTCCCTAGGGCTCCCCAAGCACACAGAGCAGAAGGCAAATTCCCCAACCTGGCATTCAGGCCCTGTGATCCAGCCCCAGTCCCTCCCCTCACTGTGGTTCAAACTCCAGCTGCAGACTGGATCATTTATATTCCCGCCTCCATGCCTCTGTTCCCACCATGCCCTCTGCATAGAATACCCTTCCCCCTACTTGTGTCTGGCAAATTCTTAATCTGCCTTCAAGTTTCGGGTGGAACATCACTTGCCCCAAACCAAGAAGGCAACTCTGCCTTTAATGCTCCTACGGTGTTTTGCACTTGCTTCCAAAGTATCAGAACCAGGTTTGCATCTGTCTTCTCCAGGAAAAGATAAGCTCCTTAAAGGCCAAAGCTATGGCCTACAGCCCACTGTTTTTCACATACTGGTTCTCAATGAAGCCTTGAGGTAGTTCCACTGCCACTGCAATCCATGCCTATGGACAAGTGGCCATGACAGGTATGCTGAGGGCCAAACATGCATGAGGCTATGGGTGAGACCACATTACTGAAGTTTTCCTTGGGACTCAGTTTCCCTTTATGCAACACCTCTTTTTTTACAAATGCCCACTTGGTATTTGACATTATGCTAAGGAACAGTGATGACCAGAGATGACCAGGGATCTAATCCTAAAGGGACTTGGGTCTAGAAGAGAACAAACCCCTTACACAATCAAGCCCATTCAATTAATGCTCAACAGGAGTTTCTACACAGTGAAATGGGGGCCTATGGAGAAAGAAAATACAAAATCTGCCTGGGCAATCAGGAAAAGGTGAGTAATAAGGAATGAGTAGAAACAGGTAAGAGGGAGAGAGCCTGGGAGAAGGGTATTCTAGGCAAAGGAGTGATAATAGAGCACATGGCATCATTAGGACATACAAGCAGAGCAGTTCAGCTCTGAAGGAGTATAATATATACCATGGGAGAAGCCGGGAATGGGGCTATGAAGGCAGTGAGGAACAGACAAAGAATTATGATTTTGAGCAGAGCTCTGATAAAGAGGAGGGTGGGTGAGGGGGAGGCTGGGGGCTTTTAGAGATGAAGCCTGAACTACAAAGCGAGGTTCTGGAGGAACACACTGGAGAGTAATTAAGGAGGCTGAACCCACAGAGCTTGGTGATGCCTAGATGTGGGGTGGGGGTGGGGATGGGGGAAGCAAGGACTCTCAGTTTCTGACCTAGAGGGCTAGGTAGATGATAGTGGTACTATTATCAAGGTAGGGAAGAGGAGAGACAGATTTGGGGGCAAGGACTGGAAACTCGGGATGTCTTGCAAATAGCAAGGACTGAGCACCAAATCAGTGAAAGAATAAGATGAGGGTCCAAGAGGCCCTTTCAGAGGAGACAGCGGGCCTGCACGGAGAATCGGGGACCCACCCCCACTCACAGCCCCTCACCGTGGTGGCCTCTGAGGCCCCCAGAGTGAGTTCCTCCAGCAGGTCTCGGGTGCTGAAGCCCTCTTCTACCATCACAAAGTCCGTTTCACTCAGGTAGCCAGCCATGCCTAGGAGGAGGAGCCGATGGGCTGGATGGAGCCTCCGCCTCCGCCGCCGCCGCCGCTGCCGCCGCCGCCGCCGCCGCCGCCGCCTTAGAAAGTATGCAACACACTGCCAAGGGGAGAGAGAGAGGGCCGCTGGCCTGGGTGCCGAACGCGTGTAGGAGAGGGGGGCTGGTCGCTGATCCCCTCAATTCCCCTGACCAGGACGCCCAATTCTGTCACACCCTGCCCCCAGCACAAGCCTGGGGCGCTTAGGTTCACTGGGAAGGGTAGGGACCACCAGGAATCCTGGATTGGGATAAGGCATTAATATGCCCAGCTGTCTGTCACTGCCTCCCCGAGTCTGTTTCCCTACTCGTAAAATGGATGAATTGTTCTAGAGTTTCCAGTTCTGAAATTTGGGTTTTAGGAAAAAGAGAAAGAAAGGTTGCAAGATAGCAGGGAAGCCGAGAAGCTCGAGTGGCCAAGTTTCCAGGGTGCACCCAGTCCTGACCACGCCCACCTAAAAGGCTGCGGATGGCTCCTTCTGGCGTCTCGGCCCCAGAGCTGGGCTTAAGTTCAAGTCCGCTCTCTGCTACGTGACCTTGGGTACACCCCGTCCCCTCCCGGAGCCTCAGTTTCACCGTTTGTAAGTGGGGGCCTGGCTGGTGCTAGTGAGTTAGAATTCTAAGCGTGCATCGGGGCGCCACGCGGGCTCCCGGGCGAGAACCGAAGGCTGAGGTTAAGTCCGGGTGAGCCTTCCCCAGTGTAGGGCCGAAGTGCTGCCTCCGCCGCCCCCACCCCCAACACCCTTACCAAGCCCCGTCTTCCTTCGCGGGGGCCAGTGCCAGGCGCGCTGCTAGGGGGGGTCGCCGGTGACCTCGAAACTTGTGCAACACCCCGAGGAGGAGTGGCAGTTGCGGAGCCGAGGCCCCTGCTGAAAGGAGGCAGGAGGGGGCCAGGAGCAGGTCAGCACGGGAGCCGAAGGCGCCCGTACCCTGAGGCTCCCGGAGCCACTCCCAGCACTCGCCTTAAAACGCATTTACACGGCTTCGGCCCATAGATTTCCCCAGCGAGTGAATCGGATCCTCGGCGCCTCCGCTCGCTCGCTCCCCCGGCTCGGGCCCCGCGGCCTGCGCCCCGCCCGCCCAGCAGCCACCGACCCCCACGCCCCGCCTTCCTGCCGCCGCTCGCTTATATAAGCCCCGCCCCGACTCCGCCCCCGGTACTTAGGCCCCGCCTCCCTCGTCGACCCCGTAGCCCTGGCAACCGGGTGCCGCCATCCCATTGGTCGATTCTGACATAAAGCATTCAGCTCTGCTGGGCGTCTCAGCAAACCTGAGCCTCAGTCCTCCAGGCTGAGTCCTGGTCCACCGCTACTCCACGCCGGAACTGCCAGGCTGCCACCTCAGAATCCCGGGCGTCTATGCGGTAGGACGCTTAGATCCTGGATCTGAGATCTTAAGAGAATGGGCGGTAAGCCAGGAGGTTTTCTATTTGCTCCGGGAAGCCTTTTCTGTGACGACCTCCGCTCCTGTGGTGAACTGCTCACTCCTCCCTCGAAGTCCAGGTCAAAGGTCATCTCTTTGTATTACTTTTCTAATTGCCTCTTCCAGCATCTTTGATCATCCAACTCAAAACCCAGCTAAAATGTTTTCAGAGAGCCTTCTTATGGATTTCCCAGCTCAGGGCAATCCCCTCCCTTCATTCCACCCTCTGAATGAAGCAAACTCCTGTCACCTCTCAAATGAAATATGTCTCCTTCTGGGAAGGTAAGCATTCTCTGACTTCCCCAACTCAAAGTATTTCTTCACTTTACCTGACAAACTCTGCTCATTTATCAAAGTCCAGTATAATGTCACTTCCTCTATTGAGCCTCCCATGACATTCCTAGCCTGGAGGAACAATGGAACTCATAGCACTTTTGTCTGTGTGGACTCCTCATTCCTTTGGCTCTGGTTACTCACAGAATGAGATTCCAGTTGTCGCTTTACACCTCTTGTTTGGTTACACTTCCCAGCGAGTTTATGAACTCTAAAGGGCAGGAACCGAGCGCCTGGCTCTTCAGAGTGCCCAGTGACTGGCCTAAACAAGAGTGCTGATGAGGATTCAATACCTGTGTTACTCAAAAGCTAATTCAGAATTTCATCTGGAACAGTAATCGTATGAGAACAGCTAGGACGTTCTTTAAAAAGAAGAGAACTTCCTCTACCAGATAGCAAAGTATTTTATAAAGCTATAATCTTTGAAACACCGTAGTACTTACAGGAAGAGATGGCGGTAGAAAAGAAGAGTCTAGAATAGTCTCATGCATATTGGAGAATGTGATACACAACGAAGGCAGCATTTCAAATCAGTGGGGCCAAAGGGCTTTTGGTCTAACATATGTGTTCATATCCTCTGTCAAGCTGTAGGCTTCTTGAAAGACAGAGGCCCTTCTAGTCCTGCCTCAGGATCTCCCTAGAGCACCCTGCACAACCTAATCATAACTTACTCAGATGGTGTAAAGCAGTGACCATGGAGTCCCCACCCAACTCGGCCACGTGACTTCTGGGTGTCCTTGGTTGGGTCATCCTGCTTAGACCAGGGTCACTTCTGCCTGGCTTGATTTCCCCCTATGAACTGAGAGCATTCAGACTAAATGATTTCTACCTGGAACCTTCTTGTTTTCTATGCATAGGAACAGCCTTTCAGGAGGCAGCCTTTTAGGGGTCCATGTTTTGAGAGATTTGTAGTCATTTGCACCATAGTATGAATTAGTGACTGAGGTCCTCCTGAGAAGCAGCATCTACTGACTGAGATGAAGGTGACCAAGACAGCCATGGATGAAACCCTGAAAAGACCCATCAGGAAAAGATGATAGTCAGAAGAGGGAAGGAGCACCCAAATAAACTTTACCTCTACTCTTTTTTTATTAACTGTTCTTTGAGCTGGCTGTATTTGAATGTCATGCCATGGTCTAAGTCTACCTCACTAGCTCTTTTCATCACCTGGTACATAGTAGGCACGTAATAGATACATGCAGTATGCTTCCTGAATGAATCAATAAAGGTAAGAAGGAACAAACCAGAATCTAGTCTGTCCATTTATGATCTGTTAAGGGTTAGTGGACTAGATACAGATAAACTGGATTAATCTTCCCTACTGGGTATGTTATATCACTGAATCTCCATGACAACCCTATGTCACAGGAGCTATAATTGTTCCCATTTTACAAATAAGAATCTCGAGATTCAGAAAAGTTCAGAAACTTGCCCAGGGTCACAAAGCAAGTAAGGGTGGAACCTGGATTTAAACCCATCTACCCTGACTCTTAACCTTTATGCTTAACTGCCAACCAGTGGCTGAGCATTCTGGCCCCCACCCAACGAAAGTCACCCAGTCATCCTGCTGGCATTTAGCCCGAAAGTAGGCAGCCCCTCTCCTGCCAGTCTCTCATGCCATTGTTTTCCATGGATACTGTGTAGAGCCCTTGAGAACATGTTGCTGAAGTAGGATGAAGAGCTTCTGATCTCTGGCCAGGATCATGTCCATCGATTTCAACCTATTCTTCCTAAACCAATCATAATTATAGTCAGAAACACTGCAATAATAAAAATGTCTTGTGTGTGCGTAGAGTTGGAGAGTTTGCAAAATACTTCCCCGTCGATCATTTTATTCAGGATTCCTAATACTTCATAGGATTCGGTGTCAGTTAAATTTAGGTTTGGCTGAGGAAAATAGGCCAAAAACAACAGAACCATAAACATAGGTTTAGTCTACCATGTATGTAGTATATAACACTGGAGGTAAGCAGTCCAAGTCTGGTGTGGCAGCTCCACAAGATCATCAGGAACCAAGGCATCTCCTCTCAACTCTATCATCCTCAGCTCCTAGCTTCTAGCCTCATGGTCCAAAATGGCTGCTGGAACTCCAGCCACATTTCCAAGGCTAATTTAACCAGTATATACAGTGTGACCAGACAAATTGTTCGTGGTCAGTGTCATTTCTGATTGATCAGTGCCCATCTCCATACTGATTATTAAAGATTTTAAACACCAACTCTGCACATTCCAGGCAGCAGGAAACCTCCCTTTAAGCGGCCATCCCCCAATTCCACCTGTGTTAATTTCTTAGGGCTGCTGGAGTACCAAAAACTGGATGGCTTAAAAGAGTTCTGGAGGTCAGAAATCCAAAATCCAGGTGTTGGCAGTGCCATGCTCTTTGATGGTTCTAGGGGAGAGTCCTTCCTTGCCCCTTCTGGCTTCTGAGGTTTGTTGATAATCCTTGGCATTCCTTGGCTTGTAGATGCATCACTCCAGTCATATGGCTGTCTTCTCCCTGTGTGTCTTCATATCATCTTCACTGTGTATGTGTCTGTGTCTAAATTTCCTTTAATAAGGATTCCAGTCATATTGGATTAGGGACCACCCAAATTATCTCATTTTAACTTGATTACTTCTGTAAAGACCCTATTTCCAAATAAGGTCACATTCTATGGTACTGGGAATTAGGACTTTATCATATTTTGGGGGGGAAACAATTCAACTCATACCATCATCCAACGCTTTCTTTCATATCCTTGGTGAAAACAGATACATGGTGCTACCTAGCTTCGAAGGAGGCGGGAAGATGTAGTTTCTAGCTGGGTACATTTTTGCTATCTCCAACCTCCAATAAAATCAAAATACTAAAGAAGAAAAAGAGACTGGGAATTGTATAGAGACTGACAGTATCTCACACAGTAGAAAAGGTGATTTCCCCCTTTTACAGATCAGTATGCCAGTTCAGAATAATTACAGCATTTATTCCATAGGGCAAGGTGGACAGAGAAGTA
Source organism: Pteropus medius (assembly GCF_902729225.1). Lineage (NCBI taxonomy): Eukaryota > Metazoa > Chordata > Mammalia > Chiroptera > Pteropodidae > Pteropus > Pteropus medius. The sequence goes on along the minus strand of NW_024349803.1, from coordinate 1,038,534 downwards.
AATAAACATTTATTACCTATTGTGTGACAGACACCATGCTAAATGTTTACAAACACATGATTGCATTTAATCTTTAGACAACACTGACAGGCCTTATTAGCCCCACTTTACAGATGAGAAAATTGAAGTTAAATCTTTTGTCTAAGGTGAGACAGCTAGTGAGCAACAGAGCTGAGACTTAACTCTGGTCTGACTGATTTTATGCTTGTGAGATGGGCCCTGTTCTGGGGCATGAAACCAGAACAAAGAATGCTGAGACCAGGCAAAGAGCAAATAGCAGGAGACCTGAGAGAGCCTGGAACTCAGATTCAAATACAAGATGAACAGGCATAAAGAGCATCAACCTGAAGTCAGCACTGCAAAGTCCCTGAATGCCTCAGAGATGGAGACCATGAAGTAATCAGAAACCAGAAGCTAAAAGCAGTCTTAGGCATTGTAAGATCAGAGCTGTCTTCAAGTTAAAGGTAGAGACTAATAATAACAGTAGCCACAGTTTGCTGAGCATCTACTATGCTCCAGGCATTGTATTATGTGTTTAATAATAATTATAGCTACAAATATTGCCAGAGAACTTACTATCATGTAGCCTTGTTGTCAGAGTTATATAACCTTTAATCTCACAACCCTATGAGGTTGGTGCTATTAGTATTATGGGGGAGGGAAACAAGCTAGAGAGGCTAACCTGCTCAAGGTCACACAGCTAGTGAGTGTCACCTCTGTACTACACACGTTTCCTCCATCCTGACAACAAGCCTGCAAGGTGGGAATTATTACTTTCATTTCACAATGGAGGAATCTGAGGACCAGAGAAGCCAAGTGATTTACCCAGTATTACACAGCTGGCAAGTGGCAGAGCCTGAACTCAAATTCGGGGTTGTGCAGCGGTGAGGAACTTGAAAGGCCAGGGTCATGTTAGAGCAGATCCTGAACCTCAAAGCTTGGAACTCCAAATTTTAGTTATTAGTGAGGTATCTCTGTTCCCTGGCACAGAGGCCAGGTCTGTGTCTCAGAACCCAGCCCAGGACCTGGTAACAAGGAGGTAAAACTCAAGTGTGTTGACTGAATGTGGGATTAGAATCACAGCCTTTCCCTAGACAGACAAAATGTTAAGATGCTGAATTGGGTAGTTTGGATTTCTTGATGTTTATTTTCACTCTCTTCTAGGCTGAACACAAATCTGAAAAAATAATAGCATGCAACAATTAAAGACTTCACTTTCTTTCAAGCCAGACCTGAGTCATTCTGACAAATGTGATGAGAATACAACCACCACCACCAAATAAGAAAAAAATACTCAGTTGAAAATTCTCACTTTCTCCAGATGCTGCATCCAGAATCACCTGGGAATGTCATGGAAAGGGCTGTTGACTCTTCTGTATTCTCCAGTGGTTCTCAGATGAGTGGGCATCAGAATCACCTGGAAAGCTAGTTAAAACACAGATTTCTGGGCCCTACTCCAGAGTTTCTGATTCAGTAAGCTGAAAATATGTATTTATGACAAGTTCCCAGGTAATACCAATGCTCCTGGCCCAGGAACCAGATTTAGAGACCCCCTGGCCTAAAGAAACTTGCAGTACAGCTGGCAGAGAGGTCAAAGCTGTGTACCCTTGAAAGAAGGCATCTGGCTCTCACCCCCATCCCTCTCTGGCAGGGAGGTAGGGTGGGACAAAAAAACAACCTAGGCTGAATGGCTATGATGTCTCTAGATAATAAGAGATCAAACTTCAGGGGTATATAAATACCTGAGGCAATCCTCACTGGCTGTGTGACTTTGGCAAAGTTACTTATCTCGTGTGAGTCTCATATTATGTATCTGTAAAATGGGTGTAATAAGAGTGCCTACTTCCTAGAATTGATGCAAGGAGTTCATAAGCATGTAAAAGCTCTTGCCTAGCACTTGGCACGTACATTAGTAAATATATTGTAAGTAGTGGCTATTAGTATTATTACCCTGAGCCAGGGCTGCAGGGGGCCAGAGGAGAAAATCCAGCAATGGGTCAGAGGGATACTGCTAGGAGCAGAATGGGAGAAGCAGCCCCACAGGGGGGTTTGGGGACCTGAGCTGAGGATCACCCAGCAGGGGTCGGAGGCTCAGGAAGAGGGTCAGCACAGTGCGATGGGGTAGGTGGTGGAATTCCATTCTATTCCCCCAAGGGATTTCACAAGGGTAGAGGCCAAAGTGCTGAGCACTGAGTCATGCAAGCCTGACCCAAGCTGGGCCTCTTTCTAAATTGCTGTAGTAGTCATGTTCTCCTCTTGAAGACTGTTCATTCACCCCAAGGAAGAGTGGAGCCAGGCAGCCATGTCTGTACCTCCAGGCTCTATGCTCCCTTCCCCCCACTGCTGATGGAACCATACAACATCTATGTGCCTCCAGTAAACTGGCCAATCGGAGATGCAGAGACTGTGGTCAGGTAGTCCTTGGAAAAATCACTTCCTTCTCTGAATCTAGGTTTCCTCTTCTATGACCCCCATGATCTCTGAGACTCTTAGTGACTCAAATATCATCCTCCAGTCTCTATCATTATCCTAGGGAATCTGGATTGAGATTGTGGCCTTTTCTCTGATGGCAGAAAGTGTGGTTTGTTCTCATAGGGAATAGATGAGAAAAGTATTTTCAGGTCTGGGGTTACAGCTTGCCTGCCTCTCAGTTTGGGAAATAGACAAATCTGGATTTAAATCCAGATTTAAATCTAAAGCTGCCACACTCTGGCAGCTCTATGATCCTAGCAATTTGTCTCAACATTCTGAGTCTCCGTTTACTGCACTGTAAAATAGGTTTAGTAATATCTTCTTCAGAAGGTTGTTGGAAATAGTTAATTAAAAGATACAGAGCACTTCGCATATCACCTGACACATAGAAAGTGTTCCCAAAATAGTAGCTCTCATTAGCTTCTGAGACCTGAGTGGTTTCTGCAGGTACTCATGAGCACGGGGTGGGCAGGGCAGAAGGAGAGCATTTCCGGAGTCCTCTTTGCACATAAGTATGGGCCTGGGCACTGTGTGTCCAGCTGCTGGGCTGTGGAGATTTTGGAGATACCAGTTCCTGTTAGACGGAGTTCCAGGCCCCTCATCTTCCCATTTCGGAGACTGAACCCAGAAGTCTGAGTCACAGAAAGCACTTGAAGGTCCCTGGGAAAGCCATCTGGACCAGGAGCACTTAGAAGATGTTTTTCAGACATGTTTAGTTTATCAAAATATTGTATACATCGTTTATAGTTGCAAAACAACTCCCAAAACTTAATGGTTTAAAACAACAAATATTTATTATCTCACACAATTTCTGAGGGTCAGAAATCAGGAAACAGCTTAGCTGGGTGTCCTGGCTCAGAGTCTCTCATGAATTTGTGGTCGAGCAGTCAGCCAAGGCTGCCGACATCTGAAGGCATTCGCTGGGACTGAAGGATCCACTTACCGTAAGCTCACTCTCATAGCTCTTGGCAGGAGGCTTAAGTTCCTTGCCACGTACATTTCTCCATAGGGATGCTCAACACATGGCCTCTTTCAGAACAAGGGATCTGAGAGAGAGAGAGAGAGAGAGAGAAAGAGAGAGAGACAGAGACAGAGAGACAGAGACAGAGATACAATAGTATCTGCAGTGACATACCATCAATTTGACATATTCTATCAGCCACGTAGATCAACCTGATCAACCTGATACAATGTGGGAGTGGCAATTGCTCATGGGCATGCACACAAGGCAGCAGTCACCGGGGACTATTTTGAATGCTGCCCATCACAGGTATAATTTACATATGATGAAATTCACAGCCCTAAGGTATATTGTATGGTCAGTTGTAACTATCAAATATTCTCACATAACCCATGCTCTTATCAAGGTTCAGAACATTGCCATCACCTCAGAATATTCCTCATCCTCAGAACATCCATCACCTCATTTCCCTTCCCAGTCCATACCCCCTCATCCTAAGTAACTTCTATCTATATACATAATCCACAGTTTTGCCTGGTCTAGAATTTCATAAAAATGTAATCACATAGTGTCTGGCTTCTTTGCTCTGCGTGATGATTTTGAGACTCACCCATGTTGTTGCATGTTGCATGCATGGTTCATTCTGTTTTATTGTTGAGTTAGGCACACTCACCTCTGTGTAATTCTTATCTTTATTCAATGTTCCTTTACCTGACATCTGGCAGTTAACTCCTCATGTTTCTCCTTCTACCAGACTGTGACCTGCTTGAGGACATAGGGTATATCTCATTCATTCCTGGGTCCCCTACATGAGCTCAGTGCCTGGCACTAGTAGGTGCTGGGAACTGTCACATCTTGGGACTTGGAAGTGCAGCATAATGGGAAGTAGGAGTCAGCAGAAAGATGAAAGGCAAGGCAGGCCAAAAACTGACAGGAGACCTGTTCACAGGGGGCTGAAAATCACTCCAAGACCCAGCGTGCAGGCCCAAGGAGCTCAGGGGACTCTCCAACCATAGGTTCCAGGACAGAGAGGGAGTCCAAGAAACATCAAAGGGCAGTGAGTCCAGGGCTGTCACCCTCTGGCCACTGAATAACTCACTAACTAGGGACAGTCCTGAAAAGAAAGTGAAAACCGATTCTCCCTCTCTTGTTTCTCTGCCCCTTTCACCCAAAGAGTTCACCTGACAACTAGCCTCAACCCTCAGGCAGGGTTCTGACCCCCAGGCGGCCTTGTGTGAGTAGCTCCTTCCAGTCCCTTCCTCTCACACAGGCTTCACTCTTGACAGGGACCTGAGGAGACCATGGCTAATGTTCCAATACCCGGGAGAGTTTCTGGGATCCCAGGGCCTCTAGAGCATGGACTTCAGGGTCAGGATAGTGAGTCCCTGCTCCAACCCCTTCTGGCTATGTGACCTTGGTCAGTCAGATGACTTCTTCCTCTGTAAAATGGGGTCATAATTCCTAGCTACTAGGGCGAGTGCAGGACCGACTGAGGTAAAGTGCTAAGCACAGTGACTAACAGAAAGGTGTCAGGTGGACCTTCCCTTTTTGCCCAGAAAAGGTATGATTAGCACCAGAATCCATAGCTGAGAAGAAAAGGCGTGAAGTGCTCCACCCTCCAAGCTCAAAGGATTGCTGGCTCCCCTTGGGGCTTGATAGGAGGAGCCATTGCAGCGGAACCAGCACTGCTCACAAGGCTGGACTGCTCTGGATGTATGAAAAAGCCTCCTGTCCTTCCCTCCATGAGGATCAGAGCAGGGGGCAATAGATTGGTTCCTCTCCCTGAGGCAGGGCAGGTCAGCCCAGCTGTATTTTGCAAAGATGGCCACCATCGCACTTGCTCTCTGCAGTGTGACCCTATCAATCCTCCATCAAGAGAACCAGTCAAATCTCCTGCCCTTGAATCTGGCTGGCCTCTTGGTGACTCACTTGTAACAATAAAATACACCAGAAGTTGCCGCACATGACTTCAGAGGTGAGGCAAAAAGTAACCCTGCAACTTCTTCCTTGGTCTCTTGGAAAGCTCACTCTATAGAGTGTCTCTCTTGAGACACCCCCTCTTGGAGCCCGGATGCTATGCTATGAGAAGCCGAGCCACGTGGACAGGCCACGTGTAGGCGCTCCAGGTGACAGTGCAAACTGGGCTTTCAAGTCATCCCAGCTCAGACACCAGCCACGTGAATGAAGCAGCCTCCAGGTGATTCCAGCCCCAGCCATTCTAGTCTTTTCCAGCTAAGGGCCCAGATGTCATGGAGTAATGTATTAGTTATCTATGGCTGCATAACAAATTACTGCCAGATATAACAACTTAAAACAACAAACATATCATCTCACACCATTTCTGACAGTCAGGAATCTGAGAGCAGTATATCTGGGTGGTTCTCACTTAGGGTCTCTCATGAAATTTCAATCACGCTGTCAGCCAGGACTGCAGTCATCTAAGATTTTATCTGGGGCTAGAGGATTCACTTCCAAGCTCAATCATATGGTCGTTGGCAGGAGGCCTCGGTTCCAACAAGATGGGCCTCTCCGTATATGAGTGTCCTCATTACATGGCAGCTGGCTTCCCCCAGAGTGAGTAACACAAAAGACACAGAGGCAGAAATCGCAATGTCTTTTATAACCTAGACTCAAAAGTGACATACTATCCCTTCTGCCATATTCTGTTGACCACCCATACAAACCATGATACAAAGTGAAGGAGACTATATGAGGGCATGAACACTGACCAGGAAGCTTGGGTCATTGGAAACGGTCTTGGAGGCTGCCTACTGCAAGCAGAGCTCAGCCATCTCATCCCCCCATGCCCTGTCAAATTCTCGACCCACAGAATCCTGAGCATGATAAAATGGTGGTTGTTTTAGGTTGTGAAATTTGGGGTGCTCTGTTACATAGCCGTAGAGAACTGGAACGGAGCCAAAGGAACAATTCATTTGGTTAGGGTGCCACCAGAGGGCATCTGACCTCTCTCTCATTCCCTGTGGATGTCAGCTGAGCCACTGCATCTGCGAAACCTGCCCTGGTGACACTGAAATGGGGGAAAGGACACTAGAGAGAAAAGGTCAAAGATGTGAACAGGTGGTGAGTGGGCCAAAGAGAAGGAAAAAAAGATTCTGCCCATGTCCACAGGCTCTGGGACTGGGGCTAAAGAGGGTAGAAGTGTTGGGGACAGCAGGCCTGCTGGGGCACAGAGGTGAGCGTGAAGGGTGAGGCCACAGCCACCAGCAGAAGAGAGCGATTTGGCACCAAGCCCTTTATCAGCATGGCCTGTTGGGGCCCCACGCCCCCACATACCAGGTCTAGAGATAATGAGCTGAACAGCTGTGATGATGGACAGGACAGAAACACAGTGGCATTGCAAACAGTAAAGAAGGGGTCAAGCAAGAGCCAGTAGGGGATACCTAAGGGAAAAAGTCCTTTTTCCTTTTTGTTCCTCCCCACTAGAGAGCAGGAAGCAGACCACGCCTGTCTCCTCTCCTGCCACAAGTCCTGCCTTCTGGGACTTTGAATCCAAAGCGATTGACCTCTGAAAATAGAAAGACCACGTGAATGCCCAAAACAGGAGACTTCATTAACAAGTAAAAATGACTAAATTTTGGAACCAGAAAAAGATATCATCGAAGGGGCCAAATACCTATTGGGAAAGGGGTAATGACAGATTACAGTTGGTAGAAGTTATGTTTTTAAAGACTGTTTGATATTTACCTTTAAATGTTGATATTTCTCAATCAAACTAGTTCCAGGAGCCATTATTATTATTATCGTCCTTAGCGTCTCCTCTTTCACTTCATTCATTCACTCACTCATTCACTCTTCTTTCACCACGTATATTCATTCACTCATAAGCACTTACTGTATGCCAGGCACTGTCCTAGTCAGTAAATTAGAAGTGCAGTCATTGGTCACCATGTCCTATCCATTCAGCCTTCAAATATTTCCTAAGCCTTTGTCCACTTCTCCCACCTAGATGTCTGTGCTTTGGTTCAGGCCCCAGGAGCTCTCATTTGGGTTATTCCTTGGCTCTGATCTCCTACCACCCAGTCCATTCTCCACCCTTTCCAAGAGAGATTTTTCTATAAGACAAATAGGATTGTCACTCCCTGTTGAAGATGACTGGTGGTTCCCCAGCATATATCCTTCCTTTAGTAATAGAGCCCCTACCTTTTAGCTAAGCATATGTTTGTTCAAAATAAAAAACATTTCCCAGCACCCTGGCTGTTAAGAATAGCCATGTCACTAAATTCCGGACAGTGCAATGTGAGTGAAATGATGAGTGCAAGTTCTAGGTTATGCCTTTAAAGGAAAGGGATGTGTCTTCCATGCCCTTTTACTCCTCCCTGCTGGCCGAAATGCAAAAGCAACAGTAGGAGCTGGAGCTGCCCTCTAGGACCGCAAAAAGGAAGCGATATGTTGAGTATGTCAGAGCAGTGTGCCAGAAGGAACCAGGGTTCCTGATGATTGTGGAGCCACCATGCCCACTCTGGCTTGCCTAGCTAGGTTTTGCCATAAGTGAAAAGTAAATTTCTATCTTGTTTAAGTCATTGTTATTTTGGAGTCTTTGTTATAGTAGCTGAGCCTGCTTCCTAACTAATAAACACTCCAACTCAAAACTTTTCCAATGGTTCCTACTGTCTTCAGTTAAGTCCAAGCACCTAAACCCAACACCTAGGACCCTTTGAGATGTAGCCCCTATCAGCCTCTCACCTTATATTTTACCCCTCTTTAGTTTTAACTCCATGCTTTAGTCCTACCCAAACTACTTGCACTTACGAAACGCACTCCACTGATCCATGTTTTCAAGCCTTCACGTAAACTCTTCCTACTGCCAGAAATGCCCTTCTTCTCTTTTCTTTTCTGTCTCCTTCTTGCTCATCCTTCGCAATTCAGTTCTGGAGTCACGTCCTCTATGAGGTTATCCCAGAACCCCATACCTCTGCACACCAGATTAGGTTATTTGCCCCTGCTAAATGCTCTCTTAGCACTTTGTGTCTATTTCTCTCATGTCTGTTAGACTATAAACTTCAGGAGGGCAAGGATAGTCCCTGTCTTGTTGACACCAAATGCCCAGGCCCTAGCTTATCAGAAGAGTTCAATAAATATGCATCAGATGAACAAGTGACTAAATTAACCAACCAGCCTCATTTATTACGCTGTATTATCACCCTCTGTTCACTCACTTGTCTGCCTCTACCATTATCTGGGTCCCCTGACACGAGGACCACAGAATTCTGACTGCCAGACATAGTAGGTACTCAATACTTCCAACCCAGTGCCCTCTGCTCTGCATCATCATTTTCCAATAGAACTTTTGGTTCATTCTATAGGAGTTTTCTCACAGGCAGTATCCAACATGTAGCATTTCCCAACAAACTGTGTATATTTGTTGCTGTTAACAGCATAAGCCTTTTCTTAGAAAGTTGGCAGCTTTTCTGGAAATTAGCATATGGCCACGGTGACCTCTAAACAATACCTGAAAGGCTCTGCTTATTCAGGTGGTTTGGGCTTAGCCAGTTCTTTAGAAAACCACATCTCCGTGTTGTGGTTTGGGTGTCAAAGGGATAGGAAGCATGTTACAGAGATTGGGAAGTAGATTCCAGGTCACATGGGGTTGTGAAGCCCCAGAAGGGCACGGAACAAGCGGTGTACTTTACAGGTGGGAGGGAGTTGGTCTGTGTGGATACCTGGAACTCAAAGTCTGTGGTAAATAGATCTTGGTCTACTTGGGAAGAGCCTCCTATGACTCCACTGAGGGATAGATCAGTTAGGATAGGCTAGATTTTGCTACAGTAAGAAACAACTGGGAAAATTTCAGTAACTTAGTACGACAAAATTAATTTCTTGCTCACATTATATGCTCATTTGAATCAATCAGGGATCTCTGGTCAAGAGAGGCTCTATCTCAACACAGGCAGGAAAAAAAGAATATATGAATCCCGTGTTGGCTCTCAAAAGCTCCTGACCTGAAGTGGCATGCATGTCATTTCTATTCACATTTCATTGACAAAAGCAAGTCATATGCTCTTGCCTAAGTTCAACAGGCCAGGGATATGTAATAGGAAAGGACACCAAATATCTGTGAAAAATAATACAGTGTACCACAAAAGAAAATACTGTGTGATGGGAGCTTTCACTAACTGTATGATTTCAAGCAAGCCAATTAATTATACAGGGACTCTGTTTTCTTATCCAGAACATAGGGATAATAACAGTTCTGACATAGCAAGAGTATTGTAATGACTCAGTGAGATTATATGTAGAAAGCTGAACAGGGCCTGGTATAAATACTTGCTCCAAAAATGGTAACTTTTTAAAATTAAATTATGGAGAACCTCGATCGTCAAAAGGCAAGAGTAAAATGGAAGGCCAGTGGTTACTTCCTTTATTGAGATTAAAACAGTAAGGACCCTGGAGCTGCCATTTCTCTCTCTCTTTCTCATATGTGCAGCAGCTAGGGTCAGGGGCTGCCACTCTGGCCTGAGAAGGTCTGAGATTTCACTTGGCCTCTGTTGGCGCAAGTAGGCAGAGCTGGCCTCTTGGCCTGCTTCGGTTCTTCGTAGCTAGTGCCAAAGTAGCCAGTGAAACAGAGCCATGGCTATAGCCATCCAAGCTCTCTGGAGGTCAGCACTGAATTTTGGAGTTGCAGGGAGAACTGTCAGACAGAACAAAACTTGGTCTTCCTAATCCTGAGAAAGTGACTCTGGTATGTATGTTTTGTACCAGTTACTTGTACCTGACGAGCAGGCAAGTACATAACCAGCTCTTGCTTGAGCGATCAGGAGGAGTCAGAAGGGAACCAGACTCCTAAGAATGGGAGATGGGAACTTCTCGCACCCAGCAGAATCTTCCTTCTGTGGGCAGTGGCAGCCTATGTCTCCGCGTGGAACTTTGGAAGACCTGAGACACCTGTACCTCCATCTGGAAGCAGGCGCATTGTCTTCTGCTTGGTGGACTCCAAAACAGATAAGTTTCCATAGCCAGGGCCATTATAGAAAGTTGACATTCTTTAATTCTGCTGGCATTTTTTCATTTAATCACATCACTATCCTGATGGGACACCCAGGCCAAGCCATAAGTTTGTATTCTAGAGCAACTCTTCTGGGGATGGTATGGAAGAGAAACTGGAGCCTGCAGGAGGTCAGCCAGGAGGTGGTTGTGATAATCCTGGTGAGAGGGGAAGGTGATCTGAGCCACTGTTGTAGCAGGAGGGATGGAAAAAGGAGACAGACATGAGAGCTGCTAAGGAGATAGGACGGGTGGAACTCGCTGGCCACTGGATCTGGGGGAGAGCGAGGAGGGAAAGGAAGGAGACAGGCCGATTCAGGAAAGAATTTTTTTTTTTTTTTAAATTTGGCACCAAAAGTAAGTTGACAGCAAATCTGACTGGAAAGACATTCTAATTTGAAAGATATAGACTCTATAATCTTTATGTATTATATACTTTATTGCAAAAATTTCAATGTTTTTCATTATATGGGACTATTCCAGGCCATATTAAACAGTGTTACCTAATACACTGCCGGTGCCCCGTTATCTCCTTTGTCTAAAGTCCAAAAGAATTCCCAGTTCTGAATCACATCTGAAATAAGGGACTGTGGGCCTGTAACAATAGCAGTGGCCGTGGCAGCTACCCACTGCATTAGGCTCCTCCTAAGAGGGCCTGCAGGATTGTCCTGGGTCCCATTTGCTTCCCAGTCATCGGTCCACAGAGGTCTCTGCTACAAGCTCCTTGTACCCTCCTCAAGGCCTCTTCTAGTCCACTGGTCACTGGTGTTCACCACCCCTCAACCCACAATGGGCAGCAGCACATTCTGCTACCCTTGCAGCATACTGGGTTATGAGGGGACCCATGGGGCCGTCTCAGGTCTTTACCCTGTGTCATGAAGTATGGGTGGGGCTCTGAGATCCTGTGCTTTCTTGGGCCCTCCCATTTCCCCCTTACCCCCAGAAAAGTGATAAATCCTTTTCTGCTCTAGTATTTCTCACACCTGTCTGGGAATCTATCATTGCCGCTCTCCACACCACCGGCCAGACGCTCTTCTAAGGCACCCATAATATTTCAGCATTTTACTTTCCCTAAAACTCTTCTTTCTTCTAGGCAAAGATGTCTAGTTTCTGGCAGTGGGGAACTGACCGTGTTTCTTCTAATTTTTCTTTTCCATAGGCCAGGATCTCAGCTTTTAGAACCCTTCGACTGAGATTCTTTCTCTTTCGATCTTTGCCTTCTCTAATGTCATCCCTGGCATGAACACGGAAAAACAGGAGTTGCAGAAAGAGATTAGTTAATAGTAAAAATGACATTCGGGCCCATCCATAAGCAGGCTGCCTCTCTCTAGAAGACACTTAGCCTTCCACATGGCCACCTGCTCAGATTACCAGCTTGCCTGTCTTCCTCCTCCCCTTGAATAGCTTCAAGAATGAGGGGTCTCAATTAGCACCTCACCTATCTCAATCCATTCGCCACCCCAAACTCCAAGTGAAACAGCTCCCTTGTTAAAGGTCATGGACAAAACATCTGAGGCCAATTCCAAGGGGTTTTTCTCAGTCCTCATCTTTGAATCCTTCATGAAGGCAAATTGTATTATTGTTCATAAATATTTACTGCCCCTCTACCTGGGTCCCTCCCAGTAGGAGAATTCTATTCCTGGTCTCATTGGCTACAGTTTGGCCACAAGACTTGCTTTGGCAAGTAAAATATGAGTGCACGTGACCTGTGACATTTCCATGACCTATGCCATTCCTGGGCAGAAGCCCTTAAAAGGGCTGGCATCATCTTCTTTTTATTGTGCTGTGCTAGTAAATGTTTAACATCAGGTTCTCTAAGGGAAAAAGGTATTTGCCAATCTCCATAATATAAATATTCCCATTGTGACTGATTTCAAACTACCAATGTGACATCACTGAGCATGGAGTTGGGAAGGGATGCACACTATAGGATCTCACTAGTGCAAGCAGACTTAGCACACCTGTGTATCTCTCCCCTCTCCCCTGAGAACAGCCTTTTTCTAGGTAGGGGCTGCTCCTTCAGCCAGCATCCCTGATGTATAGCAGAACTACAGCTGACTTGCAGCTAACATGTAACCTTTTCTTTAAGCTGATATTTTTGGGGTTATTTGTCACTGCAGCATAACTTAGCTGAAGCTGACTGACATACTCCCTGAAACTCTTTCTTTAGCTCCTATTAACCATTATGCAACTTCTCATCATTTCGATCAACAAACATTTATCAGCACCCACAATGTATGAGAGACAATGTAGCATGGTGGTTAATACCAAAGGCTAGCAAGCCAGATCACCTGAATTTGTAGCCCAGCTCTACCATTTACTAGCCATAGGCTTGAGCAAGTTACTTAACCTCTCTCAGTTCTTCCATTTCTTTATCTATAAAATGCGACTAATAATAGTACCTACCTCATAAACTTGTACACTTGTCACGTGTAAAGCACAGTGCATAGTACATACAGGGTGATCATTATCAAATGTTAGCTTTTTTTTTTACCACTAACAGCCTGGACCCACACTGGGGACAGAAGATTCACTCAGGACATTCCTGCTCTCAGGGAGTACATTCACACTCTGGGGCAGGAAACAGATATAAAAGCAGAAAATCACAATAAATCATGAGAAGTAGAAGAAAAGAAAGGTGGGTTATGGGAGCCAGAGCATCAGGACAACTAACTCGGAATGTGAGGCTGTGGGTTGAGCACCCAGGAAGGCTTCACAAAGAAGGGGATATTTAAACTGGACTTTAAAGGATGACTAGAAGTTTTCCAGATAAAAAAGGATATGGTGGATGGAATAAAATTTTAGGTTTTCCTCTTAGGTCTCTAATCATTCTCTGACTCCTTTGCCGACTACCACTTTCTCTTCAAGTGTTGGTTCCCCAGATTTAGTCTTCATTCTCCTTCTCTTCTCTCTATTCTTTTCCAGGACAAATTCATTTGCTCCATGGTTTTGATGCAGGTAGTAAGAGTGAACAATTATTGAGTGCTTGCCATAAGTAAGGCATTGTGCTATATATATATATATAGGTGCCTCATCCATTATCTAATTTCATATTTACTATGATCCCATGAGGCAGGTATCACCATCCTCACTTTGCAAAGAGAAACTGAGGCCCAGAGAGTTAGGTGACTTGCTTTTAATTAATGTATTAATTTATTTATTTATTTTTGAATTTTCATAAGGGTTTATTTGAGTCAAACTGACAACATATACCAGGGAGCAAGATCTCAAATGCTCCCACATAAAGTACTTTTAGCAGCAGGTAACAGAATACCCAACTCAATGTATCTTGAACAATAAGGGGTCCATCTCCCATCACAAAAAGTCTAGAGGAAGGTGGTACCGTGGTTGTTTACTTCAGCAGCTCAGCAATGTCAGATTCTGAGTTAGCTTCTCTCTGAGTCTCTTGGCTCTCCCCTCATGGTTTCAAGATGGCTGTTAGAGTAAGCATTCCATCTTCCCTCAACATCCAAAGGCAGGCAGGAAGGGAGCTTTTTCTCCTGGGCATTTCTCTTTTTATTGGAGGAGAAAACCTTCCCGAAAAGCCCCCAGGAAAATTCCTGCCTCCCCACCCTTTTCTTTTCTTCTGTTACCCTCTCTTAATTGTCACTGCAGCCGAGCTAACCCTCTCCCAACTCTGTACCAATCAGGGTTCTTGGTGCTCAACCTAAACAGAGAAGGGATTTATTGAATACAGGTATCCTTCACTTCTTGAAAGTTTACCTTCCGCCACTTTACTTTTATGAAAGTACCTGTTTTTGCCAACTGAAAGAAAGCCGAAGAGGATTCTCACTTTTATGAAAAATAGACGAAAAGTGACAGTGGTACTCAGCGTTTGTTTTGCAGCAAGCTGTTAGAGAGGCAGCATGTACCCTGGGCCACGAGAGTGGCCCAGCCAAGCCCCTTCCCCTGGCACTACAGTCAATATCTCAGCATCAAGCTGCCAGAGCTTTGAACTGTGTCTGTAAGTATCTGTGAGATCCATTTTTGAGGATCTCAAAACTCAAAACTTTTTGCATATAAATTAATAGTAATCGTTTCTTCCCTTTATGCCTTTTTGGTTCACAAAAGCTTCTGTAGGTATGCTCTACTTTCAGATAGCAAGGGAAACCTGTAATATGGGGTGCTCACAAATTCCAAATGTGGATAGGAACCAAAAGCAAGGAGGCTAAGAACACAGATGAGGACATGGCTCAGAAGAAGCCTGGTTGGACAACGAACCACAATGGGCCACTGACCACCCACTGCTGGTGGGCTCTCTTCTCTCCCTCAAAGCACGGCCCCTCCCATTTCACCTCTCTACCTTAGAGGTTAAAGTCTCAACCAGGAACATCCCACTGGGCAGGCCTGGTCATGCACTCACTCCCCAGTTACCAGGAAGACAGGCAAGATTCCATCTTTTCAGCTTCCGTAGGGTGAGTTGTATATGTTTTTCCCCCAAGCCTTTAGCAGTATACGATTTCCACAACACATGAGAGCCGTTCCTCTGCTGAGTGCCATGGTTCCTCTCAACTTGCCACAGTCTCTCTTGCCTCCCAGCCTTTACATACACTGTTACCTTTGTCTAGAATACCCTTCCCCTCCCTCTTGTCTAGGCGAATCCTCCTCATCTCTCTTAGATGTCACTTCCCCTCAAATCTGGGCTGGGTACCCCTTCATTATGTTCTCATTGCAGCATAGGCTCCATCGCTGTACTGTAATCACCATCTTGTCTTTTTTTCCCCATTTGACTGAAGTTCTATGAGGGTGGAGACTCTGACCTTGTTCACCACTGGATCCTGAGCACAAAGCACAATACTGGGCACATAATATAAGCTCACTAAATGTATGTTGAATGAATGAATTAAAGAATGAATGAGATGAATATTAATGGCACCACCAACCCCTCAGTCACCTGGCCCCAAGATTTGGACCTTCTTGTCCCCATCTGGACTAGTGTCAAGTTTCATTAATTCTACTTCCATAGTCGGGCCCTCATTACCTTTCTGCCAGAACTTTTACAATAGCTCCCTGCAGTGGACAACTGTCATTTCTTCCTGCCCATTAGCCCTTCCTTCTTATTTAAGAAACTGTTATCGGATGCTTTTGGGGAACTACTTCTCCTATTTCTTGCAGTGGGAACTCTACCTTTGCCAAGGGGTAAACATGGGATCCCAGTCAAGCCAGGACTCTGACTCTTGAGTAGAATGACACAGATAACTAGAAAACAGTTGAGATGAGTCATTCCAATCAGAGCATCCATGAGAAATTATTTATTGGGTTTTGGGGTAGCCTCACCCAAGTTTAAAACAAGATGAGAGATAGCTACAGACGTAAGACAAAAGGAGATCAAAATATCACCTTTATTACTGACAGAGCTGTTGGAGATGTACCTTTAGGTCTAACAGGAAAGTGAGCTTATGAAAACTGAACCCCAAAATTAGTCTTCTCCACCCAATTTCAGGCAGAGCTGGAAAATCATAGTGTTCTCTGTGAGGCTTAATCCCTGGGAAATTTAGAGCATGTTAGAAGAGAGAGGAAAAACATGGTTCTTGTGAGCAGGCAGATCTGAAAGAGAAAGAGAATAAATCTGATAAATCAGTCTTCCTCCTCCTCTAGGGAGGGTAGATGGGGGAAGGTGTGAGACAAAAGGCAGGGATATTACTCTAAAAGAGGTCCTTCCACATGGGAAAAGCTGGAAGAAGGAACAAATATTTCCCTCAGCACTGTCCACTTGTTCCTGACATCTAGATTATGAAAGTAACCCTGGCTACTACCATGCTTGAGGTCAACAATTGTACAACTGTGCCCTCCCAATGAATTCCTTTCTTGCTATGTAGCCAGATTTATGTCACTTGCACCCAAAGAACATGTATTAGTTTCCTATTGCTGCGGTAACAAGTTACTACAAATTTGGTGCTTAAAACAACACAAATTTATTATCTTACAATATTGGAGGTCAGATGTCCAAATTGGGTCTTATAGGGCTAAAACCAAGGTGTCACCAGAAGGTGTGTTTCTTCTAGAGGCTTTAAGCGAAAATGTTTCCTTGCCTTTCCAGCTTTAGAGACTGTCATCATTCTCTGACTTGTGGTCCCCAGCCAAGCAATCCCACCACTCTGACCTCTGCCTGTGTCATCACATTTCCTTCTCTGGCTCTCCTGCCTCCCTCATATCCTTATGAAGACCTTTGTGATTATATTGGGCCCATCCAGATAATCCAGGATAATCTCGCCATCTCAAAATCCTTAACTTAATCACATCTGCAAAGTCCCTTTTGCCATGTAAGGTAATATGGTCTCAAGTTCCGGGAATTAGGATATGGACTTCTTCTTGGCGGGCAGGAGGGGGGGGCGCATTATTCTGCCTACCACAAAACAGTAACAGAAATACCTCTTAGCTAATCTTGCATTCGTCTCTTTCTTATTTCTCCAGTCTTTATAAAATGTGATCTTTATAAAATGTGAATCTGGTCATGACTGTCCTCCCTAAAAAACTTCCCAATTCCCCAAAGCCCACTGAATAGAACCTACAGCACACCCTACTCTCTCACCTCTTACGGCTTGCTCCCAGTGTTCTCTCAGCCTGAAACGTCCCACACCCCAGAGCAAAATCCTCTGTATCCTTCAAGATCGTATTTCACAGAAACCTTCATGATCCCTCTAGCTGGAATCCACCTGCAAGTCCCATGTCTGCAGAAATTGCCTATCTTGTCACCTCACAGTGCTAAGCACCAGACAGACAGACAGACCTGAGCTCAAATCTGCCCAGCCACAGGCTAACCTCTCTGTGCCTTACTTTCTTCTATTAAAAAAAAATGCAGATAATAAAGTAGTCAACTCAAATATCGTTTGTTGTAAGAATTAAATGAGACAATGCATGTAAAGTACTTAGCACAGTGCTGGCACACAGTACCCAATTATAGCTAAACGGTAGCAGTTATTATTAAAAATAGCTGAGTGAATAAATAAATGAGGTATTCCCTCCTTTCCCTGGGCTCTCAATACCCCCTTAATGATCCTTAATATGATCCAAAGCCTAGGACATTTTTAAAAATTGAATAAACCTTACATTTTGCATATTTATGTGTAGTCTTACTTGCTTTCCCTCCTGTGGTATCCATGCTTGGTCAGAATCACTGTAGGGATTGCCAGTAGAAAAGGAAGGCTGCTCCTACGCCCCTTGTCAGGTGCTCTGAGCACATCAAACCTTGATAAATTCTGGTCTTCTTGAATCAAAGTGAATTTTGGCCACACAGAAGCTTCCTCCAGAGAAAATATGGTGGCTTCCCCACCCTCATCCCCACCTCCATGAACTCTGTGCTCTCTGAGGCACCACCTTGTCATTCCCAGTCTTGTGACTCTGCTACTGTGTGGTCTTGGGCTGGCTGCTACATATCTTCCTGAAAAATGGGCATAACAGTTCCTGTCTCCTTCAAGGTCAGGTACCTTATAGAAGTCCAGTGCAGAAACGAGGAATGAATGTTAACATCTTTTGCGAGGTAAAAGAGAAGTGATCGAGCTGAGGGGATAGGAAATTTATTACCAGGAAGTGGAAAATGAGTTGCTATGAGCATGTGGGGAAACATAGTTGTTTCATAATCACACCCTTTGGACTAGAGGTCCAAAGAAGCCCTTGGAGCTGGTCTTGCCAGGGCTTCAGGAGTTGCTTCATAGAGGGTGTAGATGAAATTTTCACACACCAGAAAGCTGTAGAAGTTATTTCCCTGTCCAAAAGATCATCTTTTTTTTTTTCTGACTTATAAGTTTGTTTTCTTCTTATAAAAAATCTGTTTATTATAGAATTCATTACAGAACTTCTAACTTTTAGAAACTTTATTTTCTATCAACCTTATTTCCATTTTAAGAGTCTGTGGCATAACAGCTTAAAACCACTTAGTGGTTTTTCCTACCCATTCAGTGGCCTGAGCAGTGGAGGCTGCAGACCAGTCTTCCGTGGTAAGCTGAGCACTGGTCTTCAGTAGGAAACTGCTGATTAGGCACAGAATGCACTTGAAATGCCTCCAGACTAATCTGTGACCTCAGGTTCAGTAGCAGTGTATTAGGGAGCTGGAGCAGTCCATTTACCCTGAAATTCCTCCTTGCTCCATTACATGACTTTTTGAAAATACCAAAATGTACAAAGAAGGGGAGAAGCTCCTGTATTCACACTATATAGAGATCATTACATTTTGTTGTAACCGCAATTGTGTATCCTGTTTGTTGAATATTTTCCCAGGTGATTAAATATCTTATACAATGTGGAGATTCCAGTATGCAAATTTGTTGCAATTTATTTAACCAATCTCTTATTGTTGAACTTTTGAGATATTACCTTTGTTTTCTGGTTTGTTTGGGGCTTTTTGGCCGTTAGAAGTACTACAATTAATATTTTTGTTACACAAATCTTTACACATATCCTCGATTATGTCCTTTAAATTCCTGGAAGTGGAATTGCTGGACCAAAGGATATTTGATACATATCGCCAATCTGTCTTCTAAAACTGATTTCACCTATTTACATTCCCACAGGCAATTTCATAGGAATCACCGGAATTGCCGTTGTCATTAACTGCCGAAAGCTTAACTAGAACTCCCAGAGGGCCTCTAGCCTTGCTTCACCTTTTCCCGCCCACTCCACACACCCGCCTCTAGCCGCACGCCCCCTTCTGTCTATGATTGTCCGCCCCCTACTTACTCTAGCATCGATTCTGCCCAATGAAAAGTAGCCGTCCCTAGGATCTCCGCATGATTGGTACGTTAAAGTGTCCGTCGCGCTCAGGGGCGGGAAGACGGGGCTAACAGACGTGGCGACAGACCAGTGTAAACGGCGAGCGGGGCGTGCGTGCCGTGCGTGGCGCGCTGGCTTGGAAGCGCTGGACCTGAGAGGTGAACAGGCGGGTTGAGCAGTAAGAGTGTTCGGCGGCCATGGCTCCCAACGTTCCCGCGGCCGAACCGGCCACAGAGTGTCCTAAAGGCATCCGGGCCGTGCTGTTGGGGCCTCCCGGGGCTGGCAAGGGTACCCAGGTGAGCTGCAGGGCCGGTCTTGACGGCAGAACCCATGGAACTTCAAGGTCAGGGCGGCCGGAGGTCTGGATCGCCCCGGAGGGGAGCCGTGGATCAAGGCCTGAAGGAGGGACGAGCCTGACTGGCGTGTCTGGGGTTCTGACAAGGCGTTTGTGGAGAAGGTCTAGATTGAAGGTGGGGAAGTCTGAGTTAGGATTAGAGTTCTTGAGGCATCTAGGCATGAGGTGTCGTGTTAGAAGGTCTAAGGACTGATTAGATCCCTTAAGGGGCTAGAAGCTGAGAGGATTTGAAGGGTAGGGTGAGTCCTGGACTGAGGCATCTGGAGTACAGCCTGAGTGGAGGCAGGGACCCCAGACTCCGTATGATTTGGGAGTGAATTTCCCAGGGTTACTTTCTAGGTACTCGGTAGGGGAACATTTCTTATTATGATTAATGAATGAAGGTGGAGAAACATCTCTGGCACGTGGGGCAGAGTGGGAGCTGGCGTGTGCTGGTGCTTAGGAGTACTGCTGCTGAGAGAAGTGAGGTATGACCTGCGTGCCAGTTAAGCAGGGGAGTGGGGATGGGAGAGGGTACCTCAGTACAGGTAAGAAGACAGGCCCAGAGAGGTCAGGTGGCTTTCCCAAGTTATCAGAGTTGACTTGATGAAGCCTGGAACCTCAGAAGCTTTGGGGCTCCAGGTAATTAGTGTCTGAAGTTATCTTCTGCCCTAGCAGACTGCCAGGTCTCACTTGGTTTCTGGGATGTCATGGGCCCATAGATCAAGGTTGGGATTTATGATCTCATTTAAGATTTGGAAGCCCATAAGTTGGATTATCAGTATCTCCTTCCTGCCTGGGGTCTGGCATTGCCCCCCATACCCCAGGCTTTTGCTTGATGTTAGGTTCTAAAAAGGGAATTTCTGAAAGTCTGAGCTTCTAAGTGACTGGGGTTCTGGGGACTGCCGTGTGCCTACTCTTCTCTTCCTACACTTGCAGAGTCTTGAAAAAATGACCATCTTGTCTTACTCTTGAGACCGCTGTGGCACCTAGCACATTACTTGCCTCCTGATGGGGTTACTGGGAATAGATGGACACAGATTCCTGTGGGTGGTGAGAAGGGTTGCCTGGGAGATTCAGTTCATTTCTGTGATGTTGCTTTTCGGCTCTGGGTACTAAGTCTAGAAGAACCATGTACCCTTTTCTTTCTATAGCTGGACTTGGTTCCTCCTTAAAGCTCACTGTTACCTAATCCCCTGGCCCTCAGCAACACCGATGTCTCTTTCCTGTTGCTACCACCCTCAGTTATTAGATAACCTGCAACCTTAAGAATGTTTAATCCCAGACTCTGCAGACTTTTGCTATGGTTATAAACAGGGTAGCTCAAATGCATCAATTATTTTTTTCTAGGTTCATATCGAAGTTAATAATTTCAGTAGTTGTGAATTGGACAACCCATCCCAGTGCTGAGACAATGGCTTTATAGTCTAGACAACTTTATTCTTCCCAAGCCTCAGTGTTCTCACTTGAAAAGTGAAGATAATACATACCTAATCGTTAAACATTTCATGAGCACCAAACATTGGAGATAGAGCAGTGAATAAGACTGATAAGGGCTTTGCCCAGGTAGACCAACAGCTCACAAGGATTTTGGAAGGTTATGTTACATATGTGTGTAAAACACCCATAGATACCTAGATGACAACCTGGCACATAGTAGGTGTTCAATAATTATTGATTCCCTTATCTTAGTAACACATCTTTCCTTGACTTAGATGTTTTTCAGTGTAAAAGGTGATAAATTCAGGAGGTTTCGAAGAAAATTATGTTTATGAGCTGATTTATAAGGGTGCAAATATGGCGGGAGTTGGTCAGAGAAGGCTTTATAGAAGTAGAGGAGATGTGATTCAAGCTGGGACTTGAAGAAAAGGTAAGATTTACAGAACCTTGATACACCTTTCTTTCCATAATTGGAACAATAGGAATACTGGTGGTTGTAGTTTTATGGAGTTAAAAAAAAGTGTTCATAATCAGAGGTTGGAAAATGGCAGCCTACTGCGGCATTTAGCCTGCAGACACACCCTAACCTTATTATGAAAAGTTTGAATACACAAAAGAAGACTGGGATGGTGTAATGAGCCCCCATTACTCAGCCTCAGCTACCATCAGTTGGTAGCCATTCCCCCCATCTACTCTCCCTTCACAAATCAGCTCCTAGATATCCTAACATTTCATTCGTAAATATTTCAGTGTGTATCTCTAAAAGATATTTATTTTGTAAACAAGCACAATATCCCCTAAAAAATTAACAATTTTTAATGGCAGTCAATGTTCACATTCCCATTTGTCTCACAAATGTGATCATTGTAAGTCTCTTAATTTGCAGGTTCCTTTCTTTCCACGTCCCACCTGCAGTTGTATGTGTGTGTGTGTGTGTGTGTGCGCACGCACGCGTGTCTAAGAAACTGGATTGGTTGGTTGTCCTAGGGGTATTCCTTTTGGGGGGAATTTTTTATTATATTACCATGGCATATTTAACATCTTCCTCTTTCCTCTCTATTTCCTGTAAATCAGTAGTTTGATAATACACTTAACCAGATTCAAGTTCAATTTTTTGGCTCAACTATGTCGCAAGTGGTGCTGTGCTGTCCATTAGGTATATCATGTCTGCTTGTCTCTGGTGTTCAGTGCCTGGGTCCAGAAATTCATTGAGCATGGCAAAATGGTGGTATTCTAATTATATCATTCTTTTTTTGTTTATTAGCTGAAATATTTCTGTGAAGAGAAACTTCTCATCTAATTGGTAAATGGTTTGTATAGAAAAGGCAGGATAAATGCTTGATTTGTTCCTTTTATTTGTCAGCTTTCAAAATAATAAGTCGACCACACAGAGTTTTCAGTTGTGAAATTTCACTTAAAAATCCAGAGCTCGTTTCTCTTGAGAAATCAGATCTGATGGCTCTGGGCCTCCATTCCGGCCTGGCATGCAGTTGGGCAACGATGCCACTTTGGATAATTCATGTGCTCGGCTGTCTCCTACATAACCCTCTTCAGTGCTTGTTGCTTACATTTGATCCACTCCATCCATTTGTGTTGCCTCCCTGGCCACTGTTGGTAAACGTTTGTAATCTTTGATGTAAAATCCCTAACCTGGGTTTGTGCCTAGTGCCTGCTCAGTAATGTTTGTTTTCTTCCCATTAGTATATCCTTTTATACCTGCATAACTCAGTATTTTATGTATTTTATATTGGCATAACTCAGTCTGTTTCCTATTAAAATTTATCGTTTTAAACTAAAGTAGTTAAACGTTTTTCAACTACCCGCTTTTGCATCAACATAATGATATTTAAAACATTTAGAATACTTGGATCTGTTATTTCATTTAAATAACCTTGCTTCCCTCTCTGTGGTTGGTTATTCCTAGAGTATGGCTAAAACTGAGGTGTGTTTTGTGTTTTATTTGTCAAGTCCTTCTTCACTGTTTTTCTCATGTGTCCAATTTATACCAGTTCTTCAAGACCAGGCACACTTAGGCAATTAGCTACCATCTTGCAGGTCAGGCTCTGTCAGTTATGTCAGTGCAAAGATATTTAAAACAACTTTGTGAGACCCACACTCTTATTCCCCCTTTTATAGTTAGAGAAACAGAAGTTCAGAGGGTTTGTTCTCTAAGTCAGCAGTCCCCAGTCTAATGCCCGATGATTTGAGGTGGAGCTGAGGCCATGGTGCTGGTGCTAGGGAGTGACTGCAAATACAGATGAAGCTTCGCTTGCTCACCCTCTCCTCACGTGCTGCTGTGCAGCCCAGTTCCTGACAGTCCACAGACCAGTACCAGTCTGTAGCCGGGGGGTTGGGGACTCTGCTCTAGGTTACACAACAAGTGATTGGCAGATCTTGCACCTGAATGACTCCAAGGCTTCTGCTCTTTCTGTTGTTATCTGCTGCCCTAGGTTAGATTTTTCTTCTACCTCATGAATGTTTAGTTGGATAAATTTGGTGCTAGAGATGCAGAGAACAGCCCTTGCCTTCAAAGGGATGTAATATTTCAAAATAGTCACCCTTTGCTTCGTTATGTAACAGACCCCACCCCCCAGCCAAAGACCTTATATGTGTCCTCTTATTTAAGCCTACAACCCTAGGAAGTAGGTCCTGTTGTTATCTATGCCTTCTTATGGGTAAACTGAGGCCCAGGGGCTGTATCTTGCCCTGGGATGTACATAAAGTAGCAAAGACAGGATTTGAACTCATGACTGATTTCTTGATCAGCAGATTGCTGCTATTAATTTAGGCGTAGAGGCAGAAATGAACATGCCTGCAAACAATACATACCAATGCACGTACCACATGAGAAGTGGCAGATGAGTGACTCTGACAAATGTTAGGATAGATCAAGAACTATAATTTGTTACTCAGCCATAAAAAAAAAATGCATTCTTACCATTTGCAACAACACGGATGGACCTAGAGGGTATTATGCTAAGTGAAATAAGTCAGACAGAGAAAGACAAATACTATATGATTTCACTTATATCTGGAATCTGAAGAACAAAGTAAATGAACAAACAAAATGGAAACAGACTCATAGATACAGGGAACAAACTGGCGATTTCCAGATGTGAAGGGAGTTGGGGGATGGGTGAAAAAAGTGAAGGGATTAAGAAATACAAATTGGTAGTTAAAATACAGTCACGGGGATGCAGCATAGGCAATATAGTCAATAATATTGTAGTAACTATTTATAGTGCCAGGTAGGTACTATAGGGGGATCATTTCATAAATTATATAAATGTCTAACCGCTATGCTGTACAACTGAAACTAAAATATTGAATGTCAACTCTAATTGAAAAATTAAAAAAAGATATAGCAGTGAAAAAAAAACAGTCTTCTATTCTTCTTCATACCCACCCAGTGATTTTGGTACTAATGTCCCAAATTGATAGATAAGGAAATAGTCTCAAAGAATATCTGGCCTAAGGTTACCTGGTAAGTTAAGAGGCAGAGCTGAAATTTCAAACACAGGTCTCTATGCTTTTTCTTTTTTACCATCTTAACCATTTCTCATAGGTTCCTATGCTTTTTAAAAACTTTTTTATCGAAGTATGATACATAAAGGTGCAAATATCACAAGCAAGCAGCTTGATAAGTTTTCACAATGTGAACACATTTGTGTAGCTTACACTCATATCAAGAAACAGAGCATTGCCAGCACTGTGAAGTCTTCCTTATGTTCTCTTCCAGTCAACACACAAACATAAACACACACACCTCTGCCTTTCCCCAGCCACTAAGGCTTCGTGGGTTGTTTTATTGTTTGATAAGGCCATATAGTGTCATGGATAAGAGCTAGGGCTTGACAGGTCGGAGTTATTTGTTTGGTTGGTTTTTTGGTTTTTTGTTTTGAATTTTTATGAGTTTGTCTACATATGCCAGGGAGCAAGACCTCGAATGCTCCTCAAGCTCAACAGTCTTGAGGCCAGTTACCAGCTATGTGATCTTGGGCAACTTAGTCTCCGAATTTCATTTGTAAAGTGCAGATAAAAATAGTTCCTACCTCATGGATTTGTTATGTATTATGGATACTAAATGCCATAAAACAATGCATGGAAAAATTGCTTGGCATGTCGCAAACACTGAAAGTTAGCTGGTGTTGATGTGACTTCTTGGAGGAAGAAAGGATAATTAGGGAGGTTTTTTTTGGTAGGAAGATGTGCTCAGAATTTGGCTACAGGGAAGGGTAGAATTTAGGCAAGTAGGGGGAAAGGAGAGGGCATTCCTGCATAGAAAGGAGCTTTGAGCTGAGGTCCACAGAGAGACTTAAAGGATGAGGATGCACACACAGCATCTGTTTGCAGTGGTGCACAGCGTGCAGAAGGGGACTTGTGGAGGTAAATTTGAAAAGCTTGGGAAGTTTAGAAAGTTGATTGTGGGGACACTGAGTGCTAGGCTGAGATATCTGGACTTCCTCATTGCACTGGGCAGACAGCGAAGGCTCCTGAATGTGCATTTTGGGGGGTGGGGGGAACATGTCCAGCAATATTTCAGGGGATTCCAGCTGCACATTTAGGAACATTAAAGGTGGAAACCGGAAAGACTGGAGGCAGAAAGATGTTTTCAAGGTGAGAAAACAAGTGAGTTCAAGATTAAGTCTGAACAATTCATAGTTTCCCTTTATTTTCCTAAATGTCAGACACTATGCTAGATACGTTTGATTATATAATCTTATTAAATCCCCACAGTAGCTCCGAAAGTGGACATGGTTGATTGTACTCTATGGATGAAGAAAGTGAGGACTTAAAAAGGCTGCATAACTTGTTCAAGGTGATACAGCAAATAAACTGTAGATCCAATTTCCAACCCAGATCTGTACCACTATAAAGCCCAGTCTTGCCCCCACTGCCCCAGGGCTTCGCAGACTGTATGCATCAGAATTCCAGGGCCCTACCTGAGTACTACTCAGTCATAAACTTTAAGGATGGGTCTGGCTTTGTACTTTCAGCAAGTGCCCCAGATGATTGTTGAGGTGGAGCTGAGGCCATGGTGCTGATGCTGATAACGTGCTGAAGTTTGAGAGCAGTAAACCCACCATTCTTCCTTCCTAGTGGTTTTAGCAGTTTTTACCCATCTCCCCCCAAAAAAGGTCCACTCCCCTTTCCCACAGTAATGAGACACAAGTAGCTCAGCTTCAGCAGCATTAGAGTCCAGGGGGCCAGCAGCAGAGCCAGGCCTGGAAGCTTGTTAAAAATGCTGGGGCTCAGACTCTACCCTATGGAATCATTCTGTATTTGAATAGCAACACCCACCCCCACCCCATGGTTTGGAGTAGAAGCATTGCTCTAAAGCGTAAGCTTGAAGTGTGAGGGGAATATAATAAAGTTATTTCATCAGGCTTCTACGGTTTGCAAGTAAAGAGTAATGCAAAAAAAGAAAGACAGTGGAAAGAGGTCTCTCATTAAGATTCCGAGAAGTAGCCCAAGATCACATAGCTGTTGAGTGCTTTAGCCAGGGTTCATGTGTAAATCTATCTGACTCCAAGGTCCATGCTCTTTGCAGCCCACCACACTGACTTCCAGGCAGCTTATAGAATCCCATCATCTGGACCAGCACGGTAGAATCCTGTAGTTTTGGGGGAGATTAAAATAGAACAATCAAGTTCTGTACTAACATCTCTTCTCTCATGATTTGGTCTCACCGTCAAATTTTTCGCCCAAGTTAATTTCAACACCCAAGGGGAAATATTAGCAGAAAAGCACAGATCTCTGGATATGTGACTACCAGGCCAGCCTGGAGGACCAGAGGTTTTCCATTGCCCAGAGGATCCTGACCTTCACTGGTTTTTCCAAAGTGCAATTTTTAATGCCTTCATAACAAAATGGAACCCAGATGAGAAGGCGTTAAAAATGAAGTCATTTCTTTGCTTGAAGTCAGTCATTCCATGAATCACAAACCAGAATTTGCTGCACTGAGCCCCATCAATTAAGCTTTTATTGTGCGTGCTCCTTTGAAAACTCCCAGTGAACTGGTTTGAATAAGGATCCAACCCTACCTTTTTATAAAACAAGTGAACCAGAAAGCTAAGTATTAAGCTCCTTGAACTGATTCTATTTCTCATGAGTTCTGCAGTTGTGTTTTTTTTCTCTTTTGGGGTGGGGCAATTGCCACTGCAAAACCATTGTTAAACTGTCCACGCACTTTTCCTGTCCTCGTCTCGTCTTTGTTCTGATGTATGGTCCATCAAACTGTGTCTCCTATTCATGTTTCCCGGGCTCCCAGCAAGGTTCTTGGAAGAGGCATCAGTGTTTTATTTCTGTATAAATGAATATGGAACTGGGGCAGGGTTACAGTAACAGCTAACATTCACCGAGCACTTACTATGTGCCTGGCCCTGCATATGCTGAATTCTGTGTAATCTCATCAACACACTGGTGTAGGTGCATTGCCATCTCCATTTTACTTAGAGGAAATTTGAAACTTAGATGATATAATGTTTCTCAAGTCACATCTCATTGTCTATCTATTCATTGGTCAACCTGGAGTCTGAAGCCCAGGCAGTTTGACTCTCAAGCCCATAACTAAAAGCTATACTGCCTCCTAAAACTAATATTAAGTGCTTACAGTTTGCCAAGTGCTCTTTGTATATATCTCATCTCATCCTCATAACTACTTTCTGTGATGGGGCCTTTTTGCCTTCATTTCAAACAGATAAGGAAACCAAGCCTCTGCGAGGTTAAACGATTTGGCCAAGATAATGCAGCTACTTAGTGACAGGAAAGGGACAGAAATAGGTCTGCGCAGGGGAAACCTGTGTTCTTCATCTTGCCACAGCTGCCTCTCAGGCCAGTGGCCACAGCACTTGACAGTCACGTTCATTCCTTTGGCAAATATTCAACACATTACATGCCAAACATTGTGCTTAGATACACGAACTCCCTTAAACATCACAGCAACCATGTGAAGTACTGATACTGCTATTCTTCTCATTTATAATGGGGAAACTGCAGCCTATGTGTCACTATGCGTCTAGTGGAAATAGTGATGATAGCTAATATTTATGATGGCTTCCTGTGTGCTAGGTGCACTGTTTTAAGTGCTTTACACATATTATCTCATGTTATTCTCACTATAACCTTATAATCATTATATGTTAGTATATAATATAAGGTACTTTTATTTCTGTTACAGGCAAAGAAATAGGTATTTGCCAGAATTCATAGAGCCAATAAGCGGCAGGGCCAGGTTCATACCTAGGAAGTCTGACTTGCAGTGGTAACTATCTTGGTTTTTGTCTTCCCCTCCACAGGCACCCAAATTGGCCAAAAACTTCTGTGTCTGCCATCTAGCTACTGGGGACATGCTGAGGGCCATGGTGGCTTCTGGCTCAGAGCTAGGAAAAAGGCTGAAGGCAACCATGGATTCCGGGAAACTGGTAGGTTTGATGGTGCCAGTAAACGTTGATATTCGTTAGAGTCTAGATCTACATTGCCTAATATAGTAGCCACATTGTAGAGTCTCGATCTACAATGGCTAATACAGTAGCCAGTAAACATTGATATTCCTTAGAGTCTAGATCTACATTGCCTAATATAGTAGCCTAATATAGTAGCTACTGAAATT